>NC_072828.1:9458333-9785000 GCF_027744805.1 Dunckerocampus dactyliophorus
GTTTGGTCACTCGGCCAAGCAATCTTTTGGAGCCAGAGTTAAACCAAAAAAGCTTCAGTTCAAACCAAATATGGAACCACGACAATCGAAAACCAAAACTCTGAGAACCAGCTCCAAAAAAGCTCAGTACCTGGCACAGTGGAAAAAGGGTATACATGCTTTCACTGTTAAGTCCCCAAATACCAGAAAAATGTGGCTAAGAGTGTTTGATTTAGAGACAAGTTGGAAACACTGCCGCGCCGTAAGGATACACACTCCGGTACAGTAGGTGGCAGTATGCACCTAAACGTTGGTTGCGACCCGCCATAAACAAACAAAAAAAAAAAGAAGAAAAAGGGAAGAAGAAACAGCGCTTCCTATTGGCTGCTGCGTGACCCGCGAGCGGAGTCTGAAAACAGCGCCCAAAAGACTATTAATAGTTACTGAGGTTTGTTTACGGTCAGATTGTCAGAATTTAAAATTAGAAAAAGAATCGTTGCAAACTCATAGGCCGATGACGTCACTGTATTTAGACTTATTTCCCAGGTGAGTACGAAGCTTACGCACGAAGCCAGAAGCTCATGCGGCTAGCTACAGTTAGCAGCGGCTCGATTGTGTGAAAGTAGCCGTTGCCTCATCTGATGATGAGCATCCCAGTGAACCTTCAGGATATGCCCGCTGGTGTTTTCCAGGAAGTCTTCAGTCCCGAGAATGTGAGAGGAAGGTGAGTGACTGTTAGTACATGCTGACGTTGTAGGATGACCAGCTGTGATCAAGCTTCCCTTTTTAGCGTCACTGTAGAAGTAACCAACAGTTGTTGTTCAGGTTGACATGTTATTGTCTCCGTGTAGGCATGCAGGAACGTCCCTCACACCACTGAGCTTCCCAAAATCCAGATCAGCTCTGTGGGATGGCAGCCCTGTGGGAGAAAAGCTCCACCTCCAGCTGTGCTCTCCCAGGTTAACACAGACCTCTTTATATATTGTGTCTCTTTTCCTGAATTACCATGTGTGTTTCTGTGTGCGTGTAGGATGCCTCGCATCCTCCTGCGTGAGAAAGCTCTTCGTTTGGCGCAGCGCCACGCCCGCCACTGCAACAAGTCACATGTCCCGTGCTTCTTCCTGGGCTCCTTGTCTGTGGATGCAGGTCAGAGGTCACCAACCTCAGAATTTTGTGTGATGGTGCAGATGCAGCCCATCACCAGTGTGAATCCAAATGTTCAAATGTGTCCTAGCAATTTGCCCCATGTGATAAGAAGCTGAATACGGTAATTGTTTTTAAATGTTAGCGTGTAATCTCTGGCTGCGATTGCTAGGTTTCTACAGGTATTCTACAGGATTTCGTACCGTGTCAACTTTCATGACCACACCCGCCTCACAAACGTCTCAGACATGCTGAGAAACAGTCATGAACCTGGTGCACCACATTCTCCACGTCAGCCTTATGTGACGTGATGTGTCTTAAGCTATCTTAGCAGCACCGCTAACATGTAGCATCAAACACCTCAGTGTACAAATCCACCTCCAGCGCCACCAAGAGACGGAAACGAACCAGGATGCTCACATGATTTAAATGGGTTTAGTTTGCATGCTAAAACAAGATGTTAGCCTTTAGCTTTGGTACACTTGTGCAAACATGTGTCTTGTGTCCTCATCCATCGCCTTGTCTCATGCAGATGAAGAGGGTGTCACTGTGACCCTTGACCGGTTTGATCCAGGTCGAGACCAGGCTGCTGTGTCAGGTCGCGTTCCCGCTGCCCCGCTACCAGGAGACATCCAGGTTCCTTGTTTGTTCTCCTTCCAGAAAACATCTGATGACCTCATCCAGTCAGAGGCTGAGCTGTATCGCTGCTTCTCTGTAAGTCCTGTCCATCAATAAGATATCATGCGCTTGCATGTCCCCCAATGCACTGTACTCTGGCGACCGCTGCACACTCCAGTCAGCTGAACACTTTTTCCAGTCAGCTGATCTTCTTTCTGCCCGTGTGTTTGTGGACTCGCCCTCAGGTGCTGCAGCGCTACGTGAGCAGCCGACAGCCTCTCAGTCTGTCTCAGCTCATAACGGTCAAAGGTCGCGTCAGCTGCCAGCAGCAGGCTGACGCCACAGTCTTCACTCTCAGCTGGTCATCCATCTGTCCATCCATCAGCTTGGACGTGCATCCGGTCCGAGCCATACCCATCATCCCTACGGCACTGGTCAGGAGTCTGACCAGTTTGGGCCGGGTGCCACCACCCCACAGTAGCCACCAGCAAGGGTGAGACGACTGGGCTTGGTCGCCGCTGTAGAACACGTGGTCATGTATAATGTGTGTGTGTGCAGGTTTCTGACCATGGATCAGACAAGGAAGCTGCTGTTGCTGCTGGAATCTGACCCCAAAGCCTCCAAGCTGCCACTGGTCGGGCTGTAAGTCGACTAAAAAAAACAAACATTCATGTGACTTGACATGCTGCTACTTGTAGATCAATCGCAAATGTGATTGGTCAAGAGTTACCGCTTGTGTTGATGTCTGATCTTTACTGATGTCATGTGACAGCTGGCTGAGTGGTGTCACCCACGTGTACAATCCTCAGGTGTGGGCCTGGTGTCTGAGGTTCCTCTTGAGCTCCGCCCTCCAGGACAGGTGGGTGTCTACACAGGTAGTTGATGTGAGATAATGCATCAATGACATGTTTTTTTTTCAGGGTTCTGTCAGAAAATGGGTATTTCCTGCTTGTCATCTTTGGCTCCACCCACCGAGTCCCTCAGTTCTTTCAGTGCCGAGGTTCTGATTCTGGTACTGGTTGTGGACAACCGCATTGCCAGTTGCTCAGCGCCTCCCAAGACATCACACTCTACCAGGTGTGTTTAGTCCCAAAGATGTCTTTGAGAGGACAGCGTTGAGGATTTAAAGGGACAGTTTGGATTTTTTGACATGAAGTTGTATGACACCCCCATCAGCAGTGTTGTGCATCAACGGTGACTTACTCCCCACTTTGTCCCGTGAGCGGAGTTCTGGTCGGATTTTGGTGAGGAGGAACATAGTTCTGGTTAGTCGCAGGGGTCACTTAAGTAAAGAGTTTAGCTCTCAAAACAATATGCGTTCAAAAGAGTAATGCATTTGCTAACAAAAAGTCAGAGCTCTTAGTGCTCTGCGTTATTTTTTCCCTGTTCGTATCACAATGTGCTCTGGCAAACTCTGTACTTAAGTGAACCCAGCAACAAACCGGAACTACGTTCCTCCTCACTGAAATCTAACCAGAGCTCTGCTCACGGGACAAACTGGGGGGTAAATCACTGCTGATGGGGATGTCATACAACTTCATGTCAAAAAAAATCTGAATTACCCCTTGAAGGTGTTTGTGTGGTAAGCAGGTGGCACCGGCAGACGGTCAGACTTTACAATTTGAGCTGAGTCCAGAACGCAACGTGAGACAGATCCAAGTGTTTCGACACGCTCAGACCTCCTTCAGCAGGTGAGTTGGTGGAGTTTTGTTTAGCTGACCTTATCGATCCCATTCCCATCTGCATGGTCTTCTTAACTTCCTGCTCACCAGCGGAGCTCCGCCCACTGCCGCGCTATCCGTTAGTGACCATGACTCAGGAGTAGAGGACGAAGATGCCTCACCGCGACCTTCACCGAGTCCACACCTTCCTGCTCAACAGGTGAGTCCAAAGGTCAGCACCCCATGCAGATTTTGCTTGCGACCAAAGTGACATCATTCTGGCAGCCATCTTTGTCATTTCAGACTCGACAAGTTCAGCCGTCAGTTCCTGAACTTTCCCTGTTGATTGACAGCAGTTTCACCTCCAATCACAATGTGTCTCAGGACACTGACTCTGCCCAGAACCCGCCCCCTCCCAAAGGAAATGCCACCTCGACTTCTCCTCCCCCCCACCTCCATAGCACCCCCAATCCTAACCTCCCTCAGCCATGCACCTGCTGCCCCCCACACACCTATGACTGCACCCCGGTGCTCCCATCTGTGATTCAACCCCCCCTCCAAACTTCTGCGCTTCCCGTTGTTACTCCCCCCTCCAAACACCCTGCTGCTCCTCCTTTGCCTGACTCTGCCTCCCCCCAACCCTGTCCTGGGTCCTGTTCTGGCATCCTTCCTGTTCCAGTGCCGAACAATGATGACTCCCCCTTCCCTCACCCTGCATCCCCCACCTGGCTCGCCCGCCCCTGTGGTGTGAATGGACCACAAGCAGGGGGGGCTCCATGTGACGCTTACCAGCTTCTCCTCCAGAACGATCAGCAGATCCGCCTCCTGCAGGCTCAGGTAGTGCCTTGTCTTTCTTTTCTAGTTGCACTAGATGGTGCACTGCAATTCGTTTCTTCCTTCTTCTTCAGTCGTTTCTTGCTCATGTCTCCTTACCACTTGGATTCAGGAAATAAAAAAGCGATAAAATAGAAATAACTATTCGGTTTTGCAATTCCAGATAATTTTTTAATGGCCGGGTCCATTTATCACCCCACCTGACATAATGCTGCACTGCCTCTAATGTCCATAAGGGGGCTTCTCCTGCTTACCTGCTCCTCACTGGCTCTTTAGGGCGGGGCCAGGTATCGGACTGAAACCTGAAACAGATAAAAGTGACTTTGCAGCGGCTTCAGTCCACTGATTGTGAGAGCAGAAGACGCTCTGGCGGACATGACAACAAGTGCAGGGCTGTGTAGGTTGTCATTATGGTTACAGCGGCCATGAAAATGTTGTCTCTTGAATGTGTTCAGGTCAAGATGCTACTGGAGGCTCAGGTGAAGCTTCAGGGGGACGCACACACCCCCAAGACCATGACCAGTATCGCCGTGGCAACAGGTAGGGCTCTCCTGTCAGGTCAGGTTAACTGGTAATCTCGCACAGCGATTTTTATGGTTTCACTTGATTTCAGGTGCCAGTCTCTTCTGGGGAAATCAGACCTCTCCTCGTCAGGACCCTCCCAATTTTATTAACAGACCACACACTCCTTCCTCCTCTTCCCCTTCTCCTGCCTCGCATGACTGTTCCACAATCAGGTCAGTGGGTGGAGCTGAGGACAGAGATGTCACCAACAGAGAGGCTCCTTGCCCCCCTTCCATCCATCACAGGTGAGACTGGCAGCCATGTTGATGCTCTGTGTGCAACATATTGACCACCGCTTTGTGTCCCACTGACGGAGTCGACTTCTTTTGTTTCAGTGTTGACGACCCGAAGGCACCATTTGAGGCAGCGAGTGGCGGTGAGTCAGCTGACGGGCAACAGAGCTTCTACTGCAACCTGATGGTAACGAGAGCGCCGTCACGCCGTCTAAGCACGCTCGCATCACCGCACACGTGACACGGTGTGTTTGTACTCAGACGCAGCTGACGAGTCGTCTTCAGGAGTCAGATAGCAGACAGGAAGAGGAGGATGATGATGATGATGATGATGATGGCATAATCCAGCAAAGCGTGGCCAACAAAAGGTACTGAGGTCACATGACCACCCGATCACATCATTGTTAGATCAGGTGATTGGTCAGTTGCTGATGACCTCTGAGCGTGTGGTTTGTCTGTCCAGCACACTGGTGACAGAGGCGGTGTGCTGCGTGGAGGTCCACCTGCGTTGCCAGAGCCACACGCAGCTCAGCAGGCTGTCCATGGCAAGCAACTCCTCCGTGCCGGTCCTCACCTCCTTCAGTCCCACCTCCTCACCTTCTTCTTCCCTATTTCACAAGACAAGTGACCTGCTGTCGCCTAACAACATGTCCATGGCCACCAGGGAGTTCATGGGGAGGTGTGGCCTGATACAAGATGAGGATCAAGAGGACATCATGAAAGCGTTGCCACGCCAGCTACTGACTAAAAGCACCAACCCAAAGCTCACCCCTCAGAGTCAACTTATCAGAGACCTGCGGCCCAAAATGCAGCTGTTGGTCGACAGCATCAACAAGGACAAGGAGAATGTCCCTGCCTTGCCGCCATCTTTAGTCCAAGCCAATAGCCGGCAAAGGGAGGGGTCAGTGGGGAACATTCTGGACCTGAGCCGACTCAGACAGCTGCCCAAACTCTTTTGACCCCGATTCTTTCCCCGTGTCAGCTGGTCACATGATTTTAACGAGTATTTATGATTGTACAAATAAAGTTCATTGATTATGACAACAGGACGTTTCCTGGCAAATTGTTTTCTGTGTGTACTATCGTTCCGCAATCCGTATCGGAAACCCAATCGGTTCTATGCATGCGCAGAACACGTGTTACGTTCGGTTGGCCTATTTTTCGGCAGTCGTTTTGAGCTTGATGATTTGTACTACTACGCATGTGAAATCTACATCAACCGTCGGCGTAAATGTCAGGCAACAAGATTTTTACTTGCAATATATATATATATTTATGTGCAATATACGGACGTACCCCCCCCCCCCTCCCCGCCACACACACACTCAAAAAAACTTATTTGAGAAATTACAAGATCATCTTTCTTTTTTTTTTATCATATCCATGGTGCAAGTGGATAAATTATAAGCCCTGTTTTCTTGGTTCCATAAATTATTGAAAAAAAATTTTCACCACAGAAAAAATACAGACAAAAGCATTTGCTAGTAAGTTGGATGGATGATATTTCTCTGTTTAGGACAACAACAAAAAAACTCCTGTATCCTTGAGATCAGGGGTGCTCACACTTTTTCAGCCTGCGAGCTACTTTTAAAAAGTCCCAAAGATCTACCTCCTACTATAAATATAGAAAATACATATTTACTGTCTTTAAGTATTTATTTACATTGTACATCGGTGTGCACACACTTTCAGCATGCAAGTTATAAGTCAACATGATCTCTTACTATAAAACATATAACATACTGTATATATAAAATCTAACTGGTAAACTTTTAAACTACTAAAATGCTAATGATTCATATTTCCCGTTAACAGTTTCAAAGTTTACAGGTAATCAGTGTACTTTATGTCATTCACAAACAATTCCATCCATCCATCTTCTACCGCTTATCCGAGATCGGGTCGCGGAGGCAGCAGCCCAAGCAGGGAGGCCCAGATTTTCCTCTCCTCAGCCACTTCGTCCAGCTCCTCCTGACGGATCTCGAGGCGTTCCCAGGCCAGTTGGGAGTCATAGTCTCTCCAACGTGTCCTGGGTCATCCCCGAGGCCTTCTACCGGTCGGACTTGCCATGAACACGTCCCCAGGGAGGCATCCGGGTGGCGTCCTGACCAGATGACCAAGCCATCTCACTGGCTCCTCTCAATGCGGAGGAGTAGCGATTCTACGTCGAGTCTCTCCCGGATGACAGTGATTCTCACCCTATCTCTAAGGGAGAGCCCAGTCACCCTACGGAGAAAACTCATTTCGGCCACTTGTACCCACAATCTTGTCCTTTCGGTCACTACCCAGGGTAGGAACATAGATCGACCGGTCGCATCTCCATCCTTCCCTCACTCGTGAACAAGACCCCGAGGTACCTAAACTCCTCCACTTGGGGCAGGATCTCATCACCGACCCGGAGATGGAACTCCACCCTTTTCCGGGCGAGAACCATAGACTCGGACTTGGAGGTGCTGATTCTCATCCGAGCCGCTTCACACTCGGCTGCAAACCGATCCAGTGAAAGTTGAAGTTCACGGCTCGATGAAGTCAGCAGGACCACATCATCTGCAAGAAGCAGAGACTCAATCCTGCAGCCACCTTCTTAAAAAGGGGGACCATCACCCCGGTCTGCCTATCCAGATGTACTGCCCCCGATGTCCACGCGATGCTGCAGAGTCATGTCAACCAAGACACGCCTACAGCATCCATGGCCTTAAGGAACTCTGGGCAGATCTCATCCACCCCCGGGGCCCTGCCACCGAGGAGCTTTTTGACAACCTCAGCCCCAGAGAGCCCACTGTGGAGTCCCCAGGCTATGCTTCCTCATAGGATGTGTCGGTGGGATTGAGGAGTTCTTCGAAGTATTCTTTCCACCGATCCACAACATCCCGAGTCCAGGTCAGCAGATTACCATCCCCACCACACATGGTGTTGACTGTGCACTTTTCCCCCCTCCTGAGACTCCGAATGGTGGTCCAGAATCTTTTCAAAGCCGTCTGGAAGCCATTCTCCATGGCTTCTCCAAACTCCTCCCATGTCCGAATTTTTGCCTCAGCGACTGCCAGAGCCGCAGACCGTTTGGCCTGCCGATACCTGTCAGCTGCTTCCGGAGTCCCATGAGCCATGAGTGGATATTCTGAACTGCTGTTTGGCGCATAAGCACAAACAACAGTTGGGACCAGTCCCCCCACTTGAAGGCGGAGGGAAACTACCGTCTCGTTCACCTGGTTAAACTCCAACGTACAGGCCTCAAGCCGGGTCACAACAAGAACTGCCACCACTGCCGTCACCTCTCACTGCTGGCAACGCCAGAGTAGAACAAAGTCCATCCCCTCTCGAGAGGACTGGTTCCAGAGCCCTTGCTGTGCCTTGAGGTGAATCCGACTATATCGAGCTGGAACTTCTCAACCTTGTGTACCAGCTCAGGCTCTTTCCCTACCAGAGAGGTGACATTCCTTGTCCCAAGAGCTAGTTTCTGTAGGTGAGGATCGGAACGCCAAGGTCCCCGCCTTCGGCTGCCACCCAGTTCACTCTGCACCCAACCCCTTTGGCTCCTCCCATGAGTGGTGAGCTCATTGGAGGGGGGACCCATGTCGTCTCTTCGGGCTGTGCCTGGCCAGGCCCCATGGGCGTAGGCCCGGCCACCAGACACTCGCCATCATGCCCCTCCTCCTGGCCTGGCTCCAGAGGGGGGCCCCGGTGACCCGTGTCCGGGCAAGGGAAAACATGGTCCAATGTTTTTTATCATCATTGAGGTCTATTGAGCTACTCTTTGTCTGGTCCCTCACCTAGCACCTGTTCGTCGTGGGAGACCCTACCAGGGGCATAAAAACCCCTGACAACTTAGCTCCTAGGATCATCGGGACACGCAAACTCCTCCAACCACAATAAGGTGGTAGCTCAGGGAGGAGATTCACACATAATTCACAATTCAATTCAATATGGCAATAAAGAGAATTACACATAATTCCTTAAAGGTTGTGTACATAAGTAAGTAATATGTGAGCCAAAATAGTTACATGGCGTTCGTCAGACACATACAAACATTCCTGATATACAAGAAATGAAAATTATTATGCAAACGTCAATGCAGCCGAAGTCAAGGCAACATATTAAAAAGCTTTCAACAACTGGCACATTTTCCATTTCATCATGAAATAATAGTTTAAGAAAGGGAAGAGTAGAAAAACATGCATTTCTATAGTGGAGTTCATGATGCAAACCCCTCAAACAATTCACTTTTTTTTCTACATAACTAGTCGCAACAAGTGAATGGATAACGTTTGTTACATATATAAGTATTTTATCGCTGAGTTACTTTATCCATAATCGGAATAACAAAGATGAAAGTTACATCTCTGCATGTAGTTTGAGACGTTTTGTTCACCATTGCGGCGGGTACTGACCACGCTTGGTCACCCTCCCGGCTGGGGCACAATTTTGACAAAACGCGGCTCTGTGGTGCAGAACATTAGTTCAGCCTAACTGTCATTTCCGCTTGGGCGCATTTCACTGCAGCACACAACAGAATCGAGCTGCCTATTTTGTGGAGGAGCTATCAATAAAACCGCGTCTTGCATGAACTGCAAGCGGTAGGTAAGTTTTCCATGATTACTTTGGTCGGTTTCGGTCAAGTTGTCTCACTATGTTGACTTTGACTTAAATTCTGAAGCGTGATTCAGCATATGAATCTGTTGATGTTGGAAGCTCTCTGTAGCAGCATGAGTGGGCAAACATGTCCTTGGCACACTGCTCAGCTCTAATAGATGGTCCAAAAGCAGCGGCGGAGCTACGGGGTGGCCACCCCGATCACTCTCCGGCCACACCACTGGCCATCTCGACAATTCAGGTATCAACTTCTTGCCACCTCATATCAGTAATGCTCTCACCTTGGCCACCCCAATGAAAATTGTTTGGCTCCGCCACTGGCCACGGGGCAGCAAGAGCGAATCAGGAGGGGAGCGTAATGTCAGCTGACTGATGTCATATGACGTCTACAATGTGACGTCTATGCGATCGACCCAAACTACCTTCACGATCGACGTAATGGCCTTCCACAAAGAAGTGTGCCGCTTCTTTTAAAAAGAAAGACTGCTGTGAAACTCCAGATGCTAGAGGACCTTAGGCTCATGGAAAACCCCTAGCGCTGTGCCTAAAATGGAACTTTATGATTTTTTTTCTTGATCTATACTTTATTATGTATATTCCTCTTCTTTCTATTGCCTTGTCATTTATTTTCTTCATAATTATTGTACGTTTATTGCCCTGATATGTTTTGACTGTAAAGTTGTTGACTTAAATCATTTAAAATGAGCATGTGCACAGCTCTAAAAAAACTAAACAAAAAAAAAAAAAAAAATCAACTGACGAAAAATAGGCCGAGCAGATGTAGACTCGTTCTGCACATGCGTAGAACTGATTGCTTTTCGGTACGGGTTGCGTAATGACAGTGCCCCCTTGTGGCTCCTGACAAACTTCCTGTTTTGACCAAACCTCACAGGAAGTGGTTTGATACTTTCAAAATGTGGGAGTCAAAGGCTAATAACACCATCAAATGAGGTCAAAGGTTGGAGTGATGTTTGGACACTGCAGGTCACTGACCTTCAGTCCACACACACACACACACACACACACACACATTGTCGTCCCAGTGTCTGCTCAGGTAAGACATTTTTCAATGGATTGTTCACTTTGTCACAAATCAAAGTTAATCAACAATATGATATGTCAAGTCCACATTCTTGTTTGGACCTTTTTTGCTATTGTTATTGAGGAGTTTCCTGCATCTTTAAATGTGAACATTTGTGCTACATTCTAAAGCAGCGGCACAAACGTTTTGAGCCCAATGAGCGCCTTGTTGCTGTCAATCCTAGTAATCTAATACAGTACAGTACCATTGTCCTGTAGCGATACATAAAAAAATTTATAAAAGCTAAATATTACATGAAAACACTGTATAAAACAGATACAGTGATTACTCTCTGGTCGTCTCCGTTGAAATAACTACACAAGAAATTGGCACTCAGGAAAGTTCTGGATAATTGTTTTTAAATCTAAAATGATAACGATCATCTCCGCACACAACACACAAGGATTTGACGAATTAGCATGGAATAATTTGGGTGGAATTTGGCATTCTCGTCTTGCCATTGTCCTCGTTGGGCTGGGAAGCAAACTTGTTAACGTAACGTAATGTAGTTTCTCTTCATGTACCAACTTTGACCCCAGTGACATCAGAGATTCTTATTAATATGAAAGCATTTAGGCTGCACGGTAGCCTAGTGGTTAACATGTTGGCCACACGGAAGATCTGGAAGATGTGGGTTCGTATCTTTGTTTGGGCATCTCTGCGTGGGGTTTGCGTGTTCTCCCCGGGCACTTTGCTTTCCTCCCACATTCCAGAAACATGCATGTTAGGTTAATTGGAGACTCTAAATTGTCCATAGGTATGAAAGTCAGTCTGAATGGTTGTCCATGGTGCAGGTGGGATGGGCTCCAGCATA
Organism: Dunckerocampus dactyliophorus; assembly: GCF_027744805.1. Classification (NCBI taxonomy): domain Eukaryota; kingdom Metazoa; phylum Chordata; class Actinopteri; order Syngnathiformes; family Syngnathidae; genus Dunckerocampus; species Dunckerocampus dactyliophorus. The sequence goes on from NC_072828.1 coordinate 9,469,851, forward strand.
CCCCTGGGGCGGAGAAAATGAATGAATAAAAGAATTAAATTAGACAGGTTTTTTTTTTTTTTTTTAAATAAACAACGTTTTTTTTAAGTTGAGGACCGTGTTCTAGACCAGTGGTCCACAAATCTCCCGCGGACCGGGGGCGGGGGGCAGGGGGTGCGTACATTATAGCGATCTAATTTATCTTATTTATTATGTATTTTGGAAAAGACATGAACAACATCTGAATGCCGACCCATCATTGTTACATCGCTGTTTGACGTGTGCAGTAAAAGGCAGTGTGCTAGCATGAATTAACTTGAGACAAATGTGCACATTAGCACTCAATAAGTAAACAAAAATTACCTTTATGCATTCCCACATAGTATCAGCATTTGAGACCAAATATGAGGTGAAAGAAAAATGGTAAAAATACAGTAGTAGTCTATCTGTGCGGCGAGAGAAAGTAAGCACACGCACAGTGGACATGCGTCAAGTGAGCTGGATGTAACAGAGAGAATCCGGCCACTTTTCAAAATAAAACATCATTGAAGTTATTTTTTCTTTCTGTGCGGTCCGGTACCAAATGACCCACGGCCACGGCCCGGGGGTTGGGGATCACTGTTGTAGACTATATTATTGATTATATAGGTTATCAATCCATGCATTTTCTATGCCGCTTGGCCTTCACTAGCGTCATGGGGGTATGCTGGAGCCACCTTGGACTGGTCGCCAGCCAATCGCAGTTTATAGGTTATTTTTGCAAATGTTTGTACTCACATGAATACACCATTCCTGCTTTGTTACCAGGTGACCTCTGACCTGTAAAGGTCAAACACATTAATAAATGTTATTGAACCTGTTAACAATTAAGCACGCTGTTACACGTGTCTGAGCGTCACAACACTGGTCTGGGCTCTGATTGGCCTCTTCACAGGATGGCATCTTCTGATTGGCTGTTGCTTCTGAGCCTCTTGACGCTGGTCTCGGGCTCCCCCGACTTAGACATCTGCGTCGCCAAACCCAAAGACCTCCCCCTAGAGCCGCGCTGTGTCTACCGCAGGCCCGATGCCGACGCCCCAGAGGAGCCAACGGACGAGCCGGTTCCCGAGTCAACAAACCCGCGAGTGTGGGAACTGTCAAAGGCCAACGGACGCTTCGCTCTTTCCCTCTACCAGCAGTTGGCACTCAGTAGGAGCGCAGACAGCAACATCTTCATGTCCCCCCTCAGCGTGTCCACCGCATTTGCCATGACCAAACTGGGCGCTTGCGAGCGCACGCTGCAGCAGATCATGAAGGTCAATGATCACTCGTTACTGCGCTAGTGAGCCAGCACGAGTGTCATTTTGCACGATCTGTGTGCACAGGTGTTCGAGTTCGATTCCATCAAGGAGAAGACGTCGGACCAAGTGCACTTCTTCTTTGCCAAGCTCAACTGTCGTTTGTACAGGAAGAAGGACGCCACCACTGACTTGATCGCCGCCAACCGACTCTTCGGGGACAAGTCGCTGCGCTTCAACACAACTTACCAGAACATCAGTGAGGCTGTTTACGGCGCCAAGCTGCTGCCGCTCAACTTCAGGGTGGGTTCCCACACTTGCACGCTGCATTCTTCAGAACCCATCCGGGGTTTCACTCGTGCTCGCGTCTGTGATACAGGACCACCCGGAACAATCCCGCCAAACCATCAACCAGTGGGTCGCCAACAAGACCGAAAACCGCATCCAGGACACGCTGCCGCCGGGGGCCATAGACGCCAACACGGTTCTGGTCCTGGTCAACACCATCTACTTCAAGGTATCTGAAAGGAAAACGTTCCGCAGAAGATCATTATCTATGTTACGCGATGCTAAGCGAGTGTTGCGGCCGTTCCTCAGGGTCAATGGGAGAAGAAGTTTGACAAGGACAATGTCTACGTGGCGGACTTCCACGTGGATGCCTCTCGCACATGTTCTGTCCACATGATGTTCCAGGAGAACAAGTTCCGATATGCCCGTCTGCCTCAAGAACGCGTCCAACTGCTGGAGATGCCGTACCGTGGCCGCGACATCACCATGGTGATGGTGCTGCCGGGCCCGGATGCCACCCTCACGCAGGTACTGAAGTGACAACTTTTGGTTGCGCCCCTTGCCACTCTCACGTGGCCCGGTGTCGTTGCTGCTCTGTAGGTGGAGGCGGGGCTTGACCTGCCCACACTGAGCGGCTGGTTGGACAAGTTGGAGGAGACCAGCGTGTCCGTTCACGTCCCTCGCTTCCGAGTCGAGGACGGGGTGCGCCTCAAGGAGAAGCTGCAGAACCTGGGCCTGACACACCTGTTCAGTCCAGACCAGGCCAGCCTGCCAGGTGGGGGTTGGGAGCGCTCACGAGAGTGACCGCTGGGACAGTTCTAGAATGGCTCCGGCAGTGTGGTTCTCCTTTTTCTCATCAGGCATGTTGGAGGACGACAGCGATGGTGTTTACATCTCGGACGCCTTCCATAAAGCCTTCCTGGAGGTATGTCACATGGTGGTGTCTAACGCGAGGGGGGGTCATGACCGCTTGTCTCTCTGCAGGTCAACGAGGAAGGCAGCGAGGCAGCTGCCGCTACTGCCGTGGTGGCCGTCGGTCGCTCCATCAACTTGAATCGGGAGATCTTCATGGCCAGTCGTCCCTTTTTGCTCTTCATACGGGAGTCATCCATTAACACGCTGCTCTTTATGGGCCGTATGGCCGACCCCTGTCATCTTTGACCCTGTTGCTCAAAACCTTCATCAGTCACGAGACTGAAATATTTGACAGTCACAATAAAGTCATTTGATGTGACTCAAACACTTATCATGGATTCATCTCAGCATAAGAGATTTCTAGAAGGTCATGCCCCCCAAGCTAACAATGACTGAGCGCTGGACGCTACAACCCCAAAAATAATGGAATCACCAGTCTCGGAGGATGTTCAATCAGTTGTTTAATTTTGTAGAGAAAAAAAAAGACAAATCGCAGACATGACACAAAACTAAAGTCATTACAAATGGCAACGTTCTGGCTTCAAGAAACACTAGAAGAAATTAAGAAAAAAAATGGTGGTGGTCAGTAGCAGTTACTTTCTAGACCAAGCAGAGGGAAAAAATTATGGAATCACCCTGTAAATTTTCATTCCCAGAACTAACACCTACATCAGGTAACATTTGCGAGAGATGTCACTTGAAACAAAGGAGAGGATTATCAAACCTCTTAAAGAAGGTAACACAATGTTGCAAAAGACGTGACACGGGAAGGTTGTTAAAGGCAAGCATGCTGGTAGACCAAGGAAGATATCAAAGTGTCAGGACAGACAGCTTAAAGCACTATGTCTTGAAAACAGAAAATGCACGGCAAAACAAACGAGGAACAAATGGGAGGAACCTGGTGGAGTCAACGTCTGTGACCGAACTGTAAGAAAGCGCCTAAAGGAAATGGAATTTACATACAGGAAAACTAAATGAAAGCCATCATTAACACCTAAACAGAAAAAAACAACGGGCTAAGGAAAAGCAATGATGGACTGTGGATGACTGGATGAAAGTCATTTTTCAGTGATGAATCGCATATCAGCTGCATGTCAGGTAAAGGCACTGAGGAGATGGCGGTCATTACATCTTCAATGAACGCACAAGTTTACGTTGACATTTTGGACACTTTTCTTATCCCATCAATTGAAAGGATGTTTGGGAATGATGGAATCATTTTTCAAGATGATAATGCATCTTGCCGTAGAGCAAAAAAAAAAAAAAAAAAAAAAAAAAAAAAAAAAAAAAAGGCACACAAGGTAACGTTATGGCCTGCAAATAGTCCGGATCTCAATTCAATTGAAAATCTGTGGCGGAACCACAAAGCTGATCTGGCAACAGCACTCAGACAAAGATGGCGCCAGGCTGATGAAGAGTACGGTCTGCCACTCACAATCTGAGTCCATGCCTCAGAGACTGTAAGCTGCTATAAAAGCCAAACGTGGTGCAACAAAGTATTAGAGGTGTGTTGAAGTGTTTTTCATGATTCCATCATTTTGTTCCCCTCTGCTTGGTCAAAAAAAAAAAAAGCAACTGTTACTGACTAACATTCTGTTTTCTTAATTTCTTTGTTTCTTAAAGCCAGAAAATTGCCATTTGAAATGACTTTCATTTTGCATCATGTCTGTGATCTGCTTTTTTTCTACAAAATTAAACAACTGAATGAACATCTGCCGGGACCGGTGATTCCATAACTTTTGCCAGGGGTTGTACATGCTAGCTACTTTGGAAACGCCCACTACGTCTTCGAGCCTCCTGTTAGTCAAGTCGTAGTCCATTGTTACAAAAAAGTGGCGAACGAACACTTTAAGTCAGGTTTTTATTTTCTCGAGTGAAAGAAGCAGTTGACGTTTGGCTCTGCTCCCTGCCCCACCCCCAACATTAGCGCGTGACATCACACTTTCACTTCCTGCTTATTAAGAATGTTCCTCATCGATCCTTCAGCAGGTTAAACCAGTTTTTTTTTGTTTTTTTTTTAGTCTGTGACCTTCAGGAGATGAGTAAAAGCCACCATGAAGGTCAGAGGTCAGAGGATAATGAAGTGAGGTACCACAGAAGAAGAGGAGTCCAAGTCTTGGTGGTAGAACCTGAAAGACGTGATCAGAGAACATTCGAGAACGATGGTTGCTGCTGTTCATAAATCAGCATTCTCGTTCTCGTTTGATCAATTCAGATCCGATTCTGACAGGTGGTGTGGACTCGGACCGGGACCAGGTGAGGTAAAGTGTCGTGAAGAGGCGGGCCCTGCGTGGCTCAGCCAGTCAGGTTGAGGTGATGTGGTTTTGTACAAGTAAGGTTTGCTAGCGTTAGCTTGCTGCTACGTGCGGGAGTCCTGGTCTACCTGATGGGAGACTGGAGAGGTTTGCATAAAAAACAAGAATGCGGTTCACACGCGAGTCGTCATGGTGTTTTTGTTTGTTTCTTTTACCAAAACTTAAGTGCTCAAGTTGTTTGGAGGCCATCTTTGATGTGGTAGCAGGTGAACTTTGACCTTGGGTATATTCTCTTCTCTGTCAACACGAGTCCTGGGTCCATTACTTGTGGCACCTCCATAAGTGCACCCGTTGATCAGAGTTCATGAGACTACAACATTTTGTTCGTTAGCACTGACTAGCTGTGTTCTAGCCAGTGAGTGGTTTGCTCGATTTGATCATAAGGGATTATTTTTAATATTAGCGCTGTTGTTAGTGACACACATTAAAAAATATAAGAACTTGTATTTCGAGCAATTTTTGTTTTTCATCTTTGTCTTTGACCGACTATGTCGCCTCTTTGCTTTTTCATTCTGATCCAGGAAGTCAGAACCAAGAAAAAAAGAAACAAATGAAAATTTGAGGATGAAGCGCCCCCCGGTGGTGTATTGCGTGGTGACGAGAGGTAACTGAGCTGCTTAGCTTATCTGAGGTTTGTCCGTTGAGACCCGAACTCAACGATTCTTTGCTGCGGTGTGACGATGCTTCAAAGACCAAATCCGGAGGGACCATTGGCGGTTCCGGTACAGGTCTGAGTACGCCTGAAGGAGGTCACGTGATGTAAGTTTGGCTGTCAAATCTTACGACGACAACGATCTATAAGTTAAAATCTTAAGGTTTACGCCGTGGGTCGACGCATTCGCCTCAAATGAAATCACTGAATTGATTTGGTGCGTTCGGGAGCGTCAGGCAGGCTGATTGTCAGGAGGCAGAAAGGAAGGATGTGATTGGCTAAGGTGGTGTCAGATAAAATAAACATGAGGACGCCATATCGTGGCTGGCGCCAACCGTCTCAGTCGGGCCCCGTGGTGGAGACCGATGCGTGGGGACCCTCGGCGTACGCCGCCCCACTCCCGCCGCCGCCTTCGGACTCGTCCTCGCCAGGAGAGGCGTCATCACTGGGGCCCCCCCGGGATGTAAGGGAGGCGGTGGTGGTCTCAGGTGAGGCGCTGTGGGTGTCGTGGCCCGGATGGTTCTTGCGCAGGTGCTGGTTGAGGATGGCCTGGAAAGGGAAGCTCTTAGCGCACAGGCGGCACGTGAAGGGCTTGTTGCCCGTGTGCTTCCGGATGTGGTATTCCAGCTGGTCCTTGCGCGTGTACTTCTTCCCGCACAGGCGGCACACAAAGGGTGTGATGCCCATATGCAGGCGCATGTGGCGGTCCAGGCTTCCTTTTTGGTTGAAGGACTTGCAGCAGTAGATGCATGTTAGCCTCGGGTTGTAGCGGAACCAGCGGTCGCCCGCCTGATCCCTCACGTAGTCCTCGTAGGCCACCGGCTCCTCCCCCTGAAAATAAAAAACACTTGGTCGGAACCCATGCTCGTCCAGAAACGTCAGTCTTTCATTCAACTCATCAATGTTAATGGTAAACATAATACCTATACATGCGCTTATTGATCAGCTGATGGGAGGTCAGCACTCTACAAGCAAGCTTCAAGTTTGACGTTGGAATTCTACAGAATACCGAAGTCATCTCAAAGTCAATTAACCTGGGAGCTGGCGTGTCCCGGGTCATCGGTTCTGCTTGGAGATTCACTCTTCGCTCTCTGATGGTCAGCAAGGACGAGGACGCTCCCTGTGGGGCTGAACCTGGCACACACACACACACACACGCACTGTGTCAGGCGGTCAGGAGCAGTGTGGGCTCACGAGGCCCAAAGGTGTCTCTCACCTGTCAGCATCGCCGACACTGCTGGACGGTCGTACGACACAACTTCCTGGCACCAGTGTGCTGTGTCCCGACACATCAATGATCATGGCACTGCCCCCCTCAGCCAGGCCTGCATCCTCCCGGTCGCGGCCTGTTCCAATCCACTGCTCCGTCCGCTCGGTCTTGATCCTGATTCCATCCACAATGGTGCCCTCGTCCACCTCACCGCCAGTCTCCATGTACCACTGGCCCGCCCGGTTGATGCGAAGGATGGGCTCTTTGGCGGCCCGGCTGACTGAGGCGCCGGGTTGCTCCAACCCTCCAGGTCCCACTGTCGGGCTGAGTGTCTCCTCGCCGGGGCTGGTGGCCTCAGTGCTCGATCCAAGTGGTGGCGGCCCGGCGTGACGGGCTCCTCTGACCGGTGCCTCCAGGGTTCGGGGGCGTGGCGACACTGCATCCTGATCTGCGGGCCGCTGGTCTGGGTCGGCCACACTGATCTTGAGGTGGATTCCTTCCAGGATGTGCGTGCAGCGGTCGATGACGTCCTGCATTTGCAGGAAGCTAGCGGCTGTCAGGTAGCTGATGATGTCACACAGCTGCAGGCTCAGACGACCTGTGTAGCAGAATCCCAGCAGCTGCTCGAATACTGAAGGGTTCCGGATCACTGTCAGCGACACTGTGCTCATCTGGCTCAGGGCCATGTGGTCCCGGAAATATGGCGAGCTAGCAGCCAGTACCACCTTGTGGGCCCGGAAGCTCTGACCCTGAACGTGGACCACGATGTCGCACAAGCGCCCTTGGGCTCGTAGCTGGTTCAGGTGGGACAGAACTGAATTACTGAAGTCCGGAATGTCCAGTTGAATGCTTCCGGACCGCTCCATGACGCTGCAAACACAGATCAGATTTTCCATTAGGGTGACCAAACCTGGATCGAATCTGGATTAGAGCCAACTGATTTGATGAATCCGGGTGAGCAATCAGAAGTGTAAACAGGAAGTGTGTCTCATGCACACAGGATGTTATTAATTTAGAATTTAGGGGGGAAAAATACAAACCTGGATCCACCCACTGGACTTGTGACGTCATGTGTCAGCTGACGACCATCAATTTCACCCGTACTGTTAGCACTTCCGGTCTGCTAACAAGGCTCCCAACCAGACCACATGTGTGCTAGGCTCACCTGATGGTGGACGTGGATCAGGTCTGCTTTCAGGGACGCTTCAGTCCTGCAAGCTGCTGGCCATCACTGGCGGCACGGAGGCTCAGCTCGACTCGGTTCAGTTCAGTTCAGTTCAGTTCAGTTCAGTACTCCGAAGCTCCAGCGGTGCTTGTGTGTGCTTCAAGGCCGAGCAAGAGACGCTGAGCTAGGCTTCCGCCCCGCAAGCCGCCGCGGTGCCGCCATTCTGCTGGAAGATGGTTCTGTTCAGGTTCGCTTCGGAGTCTTCGGGCCGCGGCGTCTGCTCGACATCTTTCGGTTGGACGGCAGCAGGCAGGAAGGAAGGAAGGAAGGAAGAAAGGGGGGAGGGAGGGAAGAAAAGGCGCGGTGCATGCTGGGAACTGTAGTGTATGTCCAGGAAGCAAGGCGGTGACACTTGCGCCTCACAGACTCCTCCTCCCGACATGCATCTGTCATTGTGCAAGCGCGTGTATGTGTGTGAGTGTGTATCTCTTTGACATGAACAAATGAAACAAGCTGAAGTCGTGCATTGTTGGTCACCATGGCAACACCGTAGGAATGAGTGAATATTGTTTATTAGGCCTTGGTCAATGATATTTAATAGTATTTTATTGTGATCAGTCAGTTATCATCACAGCTTTTTATGGTTTTGCGTGGTCACACGTAGCGTTGAGCTGAATGCCACTGTCTGTCCCGTGAACTCTGACCTTTGTCCCACTGCCGCTTGCATAAGTCCAGCTGAGGCCTCGAAATGCCGCAAGCTGCCCTGAGTTGACCGGAACTTTGCAATCCAGTGAGGACGATGCCCGTGCGGCGTCTGCAACTCAGAACAGACAAGATCAAAGAGCCATCATTAGCATTATTAGCTTTAGCAGCATGGGCATCAGCACTACATTACCGACTACAAACAGCATGTTGTTGTTGCTAGCATCAGAGCGAAAGTTAAGGTCTTTATCGGGCCGGTAGCGGCAGGTCAGGTTGACAGGAAGTAGTACGGCGGGTTTTGCCCAGACGGCCAGTTGGCTGCCCGTCAGGTTACGTCGGCAGGGGCCCTCAGCAATGCGGTCCTGGTCTCTGTAAAAGTGACATTTGTAGACTGATGGGCGTGGCGGCGAGCAGATGACCTCCACAGTGTCCTCTGCAGAGATGACTTGATTGCTGACTGACAGCTTGGGACTGGGACTTGTGCCTGGAGAAGTCAAGAACCTGTCAAAACCAGGACCAGAGGAAGGCACGAACGACATGGACTCCTCTTGGAACTCACTGATGATGACAACACTGCAAAGTGACAAAACAAATAGCATTCTAGACCTTGTGTGGACTCACCCCAAACGACAACACTAGCGCCGTCGCTAGACACGGACGTGTACTGTTGCAGCTGGTAGTCGCACCGCAGCGACACCACGCTGCCGACCGGCTGCGGACCTAGAAGGACGCTGGATGACAAGCGAAAGACGCAGATGAATCCCAGCGCCGTCTTCAGTCTGAAGGGGAAACGAGAGTCTCCTCTGTAGAGACGACACTCGCCTCCTCTGTAGTCGATTGGCAGCGTGCAACAAACCTCCACCTCCTCCCCCACCTCTATGTCTGAACTACTGACAATGATCCAGGGCTTGTCTGAGCACAGCAGCACACATACACAAACTAGTTACAGACCTGGGTCTAGATCAGGATGTAGACCTGGTTATATGCCACTTTACATACTGATAGATGGATAGATAGGTAGGCAGGTAGGAACAGAGAGTACAGAATGATTGACAGTGACTTACCCGTCCATGTGGACCTGCCTGCAGCTGACCCCCCTGTCAATCAAACAAAGTCAGCAGTTCTTTCATTGGGACTTCAGTTGGATGTGTTCTTGTTCTTGTTTGTCACAAAGACATTAGCCGTGGAAAACTTCACAAACATTGTTAAGAATACACAGACTAATGACTGGTATGTGTCAGATACCAATTCTTGACGCAGGACTTGGACTCACAACAAAGAGTCAAAGTGACGAAGAGCACCTTGGAGTCCATCTGGTCCTCAGTCTGGATGAGTTCTGACAGAACAACTTGTGCTGGAACATTAATCACTCAATAAGTCAACACACACCCCCAGCCCCGCCCCCGAAGACCTCTGACCTATCTGCAGAGGATTGAAAATAACAGAAATCAAATAAAGTCCTGTGATTCCATAAATTGACCACTAGGGAGCAGCAAACACTGAAAATCATCCAAGGTTCAACTGAGTGTATGTCTGATCTAGATAGTCCTGGTTCAGGGCCTTCCAACCCAACTCACGCACAAATACAGTGAAGGAGAATGATGAATAGCATGATTACATTTTGACAGTGGAATATAAATAAGACACTCTTGAGGTGCCAAAAGTGCACGAAAGTTTAGGGGTCAAATGTGAAGGGGTCCAGGACTGGGAAAAAAAACTCTCAGACTGACTTCTACTTATTGTGTCTTTATTAAACACTACGAAGGTTAAACAGAGACAATCAATGAATCCATTACAGCAAGTTACCATGGCAACATGTAAACACCATGACTACGAACAAACACACAGGAAGTACGAAAGTTGGACATGGTACAAATCTTAAGTGACTTTCAAAGCTCAGCTGAAACAAAGACGGTGGGGAACCGACGAGCCGTGAAAAGGAAAACAAGCGAAAGACACCACATTGCTACAAAAGCGTCGACATGAAAACGATGAAATGGTCGTGAGAAGGAACAACGTGAAGATGATTTCAGCACCACGCTACACATAACACGGAAAGATACGTCAAAAGGCAGTGGGTGAAAGTGACGCGTGGCGTGACACAGCTGAGCTGTGAACTCACCTGCCAGAGTCATGTGACCAATTCATTTGCGGCAGGACGGGCCAAGGTTTTTCCTAGTCAATCTTCTACTCCAGGTTGCAGTTTTCAGGTCACCTGGTCAAACCAGTGGTGAAGGGGCGGGGTCTGCTGCAGGTGAGGTGTTCATACAAACTATGATGATGCCAGTCTGAGGGTGCTGCGCTTCAAGTCCATGGGGGGGTGCGACTTTTAGGATGAAGAAGAGGTGACCTCGGCCACCCTCGCCCCCCTTGGGGTATACTCCACCTCCTCTTTGTTGGGGTGGGAGGAGTTATCCGACTTGCTGCGGCTAAACTCTGCACCCACACCAGGCCGGCCGAAGCTGGCGGCGGCGGCGCGCAGGCTGGCGGAGCCGCAGAGCAGCGTCTTGAGGAAGGCGCGGCGCATCTCATTGCTGGTCAGCGTGTAGATGAGCGGGTTGGTGGCTGAGTTAAGGACGGCGAGCGCCAGGAACCACTCGGCCTTGTAGAGGATGGAGCAATGGAGTGTGCGGCAGGCGGCGTCCAGCAGCAAGAGGACAAAAAGCGGTGCCCAGCAAGCTATGAAGCAGCTCAGCACCACCATGACGGTCCGGAGCAGTGCCATGGATTTCTCTGAGCTTTTGCCACCATTGGGCGCCTTGCGGAAGACCAGCTGGCGACTGCGCGCACGCACCAGCGCGTAGATGCGGGCATAGAGCGCCACGATGGCCATGAGGATGACACTGAAGACGGTGGTGCAGAACAGGATGTAGGTCTTGTGGTAGAGCGGCAGCACGGTGGAGCAGCGGCTCAGCTGGCCAATGCAGTTCCAGCCCATCAGTGGCAGGCCGCCGAGCAGCGCCGCCACCATCCACACGGCGCTAATGAGTGTGAAGACGCGGCTGGCGCTGCCACTATTGTGCAGCTTCATCTTCAGCATGGTCAGGTGACGCTCCACAGCAATGGCCAGCAGGCTGAAGACGGAAGCCGCCAGTGCCACAAACATAGAACCCTCTCGCAGGAACCACTGGGTGGGCGTCAGCTTGTAGGTGTTGGCGCCTGACAGCAGGATGTTGGCTGTATAGACCATGCCTGCGAGGAGGTCAGATAGCGCCAGATTCCCGATGAAGTAGTACATGGGCTTGTGGAACTTCTTGGTCCTCCAAATGGTGGCCAGGACCAGCAGGTTCTCCAGCACGATTAAGCAGCACACCACGATGAAGATCACTGAATCGGCCTTCAGGCCCGAGCCTCCATCCAACTTGCGGAATTTGCCTGTGTAGTTGTAGTGCCTGGCGATCAGGTCGGAGTGGGCGGGGTCAGCCATGACCGGCTGACGGCTCTGACGGCGCAAGCTCGCCTTCAGTGCGTCATGACGCCCGTCTGCCAGCGGGGGGAGCACCAGGGCGCCGAAACATCCTGCAGGACACACTGGACACACTTAGAAGTGACAAACGACATCCTTACATCGAAAAAAAAAATAGCTCTGATTGGTCCGTTTATGTTGGCGAGCGCACACACGTGCTCGTTGACCTTGCCAGCTGCACCAGCATGAGAGGCGGAGTCAAACTGAACCTGAGACTCTTAATCAATAAAAAAAAATCTAATTTTGTCCAGGATTGTTTTACATAAACTTGACATTAACAAACTAGTTAGTTGATTAGTTAGTTAGTTAGTTACCAGTCAAATCTGACGAAAAGGTGACTTAATGATTGACAAACATAAATAAATCACAAGTTAACAGTTTCAATGAACTGAAAAGTCAAATCATTCTACATTAATTGATCATTTAGCCGTAAACGAAGTTCAAAACATGAACGGAGTAATTATTAAAAATGTAAAAAGAGCCGTAAGTCGAACAAATGACTCGAAGTGAAAGGGTTCAACTTGAAATGTTGATGTCCCAGTTTCAATTTGAAGAGGATTTAACGCAAAAAAATATGTTTTTTTTACCTTCGAGTCAGCAGAGAAACAACACGCAGCCTCCACCGCTACGACAGCACACGTACATGCATGCGCGCACGCGGGCGAGCAGGCGCGCACACATGCACTGAAGAGGAGGAGGAGGAGGAGGATGAAGATGTTCATCAATTGAACGACCGTTCATTCTCTGTTTTCACTTTCATCTTTGTCTAACATTATTTTACTTTGATGGAACAACAAACACATACTGGTCCAAAAACATGAAATATCCAAAATGAAAAAATATTTTAAAAATTAATTTCTTTCTCAGCATGCACCTGCGCACCTCCACCCTCCTGTGGGCCACCACAGGCAAAGGATTAGCTTAGCCAATGAGCTATGCTAACAGTTTGCTAATGCTTATGGTCATAGTGCTAAGCTAGGCTAACAGGCTGAAGTTGGACATGTGACCTCCACGCTCTGTTTGCTCCTGACAGTGAGAACAGGGTGAGGGGGCTGAGGGGGATTGTATGTAACAAAGGGGTCTTTCCTCAAGTCCACATAGCTGAAAATCACCGTGGCAACAAGCGCAGGGAACTGAAGAATGACTTTTTGATTTAACAAAATAAAAGCACAAGTGTGTTCAGTTCAATAAACTCATTAAGGACTTGTTCAGACGTTTTTGGTCATGAGACAGTTGTCGTGGGTGGAGTCATGGGTGGAGTCATGTCAGTTGTCATGGGCGGAGTTATATCATTCCTCATGGGTGGAGTGATGTTGTTGCCATGGGTGCAGTCATGTCAGTCGCCATGGGTGGAGTCATGTCAGTTGTATTGTCTGGAGTCATGTTGTTGTAATGACTGCAGTCATGTCAGTCATTATGGGTGGAGTCACGTTGCCATGGGTGGCATCATGTTGTTGCCATGAGTGGAGTCATGTTAGTCGTTATAGGTGGAGTCATGTTGTCGGCATGGGAGGAGTCATGTCAGTTGTCATGGATGGAGCCCTGTCAGTCGTCATGGGAGTCATGTTATCATGGGTGGGGCCATATTGTCATGGGTGTAGTCATGTCAATCGTTGGAGGTGGAGCCATGTCACAGTTGTCATAGGTGGAGTCATGTTGTCATCGGTGCAGTCATGCCACACATCATGGGTGGAGTCATGTCAGTTGTTATGGGTGTAGTCATATCAGCTGTTATGTTGGAATCATGTTAGTCGCCATGGGTCGAATCATGTTGTTGTCACGGGTGCGGTCATGCCAGACGTCATGGGTGGAGTCATGTCAGTCGTTATGTGTGTAGTCATATTAGTCGTTATGGTTGGAATCATGTTACAATCGCCATTGGTCAAAACATGTTTCTGTCATGGGTGCAGTCATGTCAGTCATCACTGGTGGAGTCATGTCAGTCTTTATGGGTGGAATCATCTCAGTTGTCATTTTGTTATCATGGGAGGAGTCATCTCAGTCGTCATGGGTGGAGTCATGTCAGTCATTGTGGTTCGAATCATGTCACAGTCACCATGGGTCAATGCGATGTTGTTGTCATGGGTGGAGTCATGTCAGTCTTTATGGGTGGAGTCATATCAATTGTCATGTCAGTTGTCATGTCCGTCGTCATGGGAGGAGTCATGTCAGTTGTTATCGGTGTCGTCTTGGCAGTCGTCATAAAAGGAGTCCTGTTGTCATGGGTGTAGTCATGTCAGTCAGTATAGGCGAAGTCATGGTTAGAGTCATTTCAGTCGTTATAGGTGAGTCACGTTGTCATTGGTACAGTCATGTCAGTCATTACATTTGGAGTCATATCAATCGTCATGTCAGTTGTCTCGTCAGTCGGCATGAGTGGAGTCATGTTGTCGTCGAGGGTTGAGGAGTCATGTCAGTTGTTATCGGTGTCGTCTTGGCAGTCGTCATAAAAGGAGTCCTGTTGTCATGGGTGTAGTCATGTCAGTCAGTATAGGCGAAGTCATGTTGTAATCATGGTTAGAGTCATTTCAGTCGTTATAGGTGAGTCACGTTGTCATTGGTACAGTCATGTCAGTCATTACATTTGGAGTCATATCAATCGTCATGTCAGTTGTCTCGTCAGTCGGCATGTGTGGAGTCATGTCAGTCATTATAGGCAGAGTCATGTCAGTCATTAAGGGTAGAGTCATATTTTTCTCATGGGTGGAGTCATGTTGTCATGGGTGAAATCATGTCAGTCATGGGTGAAATCATGTTACAATCATCATGATTGGAGTCATGTCAATCGTCATAGGTGTAGTTAAGTCAGTCGTCATGGGAGGAGTCATGTTAGTCGTCACGGGTGGTTATAGGTGGTGTCATTTTTTCGTGATGCAAATGATTTTTTTTCCCTCTCAACTCGGTTTTATTTTGAAGTTCTACTCCATAAGTTCATACTTTGGAGCTGAAAGGCCCAGCCCGGATGGCGGGGAGAGGTTGGGGGGGTCGGGGTCCGGGGGTTTTGATTGTGGTGTTGGGGGCCTCTTGAGGGTCCTCTTTGCATTCAACACTGTTCATTAGGCATGCACAACTGACTCAATGGACTCCCTTTGTCACAACTGTGTGGGAGCCTCAAGGAGACCCCACCCCCTTCCCCCAATGGCTTGTGTAAGTTCTTCATCCAGTTCTGAGAACTCAACCAGAACCTGCATCTTTCCACCGCAAAGAGGACCAATTTTTTTTTTTTTTTTTTGGGGGGGGGGGGGGGGGGGGGGAGTTAAATGACTGATTGATGAGATGCTAACATTAGTAGTGAGCTCAAATTTGGAATGAAAGTCAAGGTAATGCTAGCAGCTAGCTCCATTAGCAGCAGACCAATGTGTGGTACAAGTGAGGAGCTGACGGTGCTGTGTCTTTTTAGCAGTACATCAAAATATGAATAGAAACAGTTAACATTGCAGTGTTTGCTTGACTGACAATAAACAAAACACATCACCCCCCCTGTTTTCCAATTATGCAACCCACCAACCATCCCAGCCATTAACTGGTTCCTAGTTAAAAGTGTGTGTGAGTGTGTGTGTGTGTGTGTGTGCGCACGTTGGAGGGTCCATCTAGGCTTGTTTACCACAACAAAGGGCGAACGAGAAAGAGAGAGACTTTTTTTCCTCACCACTTCATTCACATCCTGAGTGCTTTCACACGCCGTCACCATGGAAACGGCTATGGGATGGCGACCATTGCTCTGGATGATTTTGGGTGATGACCACGCCTCCTTGTGGACCTTGGATGAAAATATCTCATTGAAACCCCTCATGGAATCAATAAAGTTGCCACCATGTTACACCTAAAAGAAACAACAACAAAATTATGCTATTAATGTTTCTTTTTGTGGAGCAAAATTAAATAACTCACGTAAAAATATTTACACTTGTAACCATTTCCTATAAACTTGAATTGTTACCCTTCTCTTCATGACCTAGTCTAAATGTTTATGTTAAAAACAAAACCAGTTGGTTGGTTAAATGCACAGAGAAAGTGAACTGCATTATGACAAGAGCCTTGAATAGAAATAATCAGAATCTTGATCTTCATATGGATTCGGCGTAATTAGCCTGAGCATAACAGGTCGTATTGCGACGGTGGCTGTCGTAAAGTCGTAATTTACGGCACACGTGAGGGCAGATAGGCTCAAAGTATTAGTGGGTTTGTTTTGTTTTTTGCTGCTTTTTGGGTCAGGTGTTCCGACCGGGATGCTCTACCTGATCGGTTTGGGTCTTGGAGACGCCACCGACATCACAGTGAAAGGTCTGCGGGCCCTGAGGAACTGCTCTCGGGTCTACTTGGAGGCCTACACCTCCATGCTAACTGTGGGCAAGGAAGCTTTGGTGAGTTGATTTTCCCCTCTGTTTTGATGATGTATTTATAAAAAAAACTATCCAATGTGGCCATCATAACATAGCACTTAAAATATGCAAATGTAACAGTAGCGCACTCATCTTAATTACTTCTTTGCTGGCCTCTTTTACCATTTGTCATATTAGCTTTACTAGCAGCATTACTATGTACTAGTTGTAGTCACCATGTATTCTTTACTTGCTTGCTGCTGCAACAAGTGAATTTCCCTGCTGTGGGATAAATAAAGTACAATACTACTACTATACTACTACTGTACCTTCTTCATTGTGGTATTAGCATGTTTCCAGTGTGTACAGTTATACCTGCTTCGCTGTGGTATTAGCATGTTCAGCAGCATGTATATAGTGTACCTGCTTCATTGTGATATTGGCTTGTTTTGCAGCTTGTATACACGCTTCAATGTGGTATTAGCTCTTTTAGCAGTGTGCATATGCCTGCTTGTTGTGGTATTGGCTCATTAAGCAGAGTATATCCTAACCTGCTTCAAATGAGCAATGTACACTACTGGTCGAAAGTTTTAGAACGCTCCAATTTCTCTGGAGGAAAAACCTATATTTGTAAGTGTTAAGATGGTCCGTCTTTCTTCCATTGTTAATTCCCTTTTTTCTTGCCATTTTTGTTGCAACAAATTACCTTCTCCAGTACAATGCTGTTCAACTGATGTTCACGAGGGTATAGTACCACAATGTGTCGAACACTATTTTTATGCAGACAGAGGAAGTAGTAAGTACTCCAAAACTTGGAACACCTGTAGGAAGTAGTTGCACCAACTGCCAAGGCTTGATCAACCTCCATTTCTGCAGAACAGCTTTAAAGTGTTGACCCATTTTGTGGTCCCTGAAATAGGCTTTTTTTTGTATAATTCTGAAATCCATTGTTTTTCAGTTTTTGGTAACATTACCTTTTTTTTAACCTCTGGCACTTCACCACTTACCTTTTGTACCAATTCAAGCTATTCATTGAACTTCTTTAACAGTGTATCTTTACTGTCTGTGATTTGTTGTGGTATTAGCATGTTTAGCAGTGCGTATATACCTGCTTCAATTGGGTATTACCAAGCTTAGCAGTGTGTATATACCTGTTTCGCAGTTATACCTGCTTTGTTGTGGCATTAGCATGTTTAGCAGCATGTATATAGTGTACCTGCTTCATTGTGATATTGGTTTATTTGGAAGCTTGTATACCGGCTTCATTATGGGTATTACATCGTTTAGCTGCTTGCACTGTGGTATTGGTTTGTTTAGCAGCTTGTATATACCTGCTTTGTTGTGGTATTGGCTTGTTTAGCATGCTAACAGCTATGGTTGGTCAGGAGGAGTACTATGGGAAGGAGCTGATCCTGGCCGACAGGGATCTGGTGGAGCAGGAAGCTGATGAGATCCTGAAGGATGCTAATGAGACAGACGTCGCCTTCCTGGTGGTGGGAGACCCCTTTGGGTGAGTTTTTGTATGAATATGAACAGTCATTTAAGTCAAAAATGATTTATTGCAGGAAGAGTCAGCACTCACCATAACATGTTTGCTCGATTTTGTTTTGATTGTAGCGCCACCACTCACAGTGACCTTGTCCTTAGAGCAGTGCATGCTGGGATATCATACCAGGTCATCCACAATGCCTCCATCATGAATGCAATTGGCTGCTGTGGCCTGCAGGTCAGTCATGTGATCTCCATGAAGGTCTGCATTTGCGTTTTAGATACATGGCCACAATGGTTCAATGTGACATGTATGATAAGATGAATGGAATCAGCAGTGTTGACTACTGATCATTAAAAAGCCTTCAGATGTTCTGGGACATTTATCAACATGTATCACAGTGACGGCAGAAAGACATTATGGAGAAGAAAGCGAGCTGCTCACAATCCAAAGTATATCGCATCACAAGGCAGTGTTGTTATGGCATTGTCCATGTGTAGCAGCTAATGGAACGTTTGTGGGTAGTGTTACAAAACTGATTGTTTTTATTTTATTATTTATTCATATTGTGTGTATGTGTGTGAGACAGCTGTACAACTTTGGGGAGACGGTCTCTGTGGTCTTCTGGACAGACACATGGAGACCTGAAAGCTTCTACGACAAAATCTGTAAAAACAGATCAGCTGGACTGCACACGCTCTGTTTGCTTGGTAAGGCCACTAACACCACAACATCCTCGTACTGTCCTCTAAACGACACAGCAGTGGCCACCAGGTGGCATTTTATTCACACCAGACCAATCAATCACTCTCTAAACTCCCATAAGGGACCAGAGCACCCCCCCCACGGGAAAAACAGTCTGCAGACCCTTTCTGCTGTGTGTGTGTGTCTGCCTGCATATGTGATGGTCTCATCTGTGATGTTCATGCTCATTACAACTAATGAAAGTGGGAAGGAGGTTCGAGGCAGGGTTGGCTTTGGGGGTTGGGCCATTCTAGCTGTTAGCATGAGAAGCAGGTGTGGTCCAATGAGATTTAAAGAAGCTCTAATGTGCTTGCTTGCAGATCTTAAAGTCAAAGAACAGTCAGTCGAGAACATGATGAGGTAACACATATGAACTACACGTGTGAGGGCGCAACTAATGGAGATGTGTTTTCAGAGGGAAGAAAATATACGAGCCTCCTCGCTTCATGAGCGTGTCGCAGGCGGCCGATCAGCTGGTTCAAATCGTGGAGAGGAGGCGGGAGCAGGGGGAGGAGCTTGGTGAGATACAGCTTACACATTAATTCATGTCAAAAACATACCTCAGCTAGTTGGCTCCTCCCCCTGAGAGACATCCTGTCTGCAGGTGTGACGGAGGACACAGTGTGCGTGGGAGTGGCCCGGCTTGGCGCTGATGACCAGAAGATTTGTACGGCCACGTTAGCTCAGCTGGTGTCATGTGACCTCGGTGCCCCGCTCCATTCGTTGATTGTGCCTGGCAAACTCCACCCATTGGAGGTGGATATGTTGCGTCTCCATGCTCAACCCGACGCTCTGCGGTACCTGGCCATGGTGGACAGTTCGTAGCACACACACACAGACACACAAAAAGTCGCTGCTGGGAGCAAAGTAATTATGTGACATCATTTATGTCCTCCTCAAACATGAAGTGAGCAAAAGAACCTCAAGATCAAAATAAAGCAAGTCTTTTTTCTTTTAATACAACTCTTAGAATTCATTTGGTCAATTTCATCTTTGATGCCGAACGTTCCATTTGACCACACAAATTTCCCGTTTCCTGTTCGAAGCTCAAATAATTGTGATGTCATCGATAAAGGTCATTGGTCTTTTATTACTGCTGAGGTTCTACGTACACCCTGTGACTGTTCACATTTTGGCACACGCACGTGCACACACACAAGCACACAGTCCATGGACCAATCAGCTGGCAGCACTCTGTCAGAGGAGGCGAATCCCTCCAGTGCTTAGTTCAGCTCTGATTATTAATGAAGGCACTTTCCCAGAATTCCCTGTTCCAGTCAACAGGTTCTTGGAGGGGGCGTGTGGGAGGCTTGAAAAGGGCAGCCCCTTTCAGGCTGACAAGGACGGGTAACAGGCAACAAAATTATAAAGGGCAGTCTGAGTTCATCACAGTATGCCCCACCTCAAAAGGTCCTGCTGTGAACCCAAGGTCAGAGGTCACCACAGCAGACAACAGGCAAATTGGTCCCAGAGTCCAAAGGGGGAGGAGCCTCTACATGGCGGCGATGTCGATCTGCACATACAGCTGACGAACTCCGACCTGTAGAGAGAAACCATGTCACATCACTGACAGCACTTTGACACTAGGAGGTGCCTAAAGCGACCCCACAGACCTGTGTGAAGATGTGGTGCGTCTGGCTCTGGATCCAGCGCGTGTCGGCGTCTGGAGCCACGAGGAGTTTGAGTGTTCCGATGTAGACATCGGTGCACAGCGTCCAGAAATGAGGCTCGTGCACGTTGTAAACGCCCTGCAGCTGCTGCACCTGAACGCATCAGCCAAACGTCAAGACACTGCCCACACAGGAAAGGGGGGTGTAGCTTGTGCCTACCCTTTGGTAGCACTCGGGTAGGGCGTAGTCCAGAGAGGGCGGCGTCCTCTGCATTAAGATCCCGATTGACTCTCGCAACAAAGGCACCACACTGTAGATCAAAGGTCAACTGCCATTAGGTGAGCGAATCACAATGTGAGATGGTGATGCCACTGCATGGTTGAGCTGCTATAAGATCGCTGGTTTGATACCAGAAAGATACACTGGCTAGCTGATATGGACATAAGATTGTTAAATAGAAACATACAGTAAATGTACAGCTTGTTAGACTACTATATGTGTTAGACATAGGGACACTCCGATCAGGGTTTTATGCTGCCGATTACGATCATCCATGAGTGAGATCGGCCGATACTGATCACATGGATTAACTGTACATTTTTCAATTTATTTACAATGAATAGTATTGGTCAGGGGCCCCGTTAGACAATTCCAAGGTCCCTTGGCAAATAGGTAATTATTACAAAATAAACGTTGGGGTGGTTTGGCTTTTTTTTCTGCCTTTATGTGAAACGTTTTTTGTAGTATTTGACACAAACCTGAATTTAATTTGATGCATGTATAGGAATAATACAAATACAGGGGAAAAACTGTTCAATAATTGTTTTTTTGCTCAAGATAAAAAAAAAAAATTAACAGAATAAAATAACACAAATAAATACCTTTTTATTAAATAGAAATTTGCTCAACTTAAAACAATAAATTCAATGTCCAGGTTGCAGGGCTCTTCAACTTTCATCACTATTAGTGCGGTCACCTATTTGTGTTTTATTTCTGACTGGCAATATTTAAATTGTACACTACTTTTATTTACCAAGCAGATCTCCACTCAAACACTGCGGCCACTGTCTTTATGCTATTTTGTGCTCATTTGTCACGATATAAAAAGGGCATAAAGTCTGAATTCAACAGTTGTAATAAAAAAAAAACGAGTTGACGCAAATATTTTACGGCCCTTTGGACAGCTGTGATAGTATCACCATCCTAAGACTGGACACGCTGTGTTTATGTTCATTAAACAACCACACACAAATAGTGTTTTGAGGACAAGACATAATTAGTATAATGACAAGAAGAGAGTAAAGTTGTCACAGTGGTCGAGCGATTGGAGCATCCCGAGTTAAACAAATACATAAATGTTAGAAAGACCAATAGATGCGTTAGTAGGGGTGTCACATGATCTGTCAAAATCTCCCAAGATTACATGACGATTTCTCGTTCAGAAAAATGTTGGGTACTAGGCCTGGGACAATAAGAAATCACACAAATGAAAATCAACAATTTTGCTGACCTCATAATTTCCATGTGCATGCGTGTCCACGGTCTCCCCTAGGATTTTTGGAAGCTATGGTGGTGGGCCGCTACTGTGTTGGGCCGCTGCTGCGTTTACATTTTTTTTTGTTACGACAAATAACAATTTTTAAGGCTTATTGACTTATATTGATTTACCTTTTTTCCAACAACCAGCAGAACATGAACCGAGAACATAGCAAAACTGTTAATTTAATGGCAAAGTTGCTGAGAGCACTTCAAGTGAGTCTAAAATGTTCAGCCTCATTTTGAAACTGACCTATTTAGTCCAATAGTACTATGTAAGTACAAAATTTTGTACTATTTGACACAAACCTAAATTTTATTTCATGCCTGTTTGAGTAATACTAATACATGGAAAATTAATTGTTCAATAATACATTTTTTTGTTCAAAATAATTAACAAAATAAAATAATTTCAATATTTTTGTTACAGAAATCTGTACCGTATAAACAGCATAAATCCAGAGTCCAGAGTTATGATAGCACAAGTGTATCAAACTTGCAGCACTATTAAAGCTACAAAAAAAAAAAAAAAAAAGGGAGAGACGATTTATTTGTGTTTTATGTGACTGCCGACATCTCCACTCAGTGCGCTCATTTGTCATTAAATACAGGTGTCATGTTTGAATAGAACATAAGAAGCAGATTTAAAACAATAATTGGATAAGGATAAGCAACTCGAGAGTAATTTACACTTACCATTCTATGTTTTGAAGGCAACCAATCTTCATCTCCATGTCTTAAAGCTTAAGTCAGTGTTTTACAAGTTCTCCATTTCATCTCTAAATGTTTCTCTCCTTTTCTCCTCGAAAACTATTGACACATCGCTCAAATATTCGCTATAATCACTGTAAACATCCTCTGTCTCTCATGCTGCTATGTTTGTGTAGCTGACTGATAGTCAGTGTTGGGAGTAACGGCATTACAACATAACGGAGTTACCAATGCCGTTACTTAATCACTAACAGAATAATCTAACTAGTTACTGTTGTCATTTTTGCAACGGTGTTGTAGTTACTTAGAATGAAATGCGGCGCGTTACTTTGATTCAAGCTTGGCAGCAGGGGAGGTCATTTCTCTCTCTCTGAGATGAGACAGTTAGCGGCAGGTCACACGCGTGTTGATTGGCTGAGGAGTCAAGTGGGAGGATGCTCACATATCCCATGCTGCATGCGGTCTCAACCAAAACAAGGGGGAGCGATGGCGAGTGAAGCAGGGTCAGGGACAGGTACAAAATCGGCATTTACAGGCTGGAAGTATTGACACTATTTTAATCTGACTGAGACAAAAGAGAAAAATGTACCTGTTAGATGCACGTTGTGTCCCGGTACAACGACACTATGTACGTCTGTGACAAGTAGCGTGTAACTCGCACAGAGCTCAATACACTTTTCACTGCGTTTAAATGCTGCCACTCCCTCCAGTGCTCCTGTTGAGAGACTCTTTAGCCTCGGAAAGCTAGTCTTTTCTCCCAAGAGGAACAGGCTCTCAGGCCAAAGATTTGAGAAGTTGCTGCTTTTGCGCTACAACCAGTGGTTCACAACCAGTACTGAATGTTAAATTGGTTCAGAAAAAGAACTTCTGTTATGTTGGAAAGAGTGCAAAAAAGTTCAGGTTATAGTGCAATACTGTTTAAGAGCATTTTACATCATTATTATTTATTTTCTTTTGCACTTAAACATTGTTTCAGGATTATTATAGTTGGAAATATCTTATTTATTGAAAGTAAAAATAAGATACTTGAAATATATTATTTGAAAGTTAAAGCTGTGAAAATGTATTTTCATGCTAATTTTACTTTTTTTAAATTCAAAGTTCATTTTTATTATGCAAAGTTCATATTAATAATTTTATACTGCTTGTTTTATACATAAAAAGATCTGCAGTATTTATGTGATAATTTTGATAAATAAATAATGTTGCTTTTACATCTAAACAATGCTCTACTCTTTTTACTTTATTTATTATGAATTATTGCACTAGATTTTTATATTTCAGGTTGACAAAAAGACCATTTTTATTGTCGTAATTTAGAACTAGAGTTACTTTGCCAGGTAACTAGTTACCTTTTAGATGCAACAACTGAGTTACTAACTCAGTTACTTTCTGTAAGTACTAACTGTAACTAATTACTTTTTCAAAGTAACTTGCCCAACACTGCTGATAGTACACCGATTGGGTCACTTCCGGAAATGAGACTGAACAGCAAGAGCTAGATCGTCAAGAGTGGCGGCATGAACTATAAATGTAATTTTTGCAAATTTACCATTCGCTTTCAAAATCTGAACAATATAGAACATCATTACAAACTATATATAACATGCAGTATTTAAGCAAAGATGATCAATCTTGTCAGGGACCCTTTAAGTGACACTTTAAAAAACTAAGTTAGCATGTACCCCATGAACGTGATAGCCACTTGTAGCTGGCCCGTGGGACAAAAACCAGCAAGCTAGCTACCGCCAGAGAGGCAGTGAGAGCCAGGCAAAATGTGTAAACAAAGATGGCAGAAAGTCAAATGAGATTGAAACGTGAGCCATCACACATGTTGGCATAGAAAGGCTCAGTTTACGAACTATTTTTAATTCTCACGATAATGAATAAAGTGAACGTCAACACAAGACGGGTCGCCTACATTTATCTGGTCAGACAAGTGCCTACAGCGCAGACAGGCAATTCCGGTGTATGCTTATCAAAATAAAGCGCAGTGAAACATCCATCTATTTTCTATGCCACTTATCCTCATGAAGGTTGCAGAGCAGTGAAACATTTTTAGGATATTTTAATATGTGCGTAAATATTAAGCTATATATGTATCTACATAGCATATATATTAACATTGTTTCAAGTAAAAAAAAAAAAAAGTTTGAAGTGTTGCGGTAATTGCGATCAATTACATGTAGCGGAAACCCTGGTGTTTGTTTCCCTCGTCTCATGCCTCCAAATAGGCATGAAGGGGGGTTCACTCTGCATTGCTCTCAGCACCTTGGCGCATTTGTTCCGTACAACAACGGCATGAGCGGAGTGAGCCCTCTTCTCAGTCATACAGTCTTGGTGGGTGGAGGAGGGGCTGGTAGCATACATACAGAGTGCAGAAGTGTATAGTCTCGTGACGAGTAATGCAAGGTAACGTAGTAGAAATTAAATTAATACATGGCGATATATTGTCATATATATATATTGTCATATATATATATTGTCATATATTTTTTTTTCCATTCTACTTGTCTCGTTCTCGACACAATCTCGTGTATCGTCTCGTCTCGTGAACTGAGTTTCCCAAGACACCCCTATTAGTTACACGTATATTTTAGATGACACGTATATGTGAAGACAACACACAAGTAAATGATTTGGTTTGGTTTGTGTGACATTCACCATCAAAACCTTAAGTAAAAAAAACAAAAAAAAAAACAAAACAAGAAGTGACATGCAGTTCATGACTGTGCGTTTGAGCGTGCACCTCACCTGACTCCAATGAGGATGGCAATGAGCATGGAGCAGATGGGGTCAGCGATCATTAACTCGTAGTTCTGCATGAGAAGAGCTGAGATGATGACACCGACGCTGCCCAAAGTGTCGGCCATGATGTGCAGCAGCACGCCTGCAACACAAACACACACACACACACACACACACACACACACACAATTTTAAAGCATGTATGACAAAAGGTAGATTGATGCCATGTGGTGGGGGGCGGCAACACTATTTGTAACGCAGGAGCGCCCTCTGCTGAGTGTCAAAGTTAGCTGTCATAGTGAATTCATGTGTCTCACCCTGAAGGATCTGTTTGTTGGAACCAAGGCGATGCTCGTCTGTCAACACAACGCAACACACGTCAGTCTTCAAGTGACATCATCACACCACACGGCATCTCCCTCCCGTCGCTCACCGTCGTGATTGTGTCCATGGTGGGTGTGTCCTTCATGGCTGTGTCCATGGTGACTTCCATGGTGGGCGTGTCCTTCAGGCCCGTGGTGGGCGTGTCCTTCAGGCCCGTGGTGGGCGTGTCCTTCATGCCCGTGGTGATCGTGTCCTTCATGCCCGTGGTGTGCGTGTCCTTCATGCCCGTGGTGTGCGTGGTGGCTGTGTCCCTTGTGAGTCGTCATGCCGTTAAACAATGAGTGGCTGTGGCCATGACCTGAGGACGGAGACGTTACATGACATCAAGGGTGTTGGACATTCATCAGACGTCGGTTGAACATCATGTGAAGGCAGCGGCACCCACCACGTTCAAAAGTCTTGAACACCACTCATCACGTTTTGGACAAGAAATACGCTCCATTGTGGCCAAATAAAGTCTTATTCTGTATGAAGTGACAAACATTCTACATCACTTGCTTCCTTAACATGCGACATTCTAGAAGGTTCTACACCAGACATGTAAGCATGTGACGTACTACGGCACCATCATTCAAGATGAACAACATGGCGTGACGTGCTAGAGCAGGGGTCAGCAACACGCGGCTGCGGAGCCGCATGCGGCTCTTCAGCCTCCTTGATGCGGCTCCCCTCGCAGTGATTTTTTTCAACACCGAAGTAAGGGAAATGTCCATTTTCAATAAGAATTTGAAATATCCTACGCACTGCAAGTCCGTGAACGCATCTCGACTGCATTCTGACTGCTGATTGGATGAGCAAGAGAGGGGGCCCTAGGCTAGTGTATGCCATGAGTCTCACTGTGCGTGAGAGAAAAAAGGTGAGGGAGTTTTAAGTTGAGTCTGAAGCGCAGTAAAATAAATACATTTAACAAGAGCATAGAAATATCTTTTATCACTAGAAGCGCGCTGTAGCTACGTGCTCAGAGCCCGTGACATGCTAAACGCCGAGGTGGTGACTCCAGGAGAGGCAGATAGCGTGCTGCTGCAGCTGGCTGTGCAGTCACCGCTCAGAACAATATGTGCTTTCGCTTTCACGTCTCCTAATACCAGAAAAATCTCCCAGCGATGTCAAGAGAAGTCTTTGCATCTGTCGCTAGTTGCTTTTGAGAAAATAAGTCAACAAGAGGATTTGGAAAGTCGCCAGATTTAGCGAGAAAATCGCCACTGGGCTGCACATGATGTGGGAAGCCATTCACAGATGGAGAATACATGAAAGAATCGTTCATAAAAATATCAGCGCATCTCGTCTCAGAGTTAAAAAAAAATAAACAGGAAATTATTGAGAAAATGAAAGAATGCCTCTCTTTGCAAAGACAGTCAAGGACAGGACCAATAGATGACAATTTAGCGCAGGTATGCAGATATGTGAACTCTGGACTTTATCTTAAAGTTGGCAACATTTTTTTTTTACATTTATTTATTTTACACAAATATGGGAACCACTCAGCAAGACTTACAGAGTAAAGTGTTTAAATGGATCCAGAGTAGGCCTTTGTTTGATTAATTTTGTGGTTGTAACAAGTTTATAAGTTGTGGAATGTTTTGTGGCTCCCGACTATTTTTTTTTACTGAAAAGGGAAGCAAAATGGCTCTTTTGATGGTAAAGGTTGCCGACCCCTGTTCTAGACCACACTGAGCTCTTCTCATCAACTTAAGTCATGTGACATTCTAGAACAATGCTACTAGAATAGTGACACGTGAAGTTTTAGACATGCAAGGGAATGTTCGAAATCTAAACACAAACACTTCCATGATGCTGGTTAACTTCTTCTGTAGAATATCACATAAAAGTATTTCATTACACAGCATGACCAACAATATTGTTTGGCTTTTGTAACAAACCTCTATGAGTCTAGTCCCTAATTAATGTTATATTCATTCATTTAAGATATTTTTATGCAAGAATAACGTGCCAGTCAGTGGGCACTGTAAAATGGTCCTTACATTAAAGTGGTAAGACACAACACAGTGAAAATATACTCATCCAGCCCGAGTCTCTTCTATTAAATACATTCTATGGTTATCATCACACTTGTGCTCTCTGTCATCACTGTACCCTTCCGTGGTGGCAAAAGGCCAAAGAAAAATAGTTTGTGAAGTTAACCCTTCAGATGAAGTCTTAAGTTCAGGTTTTGTTTGACTTTTGAGACAGAACCTAAGAATTTGTCCCACGTGTGGGGCGTTGCAATGTGGAGGTTGCACTTTGTGTGTGTGGTACCCTGCTCTCCATGCGAGTGTCCGTGTCCTCCATGCTGGAAGACAAAAATTCCCACCAGGTTGACAAGCAGACCAGCGACAGAGACAGGAAGCAGACGCTCATGATGAACATCTGGAGGCTCAAGAGCCCTCTTGATGTGCACACATACACACATTTAGGTTACA
Source organism: Dunckerocampus dactyliophorus (assembly GCF_027744805.1). Taxonomy (NCBI): domain Eukaryota; kingdom Metazoa; phylum Chordata; class Actinopteri; order Syngnathiformes; family Syngnathidae; genus Dunckerocampus; species Dunckerocampus dactyliophorus. Next base: position 9,497,784 of record NC_072828.1, read on the forward strand.
TTTCATCGCTATTCTTGCGTGTGTGTGTGTGCATATTACCTCAACTCCTTCAGAGAAGATGAAAAAAGCAGTGAAGATGAGGAAAAGTCCGTTGACGAAGCCACCAAGAACCTCAGCTCTGACATACCTAACACACACACACACGCACACACACACACACAGTTACTGACTTTGCATGAGAGGAGAGCCCACCTCCTGCTACCTAGTGACGTAATCACGCTGCATCTCACCCGTAAGAGAAGCTGTCATTAGAGCGCCACCTGGAGATGACAGAGGCAGCCAGGCCCGCCAACAATGCCGTGCAGTCAAAAAACATGTGGAAGGAGTCTGAGATCAAGCCTAAACTGGAGCACGCACACACAAACAGTGAACATAACATGGGAAATGATAACGCTGTGTTCCTCAACTGTCTGTGCACAAACTAAGGAAAACAGTTTTTAAAAATAGAATCACAACAAAAAGTTAAAAGTGTTAAATGAGTCGTCGTTGAGTTTTACAGCTCATGGAAAAGGTAATGCTGACATTATTCCAACAATTATACATACAGTAAACAGGTTTTGTTAGCAGCTGTTAACCAGCGGCGTTTGAAATGAACGTGATTGAAACAATTTTGAAGTATTTCCTGGTTTTACATCACTTCCTGTTATTGGCCGCCCCTCACACACACACAATGCTAACACATACGTGGCACATTCACAGCAGAACTAACAAGTGTTAGCGGGATGCTAACAGTTCGCTAGCTGTTGTATTGTTATCTTAACAGGCTGTTCCTGTATTTAGCCTACTTGCTATTCTAAATGTTAGCTTACCTGTTGCTCCAGATGCCGAAGCTTAATTCCACAAAGGCGAAGGAGAGGTTCAAGCATAAGAAGAAAAAAAGGTTTCTGGAGGTTTTGTCTGCGAGAATTGACCTGGAAAACACACCAAAATGACGACGCCCCATCTTAGTGTGATCATAAATACATTTAGGTATGATCATCCGATAGACTGACATGTTTTAATTTGATGCAGCCTCTTAGCATTCAATTGATTAGCCGTGTTAACAAGCGGAGACTATGTTTACCTGATCCATCCCGACAGCTTCAGCAACAAATTGAACTTGGCTGGTTTGTACTCGTCGTCTTTAATTGATAAAGGTAACATTTTGACAAATGAACACACACACTAGTAGACCTAGCCACGGTATGCTAACTCAATGTTTCCCGTCACCTGGATTTCACAATAAAAGTCTACAAAGAGTACTTCCCGTCAGGCATCTATGTTAAAATGTGACCAGCAGGTGGCGGCACAGGGCCGCGTGGACCACGTGACTCACGCTCAACCAGCTACCGTGTGCGTGCGTGCTCACACGTAGATTACGTCTATATTTTGACTTTTAACTTTTGTCATTTTGATTATACAAATAAGACGTTAAATGTGTGATAGGATATTTTTTCTGAAGCCTAATTGACTAACAGGCAGAACAGATCCGCTTCCATGGCAACCACTAAAACCTGTCCAAGAATACGATCACGCCTACTCTCTCAGCTCCGCCCACCTCCGCACTGCGGTGTCATCAAAACTAAAGAACATGGTCCACAGAGGCAGCTCCAAAGTCCATTTTGGGGTACATTAATTCTGGTTCTTGTTCTGGACAGCATTCTGGACCAAGTCCAGATGAGAAGGTGCTGAGTGAGTCCACTTTGTAGTGCTGACGGAACAAACAAGTCCATGCCGTGGTCTACTGGGCAGGAAGTAGCTGATTAAAATGCTGAGACGCAGCACAATGATTGTTACACAGCACACAGAGGTCAGTGGTTGCTGAGACTTAAAAACACCAGATGGAGAACATATATCACTTTTATCACCCTAAACACACACACAGCAAAACATGTTAGCGCCAGCGTACAAGCTGTTACCATGGCGACACAGTTAGCATGCAGACTGGGAACAGAGATGCTAATTTATCTTAGCTTAGCAGCCATCATCTTCACCGGCCCTGTTCAGACAACCAATCAGAGGAGACTTCATTGGTGTTTTTTTTGTCTTCCACACAAAGCTCATCAGCTGGTTGCCATGGAAACAGAGCACGGGTTGTGAATGAGAATCAGTAGTGACCTTTTTTGTCATTAAAACACAAGAAGAATCATGTCAACAAAATGATCACATAGAATACATCGATCTTAGTGGAGGTCACCAGCACCTCAGTGCTTCTTCTCATGGGTCACAGTCACCAGGTGGCCACACTATGAGTCCAGCCAAAGGTCACATCCTAGGGAACCGGGAGGTGATCTTCAGGATGAGGGGGGCGCAGTTTGGCTCAGCTGGTAGAAGCCCTTTTTTTTGGACCTTCTCAGGAAGTCGAGGACCAGAACGGCACCGGCCAATGCGACGGCGACAATCATTGCTGGGACAAGGACAGCGGAGAGAGTGGGCGGCGTCTTTTTGCTTCGCTCTATTAAAAAAATATATTTTTTAAAAAGGTTAAAGTGTAAACATTAACATGAGGAATGATTCCAGAAGACAAGTCTGACCTCTCACGCTGAGACTGAACACTTGGACCTGGTAGCCCAAGTCATTGGTCACGTTGACCTGGTACAGGCCCGAGTCGCGGGCCGTCACGTTGAGCAATAGGAAGGTTCCGTTGGCAGAGCAGCGCTCTGTCCCATCAGCCAGTTTCTTCAGAAGGATGGCTGATGGCGGGAAGCTGACGGCCCGGCAGCACACGGTGACGTTTTGACCTTCTACCACTACCGAGGACGGCAGCACCAGGACTGTGGTGTTCCTTGGAGGGGCTGCGCCGCAACACGGCGCCTTAGCGAGTTACCATTTGCATACGCTTTCATACAATATGATGTCATCTTTTCAATGACACACGAGATGACAAACATGACCTCTGACCTCTGACAGTGACGGCGCTGGTGACCAGTTGGGATCCAAACTGATTGGAAGCTTCACACTGGTAGTGGGCAGAATCTTCCAGCTGCACAGAAGAGAAGCTGTAGGACAGCGAGGACGCGGAGTCTGATCTCTGAAGCTCCACTCCTTCTCTCTTCAGCACCAGCCTGGTGGGCGGAGCTCCATCTGAGCGGCAGGTGACGGTCACCTGCTGACCTTCCAGAACCTCCTGGCCAGGACTAACAGAGATGGATGTTCTCCTGGGAGGGTCTGAGACACAAAGTGGCTGTGTCTAAATTAAAGTTCCTTTCACAATAAAAGTCTTTGTGAACCTTTTATACTGACAGTGGACCTGTAGAGGCAAGCTTGTCCTCCTGGACCTCCACACGTCTCCGTCCTCTGTCAGCAGATCGGCCACACAGCTTACCACCCGCCGCTCGTCCACGACCCGGTGGCGCAGGACTGCCGAGATGTTCTGGAAGGAAGGGGAGGAGCCAAAGGACTGCGCCAGCAGGGTGGTGTTGCCAGACAACCACGAGAGCCTCAGCTGATTGGCTGGAAACACATTCATGACGTCACACTGAAGCCACACCTCCTGGCCCATCAGGATGGCACCAGCGTCCTTCAGAATCGGATCGGATGGAAGAGCTGGAAAACCGGATGAAACAAACAAAAGTAACATTCTCGACTTTTGAGAAAAACACAATGTCATGTCTCATGGACACTCTCATCATAAACCCTCTCATGGACATTCTCGTCATAGGCCTTCCTTATCATGCACCCTCTCATCACAGACCCTCTGACGGACTTTCTCATCATGGACCCTCTCATGGGCCTTTTCATCATGAACCCTCTCATGGACATTCCCATCATGGACCCTCTCATCATAGACCCTCTTGTTATGGACCCTCTCATCATGGACCTTCCCATCATGAAATCTCTTATTATAGATGCTCTCATCATGGACTTTCTCATGGACTTTCTCATAGACCTTCCCATCATGGACCCTGCCGTCACAGGCCCTCTCATGGACCTTCTAATAAACTCTCTCGCTGAGTCTCATCATCACTCTACCACAAACCAGATTGTTCAAGAAGATTTTCCAGTTTCTTGGTATTTGGTTGATGTATGTGTGTGTGTGTGTGTGTGTGTGTGTGAGTGAGTGTGTGTGTGTGAGAGACTTCCTGCATGGCCGTGACCCCCCCCGCTTCTATGCAGCACTAGCAAAATAACTCTCTTTGACCCGTGACCCCAGCAGGAATAACATGTTGGTTTCAAGGCAAAATCCAAATAGTGAAATGGTCACATGATCCTGATGGTCACATGACCCTGACTAGCCAATCGGCTTGAGCCTCATCATCCAACCGACTTCTCTCCAAAGAAGATGTAATGAAAAATGATCTTTCAACCAAGAGGGGGAGCGCTTGGGTTCTTAGTTCTTGGGACACGTGACAGGAAGTGAAGGTTCTGACTCACAGTAGACGTGGACCTCGGCCTCGACAGCTCTGCTGACGGTGTCGCAGCGAGCCTCGCAGATGTACCTGCCACGGTCCGGGAGGTCCAGGCCACGCAGGTGTAGGCGGGACAGCCCGTCCTGCCGCTGTGTCCTCTGCAGGACGGTCCCGTCCTCGCCGGCTCTCCTCCACGTGAGCGCAAGCGTGCTCGAGCATCCGGAAGCACGGCAGGTCAAGAGCAGACCTGAAGCGGCTTCCACCGTGGACGACCGAGGACTGACCTGAACCTGCAGAGGATGGGCTGAGAGGACCGAGACCGTCAGAACCACTAGAATCCTTCTCAGACTTGATGGATTTGACTGACCTCTGACCTCTGACAGTGATGGCGCTGGTAACCAGCTGAGATCCAAACTGGTTGGACGCTTCACACTGGTAGTAGGCGGAGTCTTCCAGCTGCACAGAGGCGAGGCTGAAGGTGAGCAGGAAGGCGGAGTCTGACCTCTCAAGCTCCACCCCTTCTCTCTTCAGCACCAGCCTGGTGGGCGGAGCTCCATCTGAGCGGCAGGTAAACGTCACCCGCTCACCTTCCAGAACCTCTTCGCCTGGACTCACTGAGATGGAGGTGTTGGTGGGCGGAGCTGCGGGAGGAGCGAACATCTGCGTGTCTAATCGCTGTTGACCTGCGACCTGATGTGTGATTCTCTCACCGTGAACTTTAACCTCAACAGCAGTGCTCTGCTTCCCCTCTGAGTTCACAGCCTCGCAGTCATAGCGACCCGCCTGCGACGCGTTTACCGCAGGTATGACCAGTTTGGGACCTTCACCGCGAATGAGTGACGGCCCGCCGCCTGCTGCCCTGAAGGTCCATGTGACGAGTGGCTGCGGGTTACCCTCCACCAAACATGTGAGCACGAGGGCGGCGCCGGCCATCACTGCCCCTGGGTCCGTTATTGCCGTGATGACCGGAGCGTCTGAGGAGGCGAGACAAGTTTACAAGCCTGTCATGTGATGGTGACATGTTCGCCGACTCACACAGCACGTTGAGGAGGACGGCGGATTCTCTGGTCCTGTTGAGGGGGGGCAGCTCCGGAAGATCCAGCGTGGCCCTGCAGGTGAAGCGGGACCCTGACTCCGCTCTCAGAGGGGTGAAGCGGTAAGTGGATTGGACTGAAGTAGCACCAGCATCTCCCACAATGCTGTGCAGCACCACGCCTCCTCTCAGCCAATCCAGCGTGATTAGCTCAGCGGGGTAAAGGTCAGACACCTGACAGGTGAGGGTGGACTCCTCCCCCAGTCTGACAAGGTCGTGACCTTTGATGACTGGGTCTGACGGGAAGGCTGGAGACAGACAATAACATGACTGTGCTACATGCTAAGTCCATGTTAGCTACATGCTAAGTCCATTTTAGCTACATGCTAATTCCATGTTAGTTACATGCTCAGTCTGTGTTAGTCACAGTCTTATTCTATGTTAGTAACATACACAGTCTGTTAGTCACATGCTAATCTAATATTAGCTTCATGCTAAGCCCATGCTAGTTACATGCTCACCGACATGTTAAGTCCATGTTAATTGCATGCTAAGTCCATGTTAGCTACATACTAAGCTATTGTTAGTTACATGCTTACAGACATGTTAACTTGATGTTAGTTACATGTTAAGTCCATGTTGGTTACATGCTATCTCTATGTTAGCCACACGCTAAGTGCATGTTAGTCACATACTAAGTCCATGTTAGCCACATGCTAAGCTAATGTTAGCAACATGCTAAGTCCATGTTAGTTACATGCTTACAGACATGTTAAGTCCATGTTAATTACATTCTAAGTCCATGTTAGCCACAGGCTAAGCTAATGTTAGCTACATACTAAGCTAATGTTAACTACATGCTAAGTTCATGTTAGTTACATGCTTACCGACATATTAAGTTCATGTTAGTTACATAAACAGTCCATGTTAGCCATAAGCTAAGCTAATATTGGTTACATGCTTACAGACATGCTACGTCAATGTTAGTCACATGGTACGTCCATGTTAGTTAAATGCTTACGACATGTTAAATCCATGTTAATTAAATGCTAAGTCCATGTTATTTACATGCTTACCGACATGTTAAGTCCATGTTGTTTACATGCTATGTCCATGTTAGCCACATGCTACCACCCACTGATCTGTATTATATATCTGGATAGCTCATACGTCGCACGCCGCCCGTGCAAGCCGCTGAAGCCAAAGAGACGCCATCTTACCACTCACATCTCGACTACATTGGCACAGCGTACATAGTGTACAAAGCAGATGAAGAGGCTCGCAGAACATCTATATTTTATGTTAAAAAGCGGGGAGATTCTCCCATTCCTTCAAGTAACGCAACCTTTGTCGCTTAAAAACGATTTGATACGTTATTCTCTATCTTTTGGCTTTATTAAATGTACTTTTTCCCCTTCCAATTCTCATTGCCTTTGGGACAAAATTCTACTCTGCACCCTGGCTCAGCACTCCCCTATAGCAATGCATAGTTTTACTCCTCTAGAAAGAGATTTTCATTTTAACTGCATATCCCATCCCTTTTTTCCACTAAAATCCATGGTCATGATTCTTTACTTTTTTCCCTTACTTTCATACAATTCACTATGCTCTCGTCTGTACAAAATATGAATCATCAAAGAGAGTGACTTTGGACAAGTTTTAAAATCATTTAACATTTTGCTGATTTTTTTTTCTAAGGTTTTTTGTTTGTGTTATGAAATAGAAATAACCTCTTTTCTGATATAGAAATATATTTGAAGAAAAACCACAGGACTAATATGTGATAACCATAATGCATAATAACCATAAACACATACACCCACACACACACAGAAAACAACAACAACACTGAAACAAAACCATATGCTTTGGGTAAGACAATACGTTGTTTGCAATCTCAAACATACCGGTATGCATGTTCAGTGATATTATTTTCCAGAACATATCATATGAATGAATCCCTTTACGTCAGTCATTCAGCAGCAAAAAAAAAAAAAAAAAATGTTGTTTATCCAAACGAAGGGTCATGCCTGGTCAATTGTATGCAAACTGGCTTGCTAACTGCACTGAATACAATGCCTGGTAAGCATCATGGAAGCACTGAGATTCTCCCATTCCTTCAAGTAACGCAACCTTCGTCCCTTAAAAAAATACATATATCATGATATAACAAAAAAGTACGTAAATTTCCTTTTAGCTATTATAGAGCTATATAAACGTATCAATTCTGGACATACATTTAATCAGAGGAATTTTACACGATCGAAAATATCTGAGAGATCGACAGTGCAAAACCCTTAAATTATCAATCATAAATCTACATTTCAATCATACTTACAGGTGAAATGTTCGTCCACAGCCTTTGAACTGGCGATTTGTGCAGTTAATAGCTGCACATGCAGGCCTCTTAAGGCAAAATGTGTGCCCAATCTGAATTAATAAAAGAAGTTCACCACAAATGCAAAAGCTTGTCGAGAAGTGTTTCTTGTGAGTGGCAATATGGCGGCCGTGTGGCTTCACAAGTCATTGCCTATGAGCTATCCAGATACATTATACAGATCAGTGCTAGCACCACATTAGAGTTAGACGTGTAGTATGTCACAGTATATAAAAAAAATATATATATATATATATAAAATAAATCAAACTACTGACCGTAAACGTGCACATTAGCTTTGCTGAGTTTGTGTTGGGGTCCACATGTGACTTTACAGAGCAGCGTCCCTTCATGTTCCATCCCCACGGGGTCAAAGGTCACCACAGACTGCGTCTGGCGGGTGTCAACGGTGGCGGTCAGCGGGCGGTCGCCGAGCAGTGTCCACGAGACGCTGGGCATGGTGGGGCACTCTTGGATGGAGCAGAGCAGCTGATGGCGCTCACCTAATTTGAAGAGCGGCCTTCTGGGGTAAATGTCCACCTGAAGACCCTGAATGCACCGCCATGACATCATCATGCCTGCGCAGGTAAACAACAACAATGTATCCACTCATTGACTCCGCATTGCAACAACGTCAAGGAAAAATCTCACCTGAGAGCAAAACGCAGATGAGAGGAAACATTTTCATCGGCTCGACACCCATCGGTCAATGAAGAAATGAGGAGTGAAGCAAGCAGACGGATGAGCTGAGTCTTTTGTGTGGTTGTTTGAGCCTTGCAGCACAAAATGAGCCAAAGTGAAAGCTCTCACGCCTCCTCTGATCCGAGACTGCAGCCTACACCGCCCCCTGTTGCTCCACAGAGGCACTGCACCATTACGCCTCAGTCAATAATACTGTAGAATGTGCTTATTGCTTACTATTCTGCTCGTGGTCGTTACTTTAAGCCAAGTCCCTGTCGGCCCATCTGTGACGCAGTTTCACACACGACATGAACTGACTTCTTTGTACTTTACACTGACGTGACCTTTTGACCTGTCATTGATCGAGGAGTCATCACTGATTGACAGACTCACTTTTTGATTGGTTCTCATCGCTTTGATGAGTCATGCAGTGTGGACAGAGTAATGGATTACTTTAGGATACTATAATGGTTGGATAGCATCAGTTGAATATTTTAGGAAGCAGATTACTTTAAGATAAAACACATTATGTTGGAGTGCTAATGTAAATATGTACAAATAAATAGACACCTTAGGACATAATAGATGACTATTATGGCTGGATAGCATAGAATTGATAAGTTTAAAATAGATTACATTGGATGTAAAGGATACAGTAATAGATTATAGTAAAGGACGAGAGTGTCGATCACATGACATGAGACAAGCCAGTCAACAAAAATAATTTATTTTCTCCAGTGTCAAGAAAATAAACATCTTTCCAAAGTTGAAAAAATAAAAGCTTCCTGAAAGCTTCAAAATAAAAGCCCTGTGATAGATAGTTACAATGTGTCATTAGCTGCTCTGTACACTTAAGATAAACAGGAAGTTCTTTTTTTAAACATTTTTTTTTAGCTCATTTCATAAAAACACCTCAACTCTCCTTTATGGCACACGTCGTTATCCTCATCATCTTCATCATCACCATGCTGTTACTTCACCCAAACTTAAAACTTTGTGTGAGTTCTGTTTTCACAGCAACACTGCGTTTTGGTCCCAGCAGCTCTTATTTTGGAAGTGCCCAATATTGCTCTTAAAAACCAAAATTGAGGAGGTAGGAGACTGAATCCGTCACGTGATCCATTAATAACCTTCATCCAAGCTCCGGCATCATCAGCGCCATTCATTAGACAAACTAAAATCAAGTCCAACTTTTAAGTGTGAGCAGTTAGCAGCTATCTATTCTTCCTGAGGCTAACAGCTAGCGCAACACCTTCTGTGTGCATGTGTATTTTGTGATTGGTCTTCTCAAAACTGCTGAGCCCATTCCAGAATCACTAAGTTAAAAGCATAAAAGAAAAAAAGCATTCTGCAAAACATCTCTGCCAATCACGCAGTGAATACTGTAACCATGATAATGGGGTCATTGTTCCGTCAAAGAGTCTTTAAAACAAAAATGAAAAACATTTATCTAAATAAAACTTCTTTTACATACAAGTTCAGTCTTTTAGAGAGGAGGAGTAGCAGCAGCAGGAGGGCAATCATCAAGGTGGTGTGTTCAGGGCACATGGGATCTTCTAGAACTGGACGTAGTCAGACTGAAGGGACTGCAAGTCCAAAAAAAAAAAGTCAGATTGTGTTTGATGGCTTCCGACCCCATGAGCACACTGTTTGCTAACAATGAACAACAAAGCAAGCCCCACCATCTCACACACACACACACACACACACACACACACAGTGGTGGCTGCATGCTGGTGATGTCACGGCAGAGTGAACCAATGAGCACAAAAGGGCGGGGCTAGCTGACTTACGGGAATGGAGCGGCTCAGGTAGCGTCCCAACGGAGCAGTTAGAGTGCCGTACGACAAGGAAGGGGGCGCTGCTGAGCCTGCCAGCATATCGCCATGGACCTCATGTAGCATAGGGCCGTTACTATAACTACACAGGGAGGGTGGGGCCAGAGAGGAGAGGGGGGAGGAGGAGGGGGGAGGAAGAGAAGCGTACATCTTCCTGTCCTCCTCCGCGTGGGCAGCATACACATCACCTAGCGAGCTGGCCAATCGGGAGCTGCCGCACGGGCACGCACGCACACACGCACACGCACACACACACACACACACACCAACTGGTCTAAACTAATGAGTCATGTGACGGCAGCAGCCAATGAAAGGGGTTGTTGTACCTCAGAGGACAAAAAAAAGCTAAACAGGAAGTGTCTGACCTCATGCTGGATGACGACGGACTTCGACCGATCCTCTTGGCTGCAGCAGCAGCAGCAGACGGTGTTGGGAACTTGAAGGATTTCAGCGGGGAGGTGGAGCTCTGATCTCCACCCATGGTCAGTCTGAGGAGAGATGCCGACCATCAGCACACGTGTGGGGCGCACGTGTGGAGGACACTTGTGGCGTTTGCTCACCTGAGAGGTTGCGATGCGGACCTGCTGTGGTTCTTCACCTGCTCCACTCTGAAACACAGACAGACAAGCCATTAACTCCGCCCCCGGGGAAAAGCATTCTGCTTCTACTTCAAGTACCTCAAAGCTCCAGTGGTGGCTGGACGGGGGGGTCGTCGACTCTTTAAGGCTCTCAGTTTGTCTCCCTGAGTTAGAGCGGATCGCTCGGTCACGTTGCTCTAGACCACGACAACACAACAACATTAAATGACAATATGTGTGGGTGTGTGTGTGTGTGTGTGTGTGTGTGTGTGCGCGCGCGCATGCATACCTCCAGCAGGCAGTCGGAGCTTGATGAAGGTTGGACGCCAGCGTTGTGGGCAGAGATTGTGGGGTTTAAGGTGAGGTCATCCATACTGGCAATAAGGTGAGGCACCGTCCTCTCCTCCAGCTTGGACTTCTGTGAGCGCTGGTTGTCTCCTAGCAACCATAGCCACGCCTGCTTCCTGCCAACAAAGTCCAATCCAGTCCAGTTAGTCTGATGGCCATTTGACAGCTGACCGCAGGAGCCACCTACTATGACGAACGAACACTTACTCTTCCAGAAAGTGCTGCTGCGGTCCAATCACAGATCCAGGTCTGCAGATCCTGATCCACGCAATGGCTTCAGGTGCAGTGAAGCGGTAATGCTTCATGAGGTAACAGCCAATCAGAGTGCCCGTCCTTCCCAGACCAGCTAAAGAGATGGAGAGGGGGCGGTGCATCAGATTAGATGCAGTCTGACGCTGAGACAGAGACAAGGGGATACACTGAGAGGACGCCCTCACCTTTGCAATGGACCGCCATGGCGCCGGGCGCGCCATCACATAGGGACAGGAAGCGGCGTGTGATGATGTCACTGGGCGTGCTCCCGTCCAGAAAGAAGAGGTCGTAGTGGTTGAAGCCAGCGTTTGTGAATCGCTTGGCGTCATAGATCTTCTTGTTGAGACGGACAACGGCGCTCACATTGTGCTTCCTGAAGTAGGGGAAGTAGGCCTCAGGGGCATGGAGAGGGTAACCTGGGGGGGGGGGGGAGTCAGAAGAACACAATTTGGCATTGTGAGCGAGTGTGTGTGTGTGTGTGTGTGCGTGCGTGCGTATGTGCATTGATGTTCTCACCATTCTCTATTTTGCTCTTGGGATGTGGTCCGCTAAACGCCAAAAGTTTGCCCGGAACAATCCAGTTAAAGTCTCCATTCTCGACCCGCTGAAAAAACGGATAGCTATCAACATTCCACGTCACAAAGAGTGGAAGCAAGCAGTGCATGATGGCAGATGTAGTTTGTACCTCGTAATGTTCATACTCATCCACATCAAACGTCTCAAAGTCATAGAATCCGTGTTGGAGAGCCTAAAATGCACAAAAGACTGACAAGAAGTGGCTACAAATGCAACCAATGAGAAGGCCTGTCACAATACATTTGCTGGACAATAATTGACCTACCAATTATTGCCGATAAATTATACTGTCAAAATTATTTTGAGACCATTTTTTCATGAATGTAATGATAACATATGGCATAATAATGACAGTACATCATAAAAAAAGCAAAAAAACTTTTTAAAAAACTATTTAACATTGTAATTGGAATGTAAGGGCTTTTAAATAAAAAAAATTAAAAAAACACCCCAATGAAAATAAAAATTTCTCTTTGAGCAAAAACTGTACTTAAATAAAAATCAATGACAATATTTCTGATTTTAAATCACTGTCACTTTCGTTATTGTCTGACTATTGAAAAAAAACAAAACAACGTCAGCTCATTTGCATATACAATTCTGTGTGGAATACACCGTTTACGTATAATGAGGTGTAATGTTTTGTCGGAGTTTGGTCAAAGTACATATTTTGAATGCACCAAAATGTGTTTGGTGCACAATGAGGTGTTATACTTCGGGAATCATGGCAGGTGAAACGTAACTTCCACCATTTTGTATTATTTATTTCATTGTCTTTGTCACAAACTTTTTCACGTCACAAAATGACGATGCGCAAACGGGCGGAAATTGACATCAGGCGCGAAGAAAACATTCCACACCGGTTCCTCTGTTTATTCAATAGGTTTGCAGTATATTTTCACATGGCCATGGCCTCAAATCACTGTAGTGTGTGTGTCGTGACCCTTGAAAGTAACTGCACTGTTGCTAGTACGCCTGTCAGTACTCGCTGGTAGCCCTTCCAGGAGAATCACCCATTTGCGTTTGCTTGCTTGTTATTCCTCACGACACTCACTTGCAGCACTCTGTGTGTACGCTCGCTTGTGCCTCGCTAGCGCCAACAAACACGCATGCACATGTCAATTTATCGCAGCCGGCAAAATTACTGAGTTTGTTTTTATTTATGGTGCGGTTAATCGATGTATCGATTATCATGACAGGCCTACCAATGAGCAACACGTGAATGACAGCTCACCTTCCTGATGCCCTGCAGACAGTCGAGCACGCTCAGGTTGAAGGTGCAGTTCCCAAATGATGCATCCCTGCACAAACACAAAATCAATAACTGTCTCACACACACAACTCTATCCAATTATCTATCTCAACATCCATCTATTGTCTAATACTTGTTTGTTTAATTTGTCGAGTGTCAGTGAAAGCAGCAAAATGTGGGCGTGGCCTCACAGTAACACTAAATCCATCAGCTGTTTAACCCTGCAGTTACATAATGCCTACCACACTTCGGCCTTTATCTGTCTCTCTCACACACACACACGTGTTCACACACGGCATCTTCTGCTCCATTTGCGTATTCTTCTTTTGGTAAAACTTGCACAAAGTGGAAACAAATGGTACTAGGTAGAGGCTGGAGTTCGGACTCACCTGAAGGGAAGGTAGGAGGCGTTGGATCCAGAGACCAGAGCTCTGTAAGCTTCTTCTGGGGTTTTCTTCAAATAGATCACCTGTCACACACGTTCATTCGTTCAGGTGAGACGCCAAAACGTTGCAATCAGTCTTCAGTGCTCAGTTAAGCTAACAGTCTGAGTTGCGGTTAGGGGCTGTCAGGGGACTCACAGCATATCCTCCAATGAGCACCGCAGCATTGGACCTCTTCCTCTGGTCGAAGCTGGTGTAGTGGACGATTCGTTTCCTGGTCAACGTGAACGACTGCCCACAGGAGACAAGGAAAAAATAATCAGCAAGGTTGATGAGATGGAAGACAGAAGTGATAGCGACAGGTGTGCCATCAACATTCATCACAGAACAACTTTAAAATGTTATGACTGTCCAGGTTTAGACGCTTGATTTATGTACACGTGTGTATGATTGTGTGTGTGTGTGTGTGTGTGTGTGTGTGTGTGTGTGTGTGTGTGTGTGTGTGTGTGTGTGTTAGAGATGCCGTCAACCTTCAGGTGCATTGTGGACATTCCAGCTCAGGGCGGTGGCATGAGGAACTCACCTTGAGCTTCTTGTTCAGTTTGCAGCAGTATCGATACAACATGGCCAAGTTGAGAGGACCGAAGTCTGCATAGAAACTGTCCACACAACAGGAAGTTGGTTATTCTCTTCACAATAAAAGCCATACTGAATGTGACGCACAAGACTTACTTTTCGTAAACAAACTCGTCATCCGTGCAAAAGTAGTGAGTGTTGGCCGTGCTTTTGGGTTTGCTTCGTAGCGTAGCGAAATACAGACGCTCTGAAACATATTTGCAGGATTGCGTTTGATCAGTTCTGGAGACACCAAGGTGACAGGAAATGAACATTCTTTACGGTGTTTCATGGATACACACACGGTTGCTATGGTGAAGTTCTCACTGATCTTTAAACAATTGAAATAAGTTGAAATTTCGACCCTCAACTTCACAACCTCGTCTTTAACTAGGTTTCATTCACTGACAAATCGTTCAAGTCTTAATTACGTCAACAATTTATTTCCGCCCAGAGTCACGTGGTGCAAATGCTACTTCGTTTATGCTTTTTTTGTTTTTGTTTTTACCTTTGATAAACTCGGCGGCTCCCAGCGGTTCGGACTCGTCCGTCATGCCGAACAAAGCGGACAGAACCGGGGAGTGGGTCATGGATCCGTCTAAATCCTGGACTCTCAACTTGTCGATCAGCCACCGGCAGGCTAACAGCACAGCTAGCTGGAAGCCGTCAACAAGTTGTAAACTTTCTCCTCAACTTCCCATCACGTTTTGCGTCTGCTGCCCATGCGCACACGCTCCTCTCTGGCAACGTTTCTGGGGTTTCCTGCGTCAATTTCACCTGAATTTCACTTAAATCTCAATGATTCACCGTCAAGTAATCCCGAGTTAGCATGTTAGCACGTCGCCACTCGACCGGATTAACAACAACAGTCTGAAGCACTGATTGAGTAAGTCCCTCCTTAAGACACGTTTCCATGGCGACCGAGGCCCTTCATGGCAACTGCAGCCAATCAGCAAACAGAACACACCGTGTTGCCTTCACTGCCACTGGGCCAAAGCAAGACTGTGCTCTTCAAGCCACAATGGAGCGCCCAAAAGACTTACTTTATTCTTTTTCTTTGTTCTGGTTTGCTTTGGAGTTCATTTGTTGTTTGATATTAAATTTAGACTGTGGTAGTTCCACTGAGGCGGTCTCAGTAGTGTGGGATATCCAAATAAAGTATTTCCAA
This sequence comes from Dunckerocampus dactyliophorus, assembly GCF_027744805.1. NCBI lineage: Eukaryota > Metazoa > Chordata > Actinopteri > Syngnathiformes > Syngnathidae > Dunckerocampus > Dunckerocampus dactyliophorus. The sequence continues at coordinate 9,513,213 of NC_072828.1, forward strand.
TCGACGAAGTATTGCGTAGACATAAAGGTTTTACCTGTTAAAATGACCCCACGAGATACTTCTGTGTCCGCTGATTCATTGTTTGCATATTAACATATAATCTAGGACCATATCTATGCAAGGGTCTCAGTTTCCTAAGGGATTAAGAGATATATGGAGTGTAAATAATACACGTGTATTGGTTTGTCAACAGCTATGTCACCGCTCTGCTGTTTTTAGGAGGTCGACAAGGGAGTTTGTCCAAGTCAATCACGTGTGACGTCACAGTGTGAGCAAGAAGGCGTGACTAATGATGAGCTCTTTGTCAGCGATGATGTCACACTCACCTGCAACTAGAGAAATCCACACACAGTTTGTGCTCGGTCCTGGTCCATGTCCCGGAGGTGAGGGCTGGAGGCCCCACAGCTCGTCTTGATACACCCTCCGGACATCCGCCATTCTGCAGGACGGACGGCTGAATGGTGGATTGCTAATGGTGGTGGGGTGTCAGGTGATCGGGCTCAGGTTTCTGCTGGTTCTACAGGGGATGGAGGTGTGAGTTTCCATCCCGCTCAGGTTTCAGCAGGCTGGCAGGACTCAGACCTGAATCCAACATCTGCCCACCTGCCACAGGTGACTTAACAGGGTCACCGGGTCATCATCAACACATCACAGAAACCAGACGACAACATGTGACATATCTGCAGGCTCTGATCATCATGTTCAAACCTACGATGTCACCTTCATTAAAACATTCCAGAGGCTCACGTGTGGTAAAAACATCCTCATGTCAATAATAATACCTGAAGCATTGACTGATCCAAACTAAAACTGTCAAACTAAACTTCACATTAAAAAGCACAGCAAGACAATGTTTATTCACATTTATTTTTTGATCATTGCAGCTGACAAACAAACAAAAAAAACCTGAGAAGTTCAGCCAAACACACATACTGTTCTGAGTACGTGCTTACAGATTGGGGTTGGTGATCCCTGACCCCTGACATTCAATGATGTAGGTGGCGCTGTTGCTCATTTCATCCTCACATTTTGTGATTTTGAACTTGGCCTGAGGGGGAAAAAAAGTCGACATAGTCATGTTGCAGCAAGCAGCCACTAGGGGGCGCACTCTGCGTGTTTTTTTTGTTTTTTGTTTTATTTTAAAGTTTGTCATTTAAACTCAACAATCCTGAATGATAGACAACAGAACTCCAACAATCCTATTTATTACAGGTGGTTCTCGGTTCCATGACATGCCGTGGTTACAATTGCAGTCCCATAAATTAATTAAAAGCTTAATTTTGGTCTGTAAGCGCTTGAGAACTTGTTACAACTTGCACCGGTATAGAAGAATACGCACCATGCACAGCACAATAATGCAGTGTCCCTCATGCTGGGTGGATGAATACAGTGTGTACCTGCTAAGCCACACCAAGTAAGAATAACATCGCTCATTAGTTAACTTCTTCCACTTCATCATGTCTCCCAAGCGACAAAGCGCCAAAGGAAAGTCAAGCCATCAACATAGAAGTGAAAATGAAGATAATTTAAAAAAAAAAACTCACAGAGGCGACACACCCAACAACATTGGCCACTCTTTTGGTGTCACCCGCTTGATTGTCACTACTATCATTAAGAATAAAGATTACAGAATGCTAGCAAGGTTAAGGAATCCATGCGCTGTTACAAGGAGATCGGGGAGAAGAAGAAAGTCAGCCTTCCAGACTAGCCTGGGACAATATTTTAAGATGGTAGAAAGGCCTACAAGACAACCACAGGAAAAAGTAACGAGTTGCTCTCTTTTCATTACTGTTTCATTTAATTCTTCCAGTTCATCTTTTTATAACTGTATTTTATATGTCCTTCATGTGTTCTGTGTACAGAGTGAGTGACTTAGGAAAGTTCTAAGTTCCGACTTACATTATCGTCGATGAACAGAAATTGTTTTTAACCCGAGGACCGTCTGACAGAATACTGTAACAGCACCCCCCCCCCCGGAGTTTCACACTCTTCTTAAAATCAAGATTTTCAACGTTTATTATGAGTGCTGCGAAAAGATCACATGACCTCACCTGTGTCAGCTGCTCCGCTACATGGATGGCCGTTTGCGTGTGGAGCGTCACGGCGCCCGTTCGAATCCGAGACGTTCCCTTTGCCAGCGCCATGAAGATGATGAGCTGACCGAGAGCAGACGAGACTTGACTTAATCATGCACCCCCCTCTGCCCGCCTGCCTGGTAGCCTTCGTGTGTGTCCCGACCACTCACCTGGTCCTGAAGGAACTCATCCACGCAGCCGTTGTGCCGGATGTTTCTAAGCAACATCTCTGCAGCCTCAATGCCAACTTTGTCTGCATATACACCTGAAACACACATCTTTGTTAAGACAAAGGGGGCACTGGGAAAAAGCATGTGCGTGTCATAGAATTGTCCACATGTCTTTTCAGGCCTGTGTTTGTGCTGCCGGTGGAGGCCAGTCCTCACCTTTCTTGCCCAGAGCTGAACCCGCAAACAAACATCCTGTGGATGACTCTGCTATGATTCTAGAAACACACAAGCACATACATTTTTACACGGTAAAGTGGTTTCAGGGTCAATGTACTTAGGACACAATGAAACCACCCTAACACTTGTCGTGTTTATAGTATGTTGACTGGACGTATGTGATAGCAGAACTTCCAAAATCAGGAAAAGCAGCCATTTTTGACCAGTATCAAGTTGTTGTTGTTTTTTTTTTTTTTTTTTTACTAAAATCAAATTAATTATTAATGAGATACAGTACAGGAAAAAGCTTGAACATGGCCAACACAATAGATGGTCCCAATGCCATTAATAATGCAAGAAATTCCACTAAGTAACCATGACGAGGCAAAACCATTTCAGGTGACTACCTCATGAAGCTCATTGAAAGAACACCAAGGGTTTGCAGCGCTATCAAAAAAGCAAAGGGTGGCTACTTTGAGGAATCTAAAATAGAAGACCGTTAGAGTTATTTCACACTTTTTTGTTAAGTACATAATTCCACGTGTTCATTAATACTTTTGATGCTTTCAGTGAGAATCAACAATGTAAACAGTCATGAAAATAAAAAAAGGCAGTGTGTCCAAACTTTTGGCCTGTACTGTATGCTATTAGATAGTACACAAATTGGAGCTTGACTAGGACCCTAATTTAGCAGCATAGAAGATGGATGGATGGAGCTTGACCAGTGTCCCGGAATGGATTATGTTCAACCTTAGACGTTGTGTAGTATGTTTGTGAATGTGGACAACATTACAGGTTTTCTTAGCCGTCACAAAGATGGGGGGCTTACATGATGCCGTTGCCGTTGCCAAAAGCCTTTTCTTTCTCCTGCAGTGCTTGAATGTTGATGTAGAGCTCTTTGATTTCTTTCCTAATTGTACGGACTGCAGCGGTGGACATGTCTTTGGCCAGCTGAAGACAAAACACAGCATTCACATAACCACTGGGGTGCTGTGTTGGCATTGGCCTGTGTGAAACGTACCTTGAAAGGCAGCACGCCAGCGACGTACGCTCTGCCGTGAATCTTGGTGATATTTCCTCTGTCCAACATGGTGATGGCCTGCAACTCTTTGACTGGACTCACAGACACTGCCACCTCACCCCCTCCTTTTGGGTAGAAGCCTCTGACACACACACAGAAAAAAAAAATCGTCACTCACACGCACACTGACATTGCCTCGCTCATAGTCACTCACACGCACACCTCATTCTGATGTCACAGTCGAAATGGACACCAAACTTTTCCACAATGGGTTTGAAGACCTGAAGAGGAAAATAAACAACATTTAATCACATATGTGTGTATTGAACATGAACGACCCCCATACAAAGACAAAGAGTACCTTCACAGTGTAGTCGATTTGTGGGGCCATCTCTGCGTTGGTCCCTCCTCTGAGGCAGAAGTGTGATACAGCGTCAGTGTAGAGAGCGCACGGCAAGACAACCTGCAACAGCAGACACACACTCCTGACAAGCACACACGTGTGGGTGAGTACACAGAACACACACTCTAGTACATTAGCAGTGTTGATGCTGAGAGTCACCCTGCTGTGTGTGTGTCCGCCGTATAGCTTCCAGAAAGAATCTTTCCTGGAGTCAGACTGATGTCGGTGGAGCCGATAGCGCCACCCTGCAGGACGCCAGAACACAAGTCTGAAGTAAGCTGCAGTCCACTCAGGTGCTGAGGCCTGTACACACACACACACACACACACAAACACAAACACACATTTCAGTGTATAAAAACCTTATAAAACGGACAGACACTCAATTTGTTACACAGGCTATTGAGATATAGCAAAAGATACAAGAATAGTATAAAAAACTAAAACTACAATAATGCGTGATACTGTCTGAGAGTAGAGGGATATTTTATAGCAATATCGTCAGTGAAGTCATCTTATTTCTGATGAACGGAGTATGTCGGGTGTGCATGAACACATATCAGAAAGAAAATCCTTTATCAAATTGAGTCTATAATCAAACTAGTTGCATTTAACTGCGTTTTAAACAAATGCGCCGACGTTTTCGAGCATATTCTTGGAGTTTCAACCTGCGGGTACCAACTTGAATGAATAGGCTAACGTTAGCCTGCTAGCCTGTGATGCTATCTCACCTGAGTCCCGGTGTACTTCTGCCTGCTCGGATTTTAGAGACTTTAATGGCAGAACCGGTGATGCAGCTGAGGGCCGCCGACACTCTCAGGATCTGTCCGCCCTGCGGAGAAGACAGAAGAGACAACCGGCGAGTTTGGAGCCGAATGCTAGCGTATTAGCAAGTTAGCAGAAGGAACCAAGGCACATGCTCGTGAAAATATGATGCTCTACTCACTCCCTCCATCACGCTGCCGTCCAGCTCGACTACTGACGACTCCATTACAACAATTCTTTGTAATATTCTTATTCTTGTTGTTTAACTTAAACTTTTTCACTGGCTAGGAGCCACAGGCTGCACTTTGTTGTTGTTTTTTAACACTTCTTCTCTGCGACTTCCCTGCGTCATCGGAAGCGGAACAAGTAAAACCTTTTTCGGAGGCCTTCAAAGTAAAGTAAACAACAAGCGTTCGTACGCCCACATAAGTGCAAACCCTTAATTAAACAGAATAGAAAGAAAAACTCACATGATGTGAATATGTAAAATGTGAAAGACGATTGAATGTACAAAATGTACATAGAGCCCTAGCATTTGTTTTGAATCAAATAAGTTTTTTTTTAGGTCTGACATTGGCGTCGAATACTGTAGTATAGGTAATGTTTTTTCATGTTACAGTTTTTGCTGATGTTAACTAAAAAACTAAAAAAAAAAAAAAAATCAACTTTAGTTCAGAATGCTTTTCCTTGCTGCGGTCAACTCGAGCTGCTGTCACTGCAAGCTGATTGGCTGCTGGCGGGGCGTGCAGCTGTGACGACAGGGAAAAAATATGGCGGCCATGATAAGAGGCTCCTCTGTGGTGTTCAGACTGGTGAGAAATTGCTTTTAACGGACAGGAACCTTCAAATGTTTCAGGACGCGGTCGTCGGCGTGTAGTCATGACGTCCTACCACGTCACAGCGCGGCTCATTAGAACTTGTTAGCTGCAGTAACGTTTGTGATACGTTCATGCTAACAGGCTAGCACCAAAACAACGAGCCATTTCCCAGAAGCTTTAGCACTTGCAGTTAGCCTTGTACTTTGGAAAGTTGCTCACCAGTTGATAACTGGTCAATGACAGTTTTGGCTCATGACTCTTCACAATACACAATTGAAATAGAAAACATTACCATGCCAACGAGGTTCAGTCATGAATGACTGGATGTACATTAGTGATCTTAACAGCAATTCAACACAGTGTATTAATTTATAATGCTATGGAAACACATTATTACTTACACTATACAAATAAAACACGGTCTTACTTTGTTATGTTATTTATCACTAAGGAATTGAGGTGGAAATACACTCAGCATAATGAAGACTTTTGAGTTGTGTGTGATGTCCTTTCAGGTGATCCAGCAGTACCGCCAGCAATGTTTACGAGTGCACAATGTGCGCGGCCACACGTGTCTTGCCTTGCTTCCCACCGCACTCGACAGGAAGTTCCCAGTGTGCATCAGAAGCTTTCAGATGTCGAGCCGGATGATACACATGTCAGCAGGTCAGTATGTGTTGACAAACGGCATAATGGCACGCAAACCTCACACCTGATTGGTCCATTTTCACGCTGATGATGACGATGTCACTGATGATGCATGCTTGTGTCATGCAGCGGGTCGCGGACCCATCGTCCAGTTCAAACTGTCGGACATTGGCGAGGGAATCATGGAGGTGACGGTGAAGGAGTGGTACGTTTCACAGTGAAGGCAACACATGACTTCCTGAAGCTCTTTAGTGCTGCTTCCTGACATCTTTTTCTGTGGTTGTGCAAACACGCTGGGCGTGCTTGCAGGTATGTCAAGGAGGGAGACAAAGTGTCTCAGTTCGACAGCATCTGTGAGGTCCAGAGTGACAAGGCGTCTGTCACCATCACCAGTCGTTACGATGGCGTCATTCGAAAACTCTACTATGACACAGACGGCATCGCCCTGGTGGGCACACCTCTGGTGGACATCGAGACAGAATCCAGTTCAGGTGTGGATCAGAACACACCACATGGTCCGAAAGGGTTTTTTGTTGTCTATAGAAAGAGCTTTCTGACCTCCACCACAACCGCCTGTGCTTGTCCAGACCTGATCCAGGAAGAAGACGTGGTGGAGACGCCTGCCATGGCTCGAGAGGAACACACCCACCAGGAGATCAAAGGTCACAAGACCCAGGCCACACCTGCTGTCAGACGCCTCGCCATGGAGAATAATGCAAGTCTCTTCCCAGTCTTCCTCGTGCTCTCCTAGTGTTCTGAGCTTTTGACCTTTGACCTCTCAGATAAAGCTCAGTGAGGTGGTGGGAACAGGTAGAGACGGACGCATCCTAAAGGAAGACATCCTGAACTTTCTGGCCAAGCAGACGGGAGCCATCTTGCCCCCGACCCCGTTTCAGGAAATCCAGACTCCACCTCCTACTCCTCCAATTGCCACTGCCGGGCCCGCAACGACTTCAGCAGCCCTCAAGGCCCAGCCCATCATGCCCAAACCTGTCTTCACTGGCAAAGATGTTACTGAGCCCCTCAAAGGTCAACCTGACAAACCTAGGCTAAGATGCAAAAGTTAGCATAGCTCATGAGTTTGTTTGCTCTCCAGGCTTCCACAAAGCAATGTTGAAGACTATGACGGCGGCTCTCAAAATTCCTCATTTTGGTTACTGTGACGAGGTGGACCTGAGCCGCTTGGCGGCCCTCAGGGTGGAGCTTAAGGCTGTCGCTGAAGGTCGAGGCGTCAAACTGAGCTACATGCCCTTCTTCATCAAGGTAGCCTAGTTGTTCTTGAGCATGATGGGTGGATTTAACATTAACACATTAACATTGTCCTCTCATTGGCTCAGGCCGCCTCCCTCAGCCTTGTCCACTTTCCCATTCTCAACTCCTCATTGGATGAGGGCTGCCAGAACATCACGTACAAGGTGAGGCAGCGTGGTATTATAGCTAGCGTTAGTTAGCGTTACTCTGTCCGTGAGAATGTTTTTTAGCATATTGTGTTCTGTGCGGCAGGCGTCTCATAACATTGGTGTCGCCATGGATACCAGCCTGGGCCTGCTGGTTCCCAATGTGAAGAACGTGCAGCTTCTCAGCGTCTTTGACATTGCACAGGAAGTCAACCGCCTGCAGGCACTCGGCGCTGCCGGTCAGTTGGGAACGACCGACCTGAGCGGAGGAACCTTCAGCTTGTCCAACATTGGATCAGTGAGTTCTGATGGAACCTTGTGATGCTTAGGATGTTCACGTACTGACATGCCGTGCTTTTGGGGTAGATTGGAGGGACGTATGCCAAACCGGTGATTCTTCCTCCAGAGGTTGCCATCGGAGCTCTGGGGAAAATTCAGGTGGGTCCATCTTGTGATCCTGCTGTGTGGTGTCGTCACTTCCTCTTTGTTTTTCTTTAGATTCTCCCGTGCTTCGATGCTGCCGGTCACGTGATTCGCGCTCACATTATGAATGTCAGCTGGTCGGCGGATCATCGCATCATTGACGGCGCCACCATGTGTCGCTTCTCCAACATGTGGAGGGACTATCTGCAAAACCCAGCCAGCATGCTACTGGACCTCAAATAAAGCCCCGCCCCCTACCTTCTTCCTGCGGCAAGCCTTTGTTCTCTTTCGCCATTTTCTCGTGGCCTTCGGGTGGTGTGCTGAGTGGAAGAGGCTGGCCCTGGTTAGAGGTGGTTTTCCAAGGGGCTGTGGTCACATGACCCCTCCCCCCCCCCACTGCAGGTCAAGACTTGGATCACATGACCATCAAGAAACAAGCACAGTACCACAGCTGTAGCGACACCCCCTCCCACCTCTGAGCTTTTGGACCTTTTAATAGATGAAGATAATGATGAGGTGGATCCTTATTGAACCTTTGAAGACAAAAAGTTGAACTTTATTATGCTGTTACCACCTCATCTTCAGCATCATCATAATCACGCTGGTGGTCTTCTGCCACCTGTAGTTAATTTGTTCTGTATTTTTGAACAGTTTCAGAACCTTTCCAGTGGTGTTTGACGACGTTCTCGTGTGTTTTTTTCTTTGTTTTATTGAAATCGTGTTCGTTTCTTAGGGGAAAATAAACTCAAAACTACTATTTGATTTGTCTGTCACTGAAGACCACCTGTTAGTTTTTCAAGTAACTAGTCGCATGTGTGCTCTGTCTCCATCTGCTGGAACACTGACACAACTACAAGTCAATCAGAGGTAACGTGACCTCGAAGCTAAATTTATCCAGCTCGTCTGAAGTCAGATTTCAGTTGCAGAACACAAGCAACACGAGGTGAGGGTCGTAATGCTGGAAAATAATTCCCGCTTAAGTATTTTCCGGCAATGTCTAATGTCTAATACTTTTGTCCCATTAGCCACTACATAGTAAAATATACTGCTGCTATGCTAACTACTCCATTAACCACGGTACTGTATACCGCTATGCTATGCTAATTGCTACCACGCCCCCCCCCCCCGTTTTGAAATACTATTGAGAAACTGATATCTATTTATCTGTACTGTACAGACTGAACCTCAAACTGAAACCAGAAAAATGCAACAAAATGGAGAGCTGTGATGCATCCAGGTGTATTCAAGTGTCAAATTGCATATTGAGTATGATACATTTGTAAATGTTGGCAGGTCTGCACTATCATTGAAAGTACTCCTTGCCTGTCACGACCGCCCCCACACCAACAGTTCACCGCGCATCCCCAGGGAGGCAGGCCCCCACTATTTGAGAAGCACGGGATTAACTGATCGGTCTTCCAGGTAGATGACGTCACACACCAGCTGACATTTTACGATGGGACGAGGTGCTTGATGGCAGGAGCGCCGGGGTCAGAGGTTATCCTGTACGCTGTGACATCACAAGGTGGACGGAGGTTATGGCGGCCATTGTGATGTGTGGCTCGGTCAGTTCCATGAAAGCTTTGTGGGAGACCAAGATACAGAATGTCCGGGACCACTGGGAGAAGCAGAGCAAGAGGCCGCGCGGCAGGTTGGACTACGGCTCCATTTGCCTTTTAAACTACAAAATTTGCCCAGTTTGGGATGAAGACATGTTTGCGCTTAAGTCGTGTAGGAATGAGTCGGGTTCTAGGCGTCTGCATTACTGACAAACGTGCTTCTGGCCTCCCGTACAGGTTGAGCGTTGGCATTTGGGAGGACCGAGAGACTCTGGCTCGCCTCAAAGAGAAACTGGCGACTGAAGATGGCAGACTGGTTCTGCGCTTGGAGCACGAGGAGTGGAAGGTGACGTCGTGGCTCTCGACCTGTGACCCCCTGAATACACGGCTAACTTTGCGATGTTGTGGTCCAGGCACTGCCGGGCTGCCTGGTCCAGTTGAGTCAGGTGCAGGAGTGGCAGATTCACCGCTGCGGACTGCAGAAGATTCCCAGCTTCATCTCCTCCTTCCAGAACCTTCTGGTCCTGGATTTGTCCCGGAATGGGGTCGCTGAGATCCCAAAACAGATTGGTCAGTCTTGTGTCCTAGATGATACCGAATAAATAAGACAAGCTCTGGATAGTGTTGTGATGTGCTCAGGCGGACTGACCCGGCTCAGAGAACTGCTGCTCAGCTACAACAGAGTCCAATTTGTTCCAGAGGAGCTCAGCAACTGTGAGAGTTTGGAGAGGTTGGAACTGGCAATGAACAGAGACCTCCACCAGCTTCCAGATCAGGTCAAAGTATTTTTCTTCTCTCTTTTGTCGATCTTTGTAGGCCCTCGGTGGATTGGCTCTTCAACCCAACCATTCAAGGACGCTTGTTCCTATGCATGCTTGAATGCGACTTGCAAGAAGCATGAACAGAACCAGCTTGTGGGATGTTTTGTTGTCGCACCAGTTCTGTTCAGCTGCGTGAGTTGTTGCAGATCCGACTGACATGGTTCTGTCACCTGTCCAGTTGAGCAAGCTGAGGTGCTTGCAGCATCTCGACTTGTCCATGAACCTGTTCAGCGTCGTGCCGCCGTGCGTGCTGCGCATGCCAGCGTTGGAGTGGCTCGACATGGCGGGTAACTGCCTGCACTCCTTACCCGAAGACATCAACACGTAGGTGAAGGGTGCTGCTATGCTCCACCTCCCGTCTACCTTTCAAAATGTAGTGCTTGCTGTGTTCAGGATGGAGAAGTTGCACGCGTTGTGGCTGCAGAGGAACCAGCTGGAGAAGCTTCCAGAGAACATCAGCAGAATGCCCAGTCTGGACACGCTGGTTCTGAGCAGCAACAGACTGAGCGACATTCCACCCATGATGGAGGACATGTCCAACCTCAGGTCAGTATGTACTTTCTGTCTCACGTCTGGACGCCATCCCTAGTGTCCCTCCTCCATCACAGAACACAGATGATTAAACACAATCAAAGTTCAAAAAGGACTTCCAGCTCTTTTTGTGGCAACAGGTTCGTCAACTTCCGGGACAATCCGCTGACGCTGGAGGTCAACATGTCTGCCACAATGCCGTCTGAAGACGACGACCGTGAGATGTTCGGACGAGACTTCATGCTGATGTACATTCAGGAGGCCCGGAAGAGAGCGCATGCTGCTCTCAACGTGCACAGAGTCGCCTGCTGACCCCCCAAAACTTAGCCAATCACTCATCCAAGTCAGGTGACTGATGTTTTTTTCACACACGATTGATGTCAAAGTTTGTTTTTATTTGCAAAAAATCAGACATCAGATCAAGTCAGGAGGAGGGCGTGGCAGTCAGCAGGACATTTTCCAGGGTCACGTGACTGCCAACGTAACGAGTGAGTCGGCCGTGGAATCCTTTGCTGCGGAGGAAGTGAATTCTCCCGCTGTCAATCAGAAGTTTGCAACGGCGTCCCATTTGCTCACGCTCGGCTGGCGACAAAAACCTGCCAACAAGTCGCAGACTACATGATGCTGATATAAAATGAGCACACTCATCACTTGTCACATGACCAACTTATTAACAAGTCTGATGTTCATTAAAATGAGATTATGTTCTGTGCTACCAAACAAATATCTGATGAAATGCTTGAGGTGAGAAATATTTACCCGAGCACATCATCTGTCTCCTCTATCGGCTCGTGTTCTTCATCCACTCTCTGATCGGCTGCTCGAAGGCCGCAGGTGGCCCAGCTAGACATGCGACAGAATCCTGAGAACTCTGCGGGACCCAGACCCAAGTCCAAGAAGAACTGCTGACCCACATAATGATGCCACTCGCAGCGATGATGACAGCACAGTGCCACTGCTAGGCCCAACACTGGATCAGGACCGGAGGATCCACAGGAAGCAGGTCTGTCATCTGCTACTGAGCAAGACGACATTTTGAGCCGTTTCATTGGTGGCTCGTGTTGAGGCGCTGATGTTTCCAGCAAACAGCGAAGAGCAAGATCTGACCCAACAAGAATAAGATGATGAGTTTATTTCTTTGGTTTGTCATTTGCATGCGTGATAGAGCTGCACCACGAGCACCGCAGCGTACATAAGCGTAGTTCTTACCTGTCGCTGCTCCACATAAATGTTTCCCGACCCCTACGAGCGGCAGCCGACGCTCGAGCAGCGGGACTTTACCTGCAATCAGTCACATGACCAGAGTCACATGAGCAGACACACAGGAGAAACAGCAGAGGGCGACGCCGGCCTCTTACTCAAATCCAGGTGCTGAATGTCGATCTGCAGCCTGGCAAACTCCACGCCGGCATCCTGATGCTTCCCGTCCACCTGGACCAAGACATAACATTTTTCTTGTACAGTCGCCCCTCACCACATCGCAGAATTTCACGGCTTCACTATACAGCGTTTTTTCTAAAATATATTAATCATTCTGTTTCGTGGTTGAGCACTGACTGTTATTAAAGTATGCATATTTAAGCAAATCTGACATCTTTTTGCCTAAATCAAACATTTTCAAGCATAAAAATGGCTATATGAACTAAAATACAACTATAAACCATTAAGAAGACATTCATATTGTAAATGTAGTATTCTACATTGGTCACTAGGTGTCAGTAATTGTTCGGTGAAACCGCTGGAACAACAGGCTTATTGCAGGTTTAAATATCTCACAACAGGCACAATAATAACATTACTGCCTTGCGGCTGTAACCCGTGACATGCTAAAATTCAACTCTGAACCCCGGGCGTCACTTCCTAGCCTTCACACAGAGCACATTTACTGCGACACACATGAGCACAAGTGTGATGTCTTTAATGGCTTATTTTCTCTGATCATGTCTACTACTGTATATTGGGTAGCGAGAGTGTAAATGTGACTATAGGGGTTTTAGTTCATGTCGAGAGGGATCTACTAAAGTTAAAAACTGTAGAAGATCCTAAACAGGTTTTCTATGCCATAACTGAAAATAATCCATTTATAAAGAAGGAATCTAACTTAGCAGAAATTCACTTGTCACGGTCGGGTCTGGGACCACTTAACTGGGATAAATGAGGGATTAGTGTAATAGCTTTTATTCTGAGGAGGTTTTGGCCATTCTGTGTCCACCAATCAACACACTACCAAATAGTGGCACACATCAAAATTTTTGTACCCCACATGACTTGCACTGCAACGGCTTGGGGGTCTCACCTTGAAGCGGGTGCTGCTTCGTTCCACCAAAAGCAGCTGCAGGTCGTCTAAGGCTGATGGCTGGTCAGTGGTCTTCAGTGCTTCGTGGATCCAGTGGGAAAGTTTCCCTCGACCCGCTCCAAACTCCACGAAGCACCGCCCACGCCCCAGCAACCCCAATACCTCCAGGTGGGCTATGATGGAAGACTGGGGGGGAGATAGGAGCGGTTGTCAGACGGCGTGTATTCCCTAAACACTCATGGGTCTTCTCTACCTGCTGCTTAAGGTGTTTGTGGGCGGAGTCTCCATTTTTTGGGTTATTGAGTTCCTCTTGGAAAACAGGATGAGACAGGAAGTGTTCTTCCAGCTCACAGTTGAGCCCTTCATGAAGCACACAGACACAGTCAGAGAGAGAGTCAGACAGCTGGACTTGGAGACAGTCAATCACCTTTTGTAGCAGTCTTCAATTTGTCCAGCAGATGTTGTAACTGAGTCTTGGTTCTTTCACACAGACTCACCTGTTAACACAGCGTGTTACCATAGCAAGATGACAGTCAACATTTCAATTGAACAGTTATGAATTGCTACCATTGTAACATGACATAAAAGTGAATGTTACTATAGTAACGCTATCATGGAAACATCACAATAAAAGTAGGTGTTACTACTGTAACACTACCATGGTAATATTAGAATAAAAATTATGTTGCCATCATAATGTTATTGTGGTAACATTAGTAAAACATTAAAATTAAAGTGGATGTTACCATGGTAATGCTACAATCGCAACGCTATAGCAACATTACAATTTAAGTGGATCTTATCGTTGTGATGCTACCATTGTGATACAATATCAGTGGATGCTACCATCGCAACGCTACCATGGTAACATTACAATGTAAGTGGATGTTACCATAGCAACAGGTGGGGGTGTAACACGAAACTAATTGTTACCTGCTGGGGACTGTGCTGATCTTGGTCAGCCGAGCCAGCATTGATGTTTTCTACGTAATAAAGCTGACAAGAGAAACATGTTAGCGTGCGTGGGCACATACAGGCAGTACAGGAAATGTGACACGCTTACAGGTTTTGGTTTGTCTCTGGAGTTGCATTTCTTCAAGTGTTTGTCCAATTTGTCTTCACTGACCGTGCTGAGGACACATCACAAACAGTGACATGCGATGATTGAGCTGTGGCTAATTTGACTTTAGCTACCATCTTAGATTAATTGCCTCTTGACCCTTGCCTTCTGAACACCGCAACCCTTAAGCTTGCCAAAAATCAATAAAAGATGTGATGTTTTCTTGGGAGCTAAAACTGTCAGCAAATGAAATAATGCACAGGAACGTTTCCTCTACTAAATAAGAATACAGACCAAAACATGAGTAAATATTACACTTGTAGCGTTACAAAGTTGGAAACAATGAATGCATTAACATGCCAATCATAACATGAGGACACTCACTGTTTGTGGTCGAGAGGGCAAACGATCCTCCTGCTGCCGCCTTCTTCCTGAAATAGTAAACACATGACCTGATCACACTGCTCACCCATCATGATTTTCTGGCTTCTGTCAAGCAAGTTTGGCCTTCATAGCATAGTTTCACAGACCATGGAATGGGAAATATGAAATATGAAATGTTATTTTGTTTTCGTATTTAACACCACAAGAGGAAACTATAGCTTTTCCTTAATTTCACCCAAAGCCGGGGTTTAATAATAAATTCTTGATTATACAGTACAGTATTTCGGCTCAACAGTGCAATTTTATGAGAAAATGTGTTCATTTTTTCTGAATTTAAATATTTGACTTGTTAGTAGAAATGTATATTTGTATTAATGCACTGTATTGGTTGAACACCCTCATCTGATGGTGTGACTGGATCTTCCTTAGCTCGAGCGTTCATCTTCGTGCCCTTAAGTCACCAAACCCACCACAACTCACCATGGTCGCATGTTCTCCACAGAACCTTCTACCTTTGGCGACGACCATTTTACAAAAGCGTTTCTTTTTCTCTACATAAAAGCTACATCTGCCGCTTGTGGGCGCCGCCATGTTGGCCGAGTAGCTGTGCTGCGTTCACGTGTTCACTGATAACTAGTAAATCTAGTGTTCGATTTTTCAGTTTTTGCAGAGTCCTTAAAATGCCAATCTGTATTTTACCATGTTCAGTTGTGCCACTTTACACCAATGTATCTTAAGAAAAACAGGTCATTAGTTTAAATTGTTTGTCCACCCCGCCCCCCGTTGCATTAATAAGCTTTTTTCATGTGACTTTATTTTTGACAAGTAGGAAACGCTTCCCTAAACAGAATATTCGCCAAAAAGGAGAAAGAAGTTGTGTTTCAGATACTTGTCATCTTCTTGTAACCTTGAACTCACCACTCACTTCTAATTGGCCACCCTTTGTCGCTGTTGCTCCGTTTTCGTCGCTGATTGGTCGTGTTGTGTTTTAGATGCCATCTTCCCGCCTTGACAACAAAGGGTGGGTCAGGGCCTGGGAGTGTATGTGCTGACGTCCCCACTGGACCGTCCATGCTATGATGGCGGCGGAACGGGGCGGCGGTTCCGGCTCGGCCGCGACAGATTATTCAATGCTGGTGGTGGTTGGTGCACTACAGGCCGCTGGCTTGCTGGAGAGGATGTTGCTGCAAATAGAATTGGGTGAGTTTTGTCAAAGATACCGGCCACTGGTGATACACCAGCGCCGAACCGCAAGTAGGAAGTTGGCGTACCCTTTCACAATAAAACCCTTAATGAGTTAGCTTCCCATATTTCTGTTCTTGGTTTACTAAATTATACTGTCAATAGTTAGTTTTAGTCAAATTATTGTAGTTATGTCAGCATTTTTACTGAAATGTTTGGCCCCCGAAAACATGGTGATAGTGAGTGACGTCTTTTAGTTTCCCCTTCCGGGTCAACATTTTGAAAAATAGATGAACTAGTCATATAGATATATTTGTACGTGTGGGTATTGAAGTGTTTATGCGCACATTCACTGCTCACATGTAATGGCGAGGTCACGCAAACAAGCGGGACTTCCTGTTTGCGGTCACGTAACCAAATATGGCCTGAAACCCTGTGACGTTGTGTTCTTAAAATTTCAATGGAAACGATCCAGAAAGCCAATCTACGATATGAGCAATTTCAACTCCTTTGAGCAGGTTCGTGTTAATTTTTTTCTCACCAACGTTTTTGCAGCCAAATGAGCTCAGTCATCAAACCCAAAATTGAGA
This sequence comes from Dunckerocampus dactyliophorus, assembly GCF_027744805.1. Taxonomy (NCBI): domain Eukaryota; kingdom Metazoa; phylum Chordata; class Actinopteri; order Syngnathiformes; family Syngnathidae; genus Dunckerocampus; species Dunckerocampus dactyliophorus. The sequence goes on from NC_072828.1 coordinate 9,529,571, forward strand.
AACTTGACAAGTGTTTGTGATGCTTGTGTATCATGGGAATGCTGTCACGTGCTGGGGGTCACTTAACAGGAAGTGTTAGTTGTTTGATGATGATGATGTTGTTTGTGTGTTTCAGGCCTGCGCTGCTGGTCTGTGCCAATGAACGTTGATGTTTTGGACCAGCAGCTGAAGCTCTTTGTGTCCAGACACTCCGCTTTCTTGTCAGAGGACATCCCAGGTAAGAATCGTGTCAAAGATGTGTCAATGTGAAGACAGCGGTTATATCTCCCTTATCTGTGAAAGTGATGAGAGGCTTTGCCCTGTGTGAGAAACTTGTTTAAGTTCATCGAAGCTGAACGACTTTGAGTCACATGTGCAATGGCAAAGTCACAATGATGTGTTTGTGTTTGTGTTTTTGTTCCTCATTTCCGTGACAACAGCTTGACTTGGCCATCAATGGCTTTTCTTGTTCGCTTCACCTGCCATGACCATGTTTTCATCTTCACATCACATGGTGGCGCTGCTAAGCCTTTTTTTTTTTTTTTTTTTTTTTTTTCGTGGCAGGTCAGCGGACACTGCAGCACCACGGAGACGTTCTGGACACACAGGTTGTTTTGAATCCGGCTCACGACCTGGTCTGCTCAGAGGTAAGGCGGAATCATGGACACAAACACTCCATGTTCTGCTTGACATATCGGCGTAATTTTGTGCTTCCCATTATTGCGTGGAGGTGCGGCGGCTGCTCTGTGAGCCTTCTCGACACAAACTGTTGGTGCTAGCTGGTCAGTGCGTCGAGGACGTTGGGGACGTTGTGTTGCAGAAAGGCCGCTTCTCTCTGGACAACCTGATCCAGATCTGTGCTGACGAAGAGGTTAGCCCCCTTTTCACGCTCATCTTTCGTCATCTGCATCCGTCGCATTACCTACAGAGCATTCTCAGCCTCGCATTCTTTTCTCATCCACTGGTAGAGTCATGATGTCACTTGTTTATGCTCGCTACAGTGTGTGTCGAATAAGAAAGGGATGACCGACAAGGAAGGCACTGAAGATCACATGAGCTGCGTCTCAGTTCGCACACCACCACCACACTTACACTTAGCATTAGTACGTTCACATTGAGAAGTACAGGACAATGCACGGCGCCGTCAGTACCCAGATGTTCCACTCAACATAGCCCAAATGGTGAGTGTGCAGTGATGGACCCTCAGTCATCGCCATTGCTACATAGCAAAAGGGGAAAGACTAACTTCAGTGGAAGTAATTCACGATTAAAGGGGAGAGAAGAGGAAACGGACAAATATTGCAGTTGTCATTTTCGGTAAGTGTGCAATGAAACAGTGGTTTTGGGACAGCACGGCAATGTCAAAATGAACATCCTCAGGAACTACGTACGCTGTGTACATAGTAAGGATGCTCCGATCAGGGTTTTATGCTGCCGATTCTGAGAGTGATCATCCATGAGTGAGATCGGCCGATACCGTCACCGAGCACATGGATTAACTGTACATGTTTCAATGTATTTATGATGAGCGCTATTGGCTCTTGCCGCTGTTAGACAGTTCCAAGGCCTCCTGGCAAATAGGTAATTATTAAAAAAATAAACTTTTGGGCAGATTGGGGGTTTTTTTTGCCCTTTGTGTGAAAAGATTTTTGTACTATTCGTCACAAACCAGAACTAATTTGGCGCATGTTTTGGAGTAATACATATACATGGGAAACAAATTGTTCAATAATTTATTTATTTATTTTTAGTTCAAGATAACTGGCCACACGGTGGCCAAGTGGTTAGCATGTTGGCCACACAGTCAGGAGATTGGGAAGATCTGTTTTTGAATCTCCGTTTGGGCATTTCTGTGGAGTTTGCACACTCTCCCCGTGTGTGCATGGGTTTTCTCCGGGTACTCCAGTTTCCTGCCACGTTTAAAAAATATGCATGTTAGGTTAATTGTCCATAGGTGTGAATGGTTGTTTGTCTATATGTGCCCTGCAATTGGCTGGCAACCATTCCAGGGAGTACCCTGCCTCTCGCCGAAAGTCAGCTGGGATAGGCTCCAGCATACCCCCACGAACCTAGTGAGGATAAGCGGCATAAAAAATGGATGGATGGATGGATAGTTCAAAATAACAAAATTAACAGAATAAAAGAATACAAAATAAATATTTTTATTAAATAGAAATTTGTCCTGCTTAACTTTTAAAAACAATTAAATTCAGTGTCCAGTTACAGGGGTCTCCACTTTCAACACTATTTGAGCTTTTAATTATGACAACATTTCAATTGTACAATACCTTTTATTTACCAAGCAGATCTCCACTCAAACTGTGTGGCCATCATCTTTATGCTATTTTGTGGTGATTTGTCATTATATAAAGTCATAAAGCAAACTCTTTGACCCTTTGGTGAGCTACTAAAAATCGTCTGGTGAGATAGGAGATCCCTGTGATAGTATCACCACCATACTGTGTTGAACAAACAATGAGAGACAAATAGTGTTTTGAGGACAAGACATAATTAGTATAATGACAAAAAGATGGTAAAATTGTTCAGTGACACTTGAAAAAGTTAGTGCGTACCTAATGAACGTGATATCCACTTGTAGCTTCCTTGTGGGACAAAAACATCCAAACTAACTGCATTGGTTGTTTGTTTTAAAAACAAAATGTCACTGTGGTTAAAAAGTCACACTTGGAGCCCGAACACCAGACGCTAGGCGGATAACTGGCGGCCAGTGACGGCTAGGCAAAGCATGTAAACAAAGATGCAAGAAAAGTTGGAACGGCAATAGGTTTGGTAAGCATGTGACAAGTTGTCACACTGATGCCATTGAGGTTTTACAGACTAGTTTGGACTCTCGCAGCTATATGGGACAAAACGTCCCATGTCGGTTCAATACGGGTGTTGGCAACATGCGTGACGCAGCAGACATGTACGGTTTGCTGCTGCACGCCGATTGTTTTTTGTAATCGGCTTTGAAAGGCATTTATCAGCATATGCCGATTTACGCTGTTTTTTTTTACGGAAATCCGCCGATACTGGTTGGTGGCCGATTGATCAGAGCATCCCTAGTATATAGTAAACATATTGAAGTGTAAGTATGTAAGTGTGCTGATTGAAACACAACCTTCGACGCTTGCCACCTTCAATAGCCGCTATCTTGGCTATGTAGTGGAAAGCAGAGGACGAAACTTGAAATAATAGCGGCTGAGGAGCAACATGTAGCGGTGGAACGAAGAAGAAGCAGCGGGTAAATATTGCATTTTTGGAAAATGCACAATGACTATATAATGGATAATGGACTATGTAATGGGTTAGTGATAGCACTAGGGATGTCCCGATACTGCTGAGCCCTTGTATTTTGAAGATCAGATATATATCGGCTTTCGCCACGAGATCGGGCCGATCCGTTGCCATATAAACCATATCGTTCGTAAATGTGGGCCACACTGCAACATGGTAGGTGCAGTAATGCGCCTCAAAGCTGGTTGCCACTCGACTCCCGCCACCTGCAAGAAATAGAAAACCCAACACCACCATGCAGACATGTCCGCGTTGTACCGTGGTGAAGTTAGTTTCACGTTGGACGTCGGATATTCGGCTTTGTAGCTACAGAGGTAGTTTCCCCTCGCTTTGCCCGGACTGCTGTGTCATTGTGTGGGGAGCTCGCATGCAGTGGCGGAGCTACGTGGTGCCCGTGGCCACCCTTGGTCACTCTCCAGCCACCCCAATGGCCATGTAGACATTTCAGTTAACTTATTGCCACCACTATGTGAATAATGTAATCTCACCTTATTAAATTTCTGGCTTCGCCACTGCTTGCACAAGAAGTGCTGCTCTAACCGCTGGTTGTTTACGCTAGGGACCGTCAATAAATTACTATTGCTATTGATCTATAACCATGTCAAATGATTAGTCCTACCCTAAAAGTATTTTGCACGCCCATTTTTTTTCCAATTTTATCTTTTATTGGATTAGAGACCTGACTCATAGAGGTTTGTTAAAAAGCCAAACAATATTGGTGGACATGCTGTGTAACAAAAAAGTAAATTCAGCAATACTTTGGTTGCATTATTTTCAATGCTTTAAAGAGGTCTTTTCATAACCATATTCAGTTCCACAAATTAATGTTTGTAACAAATGCTTATAATCAGGATTGGATTGGCAAGACTATTAAAAAAAGGAAATGCATACACAGTGTACAAACTGTACATACTGTATTATCTACTGCTGGAAGTATTCCATTTGAGACACAGCCATGGTTTGTTTCTCCTCTTTTGGCTAGGTTGCCCACTTGTGGAGCTCCAGGGCAAAGGCAACTCTTACCCTCAGCTGCCCGGACCTGGGCCTTTGGAGGGACGACCTGTTGAAGAAGCACAACCTGCTTGACGTCATAAACATCCAGATCAACCCTCCCCTGCTCCTCCCACAGATGGAAGGCCTGCAAGAGTTCACAGAGTACCTCTCAGAGTGTCTGGAACCCGAGTCCCCTTTTGACCTCCTGGAGCCCCCAAGCACTGTGGGGTTCTTGAAACTCTCCCGTCCCTGTTGCTACATCTTCCCCGGGGGTAAGGGAGACTCTGCATTCTTTGCTGTGAATGGCTTCAATATCCTGGTAAATGGAGGCTCCGACTCCCGCTCCTGCTTCTGGAAACTAGTCCGACATCTGGACAGAATCGACTCGGTCCTCTTAAGTCACATCGGCGTGGACAATCTTCCTGGGCTGAACAGCTTGCTACTGAGGAAAGTAGCCGAGCAGGACCAGGACTTAGCTGCAGGTCAGCCTGAAGAAGACTGGATGAAAAAACTCATCTCCCCGGAGATTGGAATAGTTTTCTTCAATGTTCCGGACAGATTGAAAGCCATACAGGGAGATCCCAGTGAGCTTCGTAGTGTTGACCAGGGGGCACTGATCTTAGAGTGCTTGCAAAGACTTGCTATCAAAGCACAACCTCTGTGTCGGTCCAGTGTAGCATCTATTGAGCCACTTGTCTTGTTCCACAAGATGGGAGTAGGCCGTCTGGAGTTGTATCCACTGAATCCAATCAGTGGCAGTAAAGAATTGGAGGAGTTGTTGCAGACTTTGCCCAAAAGTTCCAACTTGAAAGGCTCGGATCTTCCACTTGCATGCCTCACTTCCATCTGTGCTTTGCTGGTGTGGCATCCCTCTAGCAATCAGGAGAAGATTGTCCGGGTCCTTTTCCCAGGATGCACGCCACAGCGTAAAATTCTGGATGGACTTGAAAGACTAAAACATCTGGATTTCCTCAGTGTTCCTGTGGTGAGTTCAAAGGACCTAGAAATGTCCAAAGCGGAGAAACTTCCAAAGCGTGCCGAAAGTCGAGAAAGCCTCAAGTCCCGAGACTTGCGGACCAGCAGTGCCTTGCAGAAAGACAAAAATGGCCGACTTCCTGTCAAAAAACTGGAGGTGAGAATGAAGCCAAAGGCAGCAGTTGACACTGCGACCAAAGAGAGAGACCAAGAGGCCAAATCTAAGCCAGTGAAGCCAGCTGAGAAGCTCATTCCAAAGAAGGACCTGTCCAAAGATGAGAGAAAGAAAGAGAATGGTGATAAAAAGAAAGAAAGTGTCAAGAAGGAAAGTGTAAAACTGAAGAAAGAAAATAAAATGGAAGCCAAAAAAGAGACTAAGAGGGAAGACAAGAAAGTAGCTGCATCAGCCATCAAAGATGTAAAGAAAGTGAGCGGAGCTTCAAGTTCAGAAGTGAGAAAATCTGCATTCAGGAGTCCGAAGACGGACACGTTGAACAAAGGGACGAAAGATAAAGCTGTTTGTACAGAGCAGAACTTGTCAGCTGAAGACGACACGAACCCTACCGAAAAGACCTCAGAACTTCCGAACGGTGACACAGACAGGAAGAACCCAGCGAGTCCAGAGACAGTCCCTCGTATGGACACCTCCTTAAGTCCAACTGATGACATATCCTCCAAAAGTGGACCAGAGAATCAAGGTAACAATGCAGTACAAGCGACTGAAGTGGACAGAACAGCCAGTCTGGCCTTGGATGGCCTCAGTCAAGAAGGTCCTATCAGGACCTCAAACACAGAAGATTCTCTTTTCTTTCAGGACAAAAAGTCCACTCATATTGTGGGAGACATTCCAGACTCCTCCCCCACATTGACCACCATGCCGGCTGAATTCTACTCTCCTCCCACCTCAGAGCAAGTCCTGATGTTTAGCTCGGAATCACAGCCAGGGCCGCCAAAAGACAGATGCTGCTCCAATGGACATGTGACTGGCTCAGAACATAATGTGGAGCATTCCCTGAATGGTCGCTGGGGAATTGGATGTGAGGAACATATTCACGGGATGTCAGAGCTGACCACAGACGTTCTTCATGATGTCGATCTTTGCTTGGTTTCGCCTTGTGAGTTCCAGCACCACAAGGCTCCAGAGAACCAGAGCAGCAGCCAGAGCACTGAAGCCTGCAGCCAGGGAACTCCGCCCACATCAGTCAGCGAGTCCCTGTTGATGGCCACAGACTCTGATGTCCCGCCTGCAACGGAAGACTGTCCTTCCCTCAGCGCAGACTCCGATGATGATGATTCTGGTAGCCTCCTGTTTCCGGGACATCCTGGTATGCCCCTCTCCCACCTGACGGCTCAGCATTCCTCCCTGGACCCGCCACCCGCCCTGGTCAGGGATCTGCCCCCGTTACCCCCCCAACCGGAAACATGCATGGCAGATTTTGACACATCAAGCAAGAACCAAAAGACGTCTGCCAGCAGGACCAAAAAATCCACAGGAGTGTTGCAGAGGGCCACTGCCGGAAGCCCGTCAGGGCACAACGTGAAGTCAAAGGCCAGCAGCACTGTGCCACTTAAAACGACCCCCGTCACTGAAGCAAGGCCATCAAGCCGAATTTCACTGGGAGGCTCGCGAAGTGGAACTGCCAAACCTTCAGTGTCAGGTATGCCATACAAACATCACCTGTACTGTAGACTAGGGAGGGGTAGGAATAGTAGAATAACTCCATATTGCGTTATCGCGATACCTTGACAACCACAGCGATAATATTACAATATACGATTAGCGATATATTCAAAGACAATCAGCTACTATACAATATCTATGTAAAGAAAACAAGGGAAAACTTGTACAGTAAGTACAACGTCTTGGTACGTAATCCCGTGAATGGCGAAAAACCTCAAAAATGCCGATAAAATGCCTATTTTTGATTCTCTAAACACTATAATATGCTTTTCAAACTGATTAAACACTTTTAAAATCCAGTTTTACATGTACAAAAAGTACAGTTGCATAACATCACGTCCTGTCAAAGCATCTTCCGGCTGGAAAATGTTGAGTGAATTGACTTGTGATATGGTACCCTCTGCTGCATTGTTAACTGCAGAACATTTTAATTAATTTATTTTTGCGCCATCTAACCACGCTCTGTTTGAGTTACCATATTAAAAAAAAAAAAAAAAAAGTTTACAATGTAAAGCAGAGAAAAGAAATGTGCAAATATGGCGGGGGGAGTGAATTGTTAAAGTAATGAAAATATTTAACGTAAAATTGTACTTCGTTCATATTTCCATCATGGAGTTGTCTCATGAATTAAGCGTTGCGTGTCCAATTCAGCAAGAACGAAAAGGACTTTGCAAAGTGACTGTTTTGGCAGCAGAAATGTCAGTTTCTCTCGTTTGTGTAAGTTTAAGGTTTTAAAACGTTAAAGCTACCATACCATGTATTGTATGTTGGAATGTTATGTTCATCTCAGCGTTTAACCGTAGATAACAAAGCATTGCCTTTGCATTTGATGTCACATTTAGCAGAATTTATAGTTTAACGGCGGATTCCCAATTTTGGCATTTGTGTAAAATATATAACCATCCTTTTCCAATACAGTCGTCTCTCGATATATCGGCGTTCGAATATCGCTCTCTCACTATGAGTGAAAAAAAGGTTGTCCTCTCTTTCCATGTGGAAGTGGTAAGTTTTTAGCTCCTTTGTCCTTCTTTCCCACTCCATTTAAAAACACTTTCTTAAATTGGAGAGGCTAACTAGTTAGCTCGGTACTTTGCTATGGTAACGGCGGCCGTCTGTTATGTCCCTGCAGTCATATAGCAATGTGATGTAAACAAAGAATAGGAGTGTAAATAAAATAGGAGAGTAAAAGAGACTTGGTTTGTCATTGTATGTCTACAGGGCTCTAATAATGCTTAAACCCGTATTTAGAAAGTCATAAACAGTTTTTCAATGCTCTAACTACAGAAATATTCTGTTTATTATTAATATTGAATCCTACTTCGCGGAAATTTACTTATCGCTGTCGGCTCTGGAACCAGTTAACTGTGAAAGAACAGACGACTATTGTTTATCAAAACAAATGATACGATTCATACATTCATATTTTGTGCTGTAGACCATCATCTGGTCTTAGTTGTGAGTGGTTTGTCTCAATCAGCTCTAAAAAGATTCATAGCGAAACACTGAATTCATCAAAGTCCTTGCTTTCATCAGCATCCAAAACATCAGAGGCATCTGCTGTCCATGTGGACCTGGCCTACCTGCCATCCGGATCAGCCTCCTCCACAGTCACCTCGGACTTCTTCAGACAGCTTCGCTCCTCCTATTACGTCGTGAGTGGCGATGAGCCCGTGAAAGCGGTGGCCATGAGAAGCATCCTGGATGCACTGCTGGATGGCAAGAGCAGCTGGCCGGACTTACAGGTTAGCGGACGCTCCGGAGGGGTGGGTTGATCTGAGAACCCTTCTGATTTGCTGTGTCTCCTCAGGTGACTCTGATCCCGACGTTTGATTCAGTGGCCATGCACGAGTGGTACCAAGAAACCCATGAGCAGCAGAAGCAGCTGTCAATCACCGTCTTGGGGAGCAACAGCACCGTGGCCATGCAGGAGGAGACCTTCCCTGCCTGCAAGGTGGAGTTCTGAGTCTGGCCCCATCCACCCGACCCAGAGGTTTTTGCCGTGGTTACGAGCTGACTGGGAATAGTAAACGGTTGCCTTGTCAGAACTCACCCGTCCCTTTGATTGGCTGGTCTATTGTAGCACAGCTTTCTGTCTGCTGGACCAGGACTTATCAGTCCACAAAATCCTCAAGTCAGTTCTCACGAAGCAGGTTCTTCAGTTGCAAGTAGGCAGAGTTAAAGCGGATGAGGAACCAGTGGAGGTTCAGGTTGATAGTGATAAGGCTATGTGAGCGATTGTGTAAATGAAAGTGTTGGGAGTGTTGTTGTAGCATGTGGATGTGAAACCTGAGCTTTTTATATCAACTTAACTACACAGTAGATCCCCACAAATGGTGGAAAGCTGCAGATATGGAAAAAGCCCTAAACATTTTTGGTACTGTAAACCAGGGGTATGGAACCTATGGCTCAGGAGCCACATGTGGTGCTTTTGATGACTGCATCTGGCTCTCAGACATTTCTTCACGCTAACATTTATTAAAATTTTCTGTAAAACATTGCAGAAATAACGGTGTTGAAAATAACTTTCTTGCCCATTTTAATCCATCCATCCATTTCTACCGCAATGTGGGTGGCCGGAGCCAATCCCAGCTGTCCTTGCGATATTTTTTGGGTCAGACACCAAAACTCGATTGTTACTGGATAATGGTAGTAGCCTACCGGTTCATTGAGGTGTCAAGAAGTAAACTTCCCTTCTTTAATCAAATAGTCAGCTGGCTAATTCTGCAAAGCCAAACCTTTTGACAAAGAAGATGGTGAAAAGAAAGAAAGATACGGAGTATAGTGCAAAACCGTGCAGCACCAGAAGTCGCATTAATGGTAAGAAGCATTTTATTTATTATAGCTTCACTATCAGACACTAGAGAGAATGTTATTAAAAAGAATAAATTCAGAGACTTCTACTCTAAAATTGTTGGTTTTACTTTAAAAAATGCACGCATTTAGTTGTATTCAATGTTAAAAAAATATTATATGGGTTTTACGGAAATACACTTTTTAAAATGTGTGGCTTTCATGGCTCTCTTAGCCAAAAAGGTTCCCGACCCCTGCTGTAAACCAACACACCTCTCACAGTTATTAAACACACTTTACATTCAGTTTTACACATTAAGAAACAATTACAGACATGCAGTATGCAGTATTGTACTTTAAAACGAGCAGTTACACAACATCACCAACATCTTCTTGCTGGAAAATGTTGAATGAATTGACTCGTGAGACAGCGCCCTCTACAGGATTTCAAAGCTACAGCACTTTCTTTCACTTTCTTCCTGCTGATGGCAAGCAAAGACTGTCAAGCATTAAGCTTCCAGGAAAAAAAAACGTATTATTTGCAATTTAAAGCAGAGAAAATATGCGGGGGAGACAATGCCCAGCCGCAAATAGTCGGGGATCTACATTACTCCACCCTAAAATTACTGATGGATGAAGCCAGACTCTTGGTGTAAAGGGATGAAGTTCGATGTTAGCATAAAGCTCTGAATATGAAGCTAGCAGGTTGCATAAACACGATGGTAAGTTTTCTTTTTCATGGTAATCACCTTTTGCATTGCATGATTGGCTGACAGCTGTCAGAATGACACAAGGAGAGGAGGAGTAACAAGGCAAAAAAGGCAAAGTGTTGGCAGGCTAAAAACTCAAAATTGTTCTTTTAATTTATTTATTTATTTGTACACTTTTTCCACAAGTCTTTGTTTGCATCTGCATGTTAATGACTTTGATATTGAAGTTCTTGAAGATATAATGAAACCCTTACATAAAAGCAGTCGGTAAAAAAAATACTGTACGTCCCCTGCTGGCTTCCTGTTGCAAAAGAAAATGTGGATGGAGTTTCAATTCAGATTTGTCTCTGGTCCTTTTTGGTTTCTACCAACACTAGCCTTTTTAACGAGCTTGTTTCTCTCTACGTAAAAATTAAATGTATTTTTATCACTTTTGCATACACACAAACAGCTGTTTCAGGTTGTTTTACTGGTTTTTGAAACACTAATTTGAAGTTTTATCTATTAAAAACATGAAAATTAAATCACTGGCTGTCTTGTGTGTATTTGTACAAAACTTTGCGTGGCTTCGTCAACGCACAAGTACCTTGGCTGCATTTCACTGACACCTGACTTTACTGTGGCAGTCAGTGTTTCTTCCTGATACGACCTTTATTTTGAAGCGGCTGCGTCATCGAGTGGGCGTGTCTGCGGTGTGACTGTACACTCGCCGTGCACGCGCGGTCACGGCTGATGCGTCACACGTGCACATGAAGTAAGTAGAGCTTTTTTTGCTGTCTTTTTGTATGCTCAACCGATGTGCTGCCGCGTGGCGTCACGTCAGGCGCCTAATTGGCTGCAAAAGTAATCAGTGTCGCGGGCACGTGCATTTCTCTGCAGAGTTGCGCGTGCTCGCCGGAAGCAGAGTGGGCGCAGCTTTATTGATTTTTTTTTTTGTTGCTGTTTTTGATTCTTCTTCTTTAGTCAAGCTAATTACAGAATAATTAGAACCTTTGCTTATTACGTTGTCGTCACAATGTAAAGTACCTCAAATTTGTGATCATTTGTGCAAAGAAAAGAATAGACCTGGGGGGGGGGGGAATACTGAACTTTTTATTATTTTTTTTATTATATTTATTATTTTGTATTATTCCATTAATAAAACATCTTACGATGACAAAAAAGACACCACAGTAACGTCGGTGGTAACTGTCAATCAAAAGCTGACACGCCCCTGTGTGTGTTGCGTTGTCACTGTGGCGACGTCTAGTGGCAAGAACTGTAACGTTACTTCTTGTTAATGTTTGCCAGAGGACACACATACACTGCACACACACATCAGCTGTGATGTCTCAGGCTGACGGGAAGTGGCAGAGCGAGGTGGAGGAGAAGAAGCGTCAGCTGGAGGATGACAGAAGAGCGCTGCATCACGTGAAGGTGAGACAGCCAATCAATGCCTCAAAGAAATTGAAGGCGAAAGTAAAAATAAATGTATACATACAGTACATACTACGTATATGTACTACATATGTATGCATGCATACACTATGGATACATGTGTATGCATACATACTGTATTGTATGTATGTATGACTACGCATGTATGAATGCATTACGTACTATGTATGTATACATATACCACGTGCATACTAAGTACGTATGCATACATACGGACTATGCATGTCTACATACATTACATGCTACGTACCCTGCATACACTATGAATGTATGCATACATATGTACAACACTGAATATACTACGCACAGTGAATGTATGCATACAGTACGTACTACACGTGTATGCATTCACTATGTACTATGCATGTATGTACAGTGGTCTGAAAAAGTGTATGCCCCCCCTTCCTGATTTTTTGCATGTCTGTCACATTGAAATGTTTCAGATCATCAAACAAATGTAAATATTAGTCAATGACTACACAACTGAACACAAAATGCAGTCTGAAAATTAAGGCAAAAAATCCAAACCTACATGGTTCTGTGTGAAACAGTGATGGCCCCCTAAACCTAATAACTGGTTGGGCCACCCTTAGCAGCAACAACTGCAATCGAGCGTTTGCGGTAACTTGCAATGAGTCTCTTACAGCGCTGTGGAGGAATTTTGGCCCACTCATCTTTGCAGAATTGTTGTAATTCAGCCACATTGGAGGGTTTTTCAGCATGAACCGCCTTTTTAAGGTCATGCCACAGCATCTCAATAGAATTCAGGTCAGGACTTTGGCTAGGCCACTCTAAAGTCTTCATTTTGTTTTTCTTCAGCTATTCAGAGGTGGACCTCCTGGTGTGTTTTGGATCATTGCCTGCTGTAGAACCCAAGTTGGTTTCAGCTTGAGGTCAGCACAGATGGCCTGACATTCGCCTTCAGAATTCTTTGGTAGACAGGAGAATTCATGGTTCCATTTCTCACAGCAAGTCTTCCAGGTCCTGAAGCAGCAAAACAGCCCTAGACCATCACACTACCACCACCATATTTTACTATTGATTTGATGTTCTTTTTCTGAAATGCAGCGTTACTTTTACAGCAGATGTGATGGGACACACAACTTCCAAAAAGTTTAATTTTTGTCTCGTCAGACCACAGAGTATTTGAAAAGTCTTAGCGATCATCAAGATGTTTTATGGCAAAATTGAGATGAGCCTGAATGTTTTTTGTTCAGCAGTGGTTTTCGTCTTGGAACTCTGCCATGCAGGCCGTTTTTGCCCAGCGTCTTTCTAACGGTGGAGTTATGAACACTGACCTTAACTGAGGCAAGTGAGGACTGCAGTTCTTTTGGATGTTGTTGTGGGGTCTTTTGTGGCCTCTTGCATGAGTCACGTTGCTGCGCTCTTGGGGTAATTTTGGTTGGCCGGCCACTCCTAGGAAGGTTCACAGCAGTTCCGTGTTTTTGCCAATTGTAGATAATGGCTCTCACTGTGGTTCACTGGAGTCCCAAAGCTTTACAAGTGGCTTTATCACCTTTTCCAGACGGATAGATCTCAATTAATCTCAGTTAATGTTTTAACAGAGGGGGCAGTCACGTTTTCACACAGGGTCACGTAGGTTTGGATTTCTCCCTTAATAATAAAATGTTTCTTTTTAAAAATGTATTTTGTGTTCAGTTGTGTTGTTATTGACTAATATTAAAATTTGTTTGATGAGCTGAAACAGTTAAGTGTGACAAACATGCCAAAAAAATCAGGAAGGGGGCAAACACTTTTTCATACTACTGTACACATACGACATATGTACTGTATGCATACAGTTCTTAATGTGCATTTACACATGTATGAATACACTATGTACTACTTATGTGTACGTAGACAAAGTATATTTTTTAAATGAATGTAAACATCCAACACTGGATGTGTGGTACATTAAGATAAGTGACGTAAGTAATGCTAACACCTTGCACGGTGACGCGAGACGCAACCAGGAAGTCTCCTCTCCTGAAGTGCAAGACTGTTGCGTTCAGCGATGTACAGGAAACACACTCGTGCGCTTCCTGTTCTGTGTTCAGTCAAAGGCGCTGCGAGAGCGCTGGCTGCTGGACGGCGCACCACCTGTTGGAGATGAACAGAAGCAGCAGCATGAGGAACACGCCAAGAACCTGGAGGACACCGTCAGCAGGTCCATTATTGAAAACGATAGAAAAATAGCAAGCAATCTTTAGGAATCCTTCATTTTCCTAACTATATCTATCTGTCTATCGTATATCTTTCTATCCTCCTACCTATCTATATTTCTCTATGGGTTTATCAATAACATTGTTAGTGTTGCAGGTTGGAAAAAGAATTAATGAATCTTGAGAGCACAGGAGCGTGCACGAGTTCAGTGAGTACACACACACACACACACATACGCACGCACACACAGTGTGTTCATGGTTTTTTGTCACTTCCAGGTGAGATCAGGAACAAATCAAGGTACTTTTCATCTTCTCATGAAGACCACAGTAATCAGATTTTTAGAGCGCTTCTCATGACATCCTGTCTTTTTGCAGAGGTCAGAGTTCACCAGGCGGGAGGCGATGACATGATGAAGCGAGGTGAGTTACATTGTGACCTTTAACCTTATCAAAGACATCATTTTGTTGTGCGTGACCTCTGACCTCCCCAGCAATGTATTCGGTGGAGATCAAAGTAGAGCGGGACAAGGCGACGGGGGAGACGCGGGTCCTGTCCTCGCACACCAAACTTCCTGTCGACTGCTCTCATGGAGGGGTCAAAGTTTACGAGGATGATCAGAAAGGTGAAAGGTCGTCTAATGGGTGTGGACTAGTTGCATTGTTGAGGTCACAGGATTAGTGATTCTGTCGCCTCCTAGTGGTTCATGAGGTCAACGGCGAGGATGGCGTCCACCTGCTCAGCGCTGCCGAGGTGGACGAGCTCATCCTCAAAGCCGATGAGGCACTGACAACATCATGCGTGGCGGTCCGAGAAAAGGAGGAGGAGGAGGTGAAGGTGAAGGAGGAAGGGGCGGCAGCGGTGGCAGAGATCACTGGGCTGGAAGCCACGCCCCAGGAGCAGGGTGGCACCGAGGAGCCAGTTACGATGGTGTTTATGGGCTACCAGGATGTGGAGGACCAGGACCACACTAAGGAGGTCCTAGGCCTGCAGGGGACAGTCAAGGCGGAGCTTGTCCTCATTGAGGACCGGAAAACCCCACCGTCAGGAGGACCGATGGATGCCCCGCCAATGTCCACCACTATTCCAGAGATAGTGGACAAGTGTGAATTGGCGGGGGTGCCAGCAAGAGGCACTGTGAAGACCAAGAAGGAGAAAGAGGCACGTAAGTGCTGCATCATCATGTGAACCTGCAGGGGGCGCCACAAAATATTTCCACAAGACTGCAAAACATCACGTCCTGTTTTCTTTTTTATTTCTCATCTTTGCTTTCAGCAGCTGACTAGCATTAGCACATGCTACCTGTAAAAAAAACATGTGACAAAGTAATGCAAGCATGTCATGAACATGAATGCCATCACTTCCTGTTGTTGTTTGTGTTGTGTTGACTGCGGCTGACATACAAACACAATGCTAACACCAAAGCTAAATATTTGCTGCTTAGCTACTGCATGCTAGCAGCAACACAAGTATTGGGACACAGCTCTTTATAATGTTCTGCTCCCAGTGCACACAGCAACATCCACGAAGGCATTCTCTGATGAGTTTGCTGTTCAAGAACGAGAACAGCGATGGTGACCACCGACTTCAGCGATCTCACAAATGGACACTCCAAAAGCTTGTAGAACGCCTTCCCAATAAGAGTGGAATGCGTTTGAGACGCCACGTTTTCTTCAGTTTTATTTTCCTGCAGCTGTCCCAATACTTTTGTGCGTAGCCAGCTTCCTGTGACCATTAAGCATTAATGGCACCGTATCTTCCGTCAACAGATGCGACCTTGCTGATGTCACGACCAAGAAGGTCAGCAAAACCCTGAGGGAGGAGCTTTAAAATGTTGTCCTCACGGTGGCGCTAATATCCAATAAGTCTCTTAATGAGCAATCCAAGGCTGTGTCTGAAATGGAATACTTCCGTCAGTACACTTCATTATGTATACTCGTTGTATATACTACGTACACTGCATACTTAGTTCCTGAAGACACAATTTTGACAGTGTAGTGCTGTCCCAAATCCATTTCTGTTGTTGTGCATTCACTGGAAATGACTGTAATCACAGTATTTAGCGGCCTTGTCTTCTTCTCTCATTTTAAAATGAAATGTACACTGCTTAAAAAAATAAAGGGAACACTCAATTCACACTCAGTCAAAACTGCTGCGCCGTTATTCAAACTGTCCACTTAGGAAGCAACACAGATTGACAACCAATTTCACATGCTGTTGAGCAAATGGAATAGACAACAGGTGGTGTCTTTTCCACTTCAATTTGGAGTGTGACTCCGAATCCAGACCTGTATGGGTTAATACATTTGATTTCAGTTGATAATTTTTTGTGTGATTTTGTTGTCAGCACATTCAACTATGTAAAGACCAAAATATTTATAAAAATATTTCATTAATTCAAATCTAGGATGTGATATTTTAGTGTTCCCTTTATTTTTTTGAGCAGTATACTTTTTAAATTTAATTCATTTACATTTTTAAAGTTAAAATCTCTCAAGTTTTTGCACTGAATCTGGACCGGAAGCCGTTAACTCATTCACTTACTCGTACCTGTTACCGCTTACTAAATTAAAAAAGGAAACCAGGTGACGTGTCACAGCGTGATAAAATGTGTGAGTTTAAGTCCTTGTGCACACAGGAACGCTGAAAAAAAGTCACGTAAATAGTCTCTAGTAAATAGTCGCATCCAGACGATGAACTGATTACTGGGTGAAAACAATGTAACACATAAAGTACACCTACCTACCTCTAAACACACACAGACAGAATCATGTGACACCAACACTATAGAAGAAGAAAGAGCCAATGCGCATAAACTCGGTTTGTTTCGACTTAGGACGAAGTGGAATTACATTTCAGCATTTTGGAGCATAAAACAACAACGTATCAGGAGAGTGTCGACTGTGGTGAGCCATGAAATATTCAGATATTATGCTGGCTTGTCAGCAACGCTCACTTCTGGTCACGTGACGACGAAGGTGTGGTGACGTCATCGTTTTCGTAACGTTGTGGTTTGTTTTTCTACACGGAAAACAACATGGCAACGATGATTTTCCCACTCTAGAAGCCGTTTAAAAAAATAATAATAATACTGTTTCAGGGCACCCAGAAGGCCGTTTCCGTGTGGATGAAAGGCTGAATTGATAAAATACTTAGCCGTTTCGACTTGAAAATGTTCCCGTGTGGACCGCCCCTAAATGTGAGTTTCTGTGCATGCACTCTGACTGGACCTCGAGGGAATCCCGACGCACGTAGGTGAGGCACTCCTGTCAGTTAAAGAATGGAGCTTCCCATCCCTAATGGCGACCACGTAAAAGTTATTCCCTCCCCTTATGCAATGTTGCCAATTTGGCGACTTTGTCTAAATCTGGCTACATTCCAAACCCTCTTGGCGACATATTTTCTCAAAAGCGACAAATCTAGCTACTTTTTCTGGCGTCGTCGGGGAATTTCCTGGTGTTCGGGAACTTAAAAGTGAAAGCACGTATTGATCTGCAGTTTCTGTTCTCACTGAGCAGCAGGGGATGCTGCTGAGACGTCCGCCCCGCCCCAAAGCAGTCACAACCATCAGTGCACTGTCAAGTCCCCAGTCACACTGGGAGCATAGTGGAGCTCCCCGCATCCACGAATCACGCATGCAGGAGGCGCGATGCCGCTCGGGTGCATCTTGACCTGTTTTAAAGAGCGGCATCTGAAACGTAAATGTTTCTTAATCTTCGCTACCCATTACACTCAAACCTCATTCGGACTCGACCACTTACCTGTCAGTGTGTCACAACGTGAGACGGGAGAACAATGAGCGAGAAGTTAAACAAGTTGTCCTAACTACAAGATAAGAGGTGGAGGCTGGAGGCGAGTCCGTATGTAATTATTACACTGTCTTGGCTTTGAGAGGCGCTGGCTGAGATAAAATATTAAAATAATTTTATTTTTTTATGAAGTGATGGCCAATTTTAAATGAACAAAGAAAGAAGCAAGTTAATTTGTAGTTGTAAACATAATTAAGATGTTTTTACTCACTGTTTTGTCTCTTCTACGAGGTTACGCTTTTTTCCTACAGCATCTCTTACGTCACATGCAAATAATATGCAAATTAGCCCAATATTAGCCCAAATTAGTCCAATAGCTACTAAGAAGTTGGCAACAGTACCCTTTTGCTACATAGCCAAGATGGCGATGATTGATGGTGGTGTTAGTTGCCGCACATTCACTATTTGGGGCGAGTTGAGTGCATTAGGCCGTATTTTGCACTTATGCACTCTAAATGCTAAACGAAAGTACGCCAATTGAGATACAGCTCAACTCTCCTTTTCTTTTTTTATTGTTTCTGTACTAACTAGATGTGCTGATGCTCTGCAAACAAATATATTCACAATTAAAAAGTGATGTTGCAAAGCAAAGTTCTTTGGTTCTGTTTTCAAACGTGAACACAACAGAAAACTGACGGGCACGTGTAGCGTACATCTGAGCAGCAGGGGGCAGCAGAAGACAAAACGGATGCAACATGTCAGACGCAGAGGAAGAGGAGGTGCTCATCGAAACACCTGCGTGTGATGATGATGATGATGATGATGACTACTGGGGTCACTGGTGGGTTCAGATTGATTATGTGTGGGATACGATGCTAATTATTAGTTTATTAAATGTTTATTAAATGTTTCCATCCAGAGAGCTTTCTGTTAAGTCAATGCAGGATAGCCGGTGGGGGCGGGGCACTTGGGGGCGGAGCCTGTGAGTCTGATGAACTTTGTCTCATTGGTCATTTTTTTGTACTTGACAACGCTTCTGGAAGCTGAACTTGAACTCAGGTAAGATTTTTATACAAAATAGTCTTGTTCTAATGACAGCATTATTGTTATACGAATCACGTGATGACTTGACGCCCACCATGAGTTCAGACTGACGATTGACACTCTGTTATATTCAATAGAGTGTCCAATAGGGGCGAGCGATACTGCTTTTTTACATTGATTCGATACGAAGTACGTACAGGTCAAGTATTACCGATACTTCAACTACTTTAACATTGAATGATTTTGCCTTCAATTTGATGGTCATGATTATAATTAGAATAAAACACAAGACAAATATTTTTGGTAGGAACAAGGAACATATTTGTGAACAATTTAACAATATATAAATACTACAATATAAGACTGTAAAAATAGCAACAAAATAGTATATTCTTTTTTTTATTACATACATTTCTTTGATCAAAAAGTCAATAATAGAAAATAAAACCAAACAAAAGCAACTAGTGCTGGCATTGATGAGTTTGTAAACAGTATAACTATATAAAATATAACAATATCAACAATGTACCAATATGAACAACACAGGAAAAAACACACAAAATCTGCCTAAATCTTTATCCCGTGTATTATTCGGAAAAATCTCCAGTCCAAATTATCGGTATCAATATCAGCAATACTGGCCCTGTGTTTACTTGGTTTTGGATCAAACAAAATATGCAGTATCACCCACCCCTAATGTATTGTTAGCGCCCCCTACAGGCTGCAAATGTTTGTCCAGAGAGTTTTTGTTTGTTGTTAGAATTTTTTTGTTCTGCTTGCGCCCCACTTGTCCACCTGTTAACCTCCGACCTTCTGTCAGTTGACAGCAAGCCGGGGGTCACTGTTATCAGCTGACAGCAGTGGAGGAGGAGCTACTGATCACAGCTTATCTGCTGGGCTGCACGTGTATGCTAATATTAAAGCTAATGGTTCTGTCTGAAGTCAAATGCAGTCCACATCCCAAATTCTCTGCTAGCATGAATTCAGCAAATATTCAAAGGTCAAAGGTCTTGGGGTTTGTGACTGAATGTGTGATTTAAAAAATCTAAATGGCTACTGTAACAACCGCTAAATGTAAGAGGCTGTTTCTGTCAGTGCACTTCAATAAGTATACTTCTGAATTAATTAAGTGCTGTCCCAAATCCATTATCATCATTGCGCACTTGCTGAAAATCGTAATATTTACCCACTACTTCTTCTTCTGGTCATTAATTTCTACCGCTATGGTTTGCTCCTTCCGCAAGGTAGCCAAGATTGCGACTTTTGAGTGTGGCAAGTGTCCAGCACTGCACACTCACTAGTTTTGGCGTTTTGAGTGCAACACCCTGGTACCGACAGTGCAAAGCCTTTTGCTGTATCGCTCAGTGTGAACGCACTTATGCACTCCATAGACTTAAGGGCTATCCACACGGAAACGTTTTCAGGTCAAAACGGCAAATAATTTTATCGTTTCAGTCTCTCATCCACACGGGAACAGCGTTCTGTGTGCCCTGAAACAGCTTTAAAAAAAAAAAAAAACAGCTTCCAGAGTTTGAAAATCTGAAAACGCCGGCAACATATTATCTGAATATTTCAACCGACATGACTCATCCCAGTCAACATGCTCCTGATATTTTGCTGTCTTGTACTCCATCATGACTCTCAAAAGTAATTCCACTTCTTGTAAGTCGAGATGAGCCTTGGAAAGCGGAAGAGACGCATGGCTCCTTTCTTCTTCTATGGTTTGTTGTGTCACGTGGGTCTGTCTGTGTGTCTCGTCACAGCGCCACACTCAGTGATCTGTTCCCAGTGTGGACACACATTTCTTTCAACTCGCCAAAAAAGAAAAATCTCAGGAGCATTCTCGTGTGGACGGGGCCTAAGGCTGTGTTGCGACTTACTGTAGTTCCCGAGGGTGTGAAATTTGGCAATGTAGCGCCGTCCCAAATCCATCACTGTCGTTGCACACTTACCGCAAATTACGATATGTTGATGCAAATGACGCAATATTTATTTGCTTCCTGTTCATCTTCTCTCCTTTTTAACGATCCATTGCAACCACCCCAGTTAGTGCCTCCCCTTCCGCTACATGGCCAAGATGCCGATTGAAGTTGGTGTATCACTGCACACTCACCGTTTTGGGCGTGCTGAGTGCAACATCCGGGCACACACTTATGCACTCATAAGACTATCCTCTATTGATGACTGTCAGGATGTTGTGACTTTGCAGAGTTTGTGTTCAAGCATTTTCATCCATCCAAGGTGTCATCTGCTCCACACCACCCCCTGCTACCATGGACAACATTCCCAGGAGGTGGGTGCTGAAGCCTTTGTCCCCCCCGCTGCATCCGTCTGACCTACGTACTATGGCGGGTCCAAGCAATGGTGAAGATCATTTTATGGCCACCGACAGTGTCACTGACTCCCTCCAAGAGCACGGTGGGTTCAGGGAACTGGTGGTGCAGAGCCACCAGGTCACCGTGTCACAAGATGGCGACGACAGCAGTGACGATTTGTGTTCCGGCAGTCCCAGCAGCAGCTTAGGCTCTCACTGTGGGTTCTACTCCTTCGTGGAGGATCCAACCAGTCCAGAAGCAGAGCTGAATGAGGCGTGGATGGTCTCACCTCAGCGGCAGGTTCATCTCACGACCCTGAAGGAGGACAAGGCCTTCAAAGTGCAGACATACAACAGTGGCAGGAAACCAGAGATTATGTTCTCAGAGTCAGAGTCACAGTACAAACTCCAGCCGGAAGACCTCTGCGAAGTATTTGGGCCAGAAGAAGAGAAGCAACTGAGGAAGGATATCATTCGGAAGCAAGCCCCAAAGAAGAAGCCAACATCCAAGATGAGTGTGCTGGAGAATCTGGATCGCAGTAGGTCTACAAATTCACTGACAGAAGGTTTCAGTGTGAGCTACAGTTCCAGCAGGCTAGAACCCTGCCGCCCTGCCGAACCTGGAACGATTATCAGTGACCAGATCGACTTCAGTGCAGCTCGGCAGCAGTTTATGAAGCTAGAACAGGACGTGCGGAATGCCCCCGTCCACCCCGGGAGGCCAAGGGTGTCCTGGAAGGTGGAGGAAGAGGACGCAACAAGGTCAGAGCCGTCTGGGGAAGGTGAAACCTTTGAGGACTGGAGAAAAACTGAGAATGACTCCAACGGCCTCAATGATGAAGACTTCACTAAGAACGACTTGCTGGTGGAGGTGCATAGCGGCTACATCAGCGACGAGGAGGTGTTTGATGAAAGAATACAAAGTGGAAGTAAAGGAAAGTACTACCTTAACAATGAGACCCCGATTGAGCAGGAGATCCGTTTAGTTCAGGAACGTGAGGAGAATCTCAGACACTTGCGACGCCTGAAGCACAGTGACGGATGCTCAGAGATGGTGGAGATCCGAACCAAGAGGATGAAGTCACCACTAACATCTATTGAGGCCACAGAGAAGAAGCATGTGGGCTTCATCGTTCAGCAAGACAACCACAACAAGAACCAAAAGCAGGAGGTCTCTGATCTGCCACAGGGGTTTTCAGCCACAAAGGAGAAACCGCAGGACCCAGCGGCCTTTCTGTCCCCTTGTTGTCCTCATCGGCACGCTGAAGAAACCTCCTCCTCCCGTCCGCCATCCTGGACCAAACCTTATTCCTGGCGGGACAACCAGGAGTCCACCGGTTTACAGTGTGGGAAAAAAGGGGCCCTGGAGTTCATTGAGAAGGAAATCCAAGATGCTTTGCGACGGGAACAGGAGCTTCGCGAGTCCAGGGAATCCAGGGGGTCCAGTGAGTCCAGGGAGCCCAGGGAGCGTAGTCTCTTCTCTCCAGCCCCTTTAGTAGAGCAGGTATCCAGAATGTTCTCCAACCAGTTTGACCTGTCAAAAAACTCAGGTGTGTACCCTTCAAGTCTTCCACTTGGCAGTGGAAAAGACGCTTTTTCATTTGTGCTCCAATCATTAAACATCATTATTAACACAAGCAAGTAAAAACACAAGCACTCTGATCCACGCTCTCTCATGTACGTGTGATGATGTCATGATGCTCGTCTAAGTTGTTGCTCAGACAATCAGCTGGTTACCCTTAGTGCAGCTACAGCGAAGTGAATCAAAGAATCAGTAACCAGACATGGACCAAAGTCTGCCAGGATGAGGTTAACGAGCTGCGCTAATCTATAACCAAGCAAAAGACTTCATGCACTTGATGTCATTCGTGACCTTTAACACGGCAGAAGTATTGCTTGAAACGTGCTTCTGATTTTAGTGACAAAAATAAACACTGAAAAATTATAAAATATAAGGTGAACCAAGGAGGTCACAGGTCAACATCCTCTCCACCATTTCAGAGGACGTCTCAGAGTCTTGTCCGACTGTCTCCTTGGTGACCTCCTCCCATGCACCGCCGCCTTCTAAAGGCCTGACGGGGGCACTGCTGCGGGACTTTGAGGAACGACGAGTGAGACTAAAGCTCGACGAGAGCTCGGTGAGTCAAAGTTCAAAGCTCAGCAGAATGTTCTCTCGTACTCCGCTCACTTCCTGTTTGTCTTTTAGTATGCTGGGATTCAGCCCATCGATGACATCAACAACCAGGTGAGGGCTCATCTGTCAATCAAGCACGTCCTTATATTAATTAAAACATGTGTCTGTTTTGTTAAACGACACAATTTTTATGCGAAGGGTGGAGTTTTCACGAACATCCTGAGGGCAGGGGTGTCCAAACCTTTTTCAGCAAGGCCGCATGCAAAAAAATTGAAGGATGCGGGGTGGGGGGGAGGACACACACATTTTGATACATTTTGTACCTTAAAAGATGCTAAAACTAATCCAATGTAGGTCAATATAGGCTAAACTATCTAAACAAACCATCACACCTTACCTTCCACCAATACCAGTCCGAGGGTGGGACCAAACCGGGCAGCGGGAAACCCTTAGCCGCAATGATTAAAAAAAAACACTTTCAAAAATACATTTGTACATAACCCCATCAAATTTCATGTAAATGCTAGGGGTGTCACAAGATCTCACAAGATTAGACCATGACAAGATTTCTTGTTCAGAAAAAAGAGGGCACCAGGCCTGGGACAATAATAAATTAATTAACTAATCACACAGTAAATGAAAATGAACTCAATAATTTTGCCGGCCTCCATATATTGCCATGTGCATGCGTGTCTGTTTTCCTCATCTCTCGCCTCCAAACAGGCATGACGAGAGTTCACAGAGTTTCAGCACCTTGGCGTGTTTGTTCTATAGAACAACGGCATGAGCAGAATGAGCCCTTTTGTGAGTCATACAGTCTCTTTGCCTCATTGGGTGGAGGCAGGGCCAGTAGTAGGGATGAGAATGATAAACCAATGCGACCGGATAGCCGGTTTGGTGAGCAAACGATTCTGATTTGCCGGTAAAGAATTCTGTATCGATAATGATCAGCCATAAATCTATAGTTCAATCGATTGTGGAGACATGCACCGGGTATCGTGAGAGGAGCAATCGGTTGAGTGTCTTATAAACAACGCGAGAGCCTGGGCTGCCGGCGAAACGCGCCGTGGCGCTAGCTAGCCGGTCAGTTGGCCAGCGCTAGCTAATTAGCCGAGGTCAGCTAGCTAGCTGGCCAACTGGCTGGTGTGTTTCGCCGGCAGCCCAGGCTCTCGTGTTGTTTATGAGACACTGTCAACCGAAGTTTGAAATGTCTCTGGATTAATTTCAAGAAGGGTGCAACAGAATTCACCAACCGCTGGATTGCTCACCCATCAATAGGGAACGTAGGACCAGCCAGACCAACAGGGGCGGGTATGGGAATTTTTCTGCTTTGTAAATTCATTACTTTGAAATGTCGCTGGAGTGTGCACTTAGTCAGTTATCATAACCTGTGTAACTACATTGAATTGAATCGTCTATCACAAAGAGATTTACACCGCTAGCCGGTAGCGTTCACACAGAGGGCTTTTGGTTTGATGACGACACGAGACTTGACCTCTTAGACTGGACTCAGAAGCATTGGGCATTGTCACATTTGCAAGCGGGCCATGGATTATTTTGGGGGGGTTTTTACACCAGAGTTGAAGCTGCACCTTGGTCCTCTTGATCCTGTTTTGCTCTTGGGAGTGGGGTGAGCGTATGACTTGCAATTGTCAAAACACTGACAAATGACAAAAACACTTGATCAGGCAGAGTTTCCTGATAGTGAGCAAACACTCTCATTGACTAGCTGTTTAGCTTCCTGTGTAGTACAAATAAAAAATGTTGACTTTTAAAGCGACACACCGATCGTTGTTGGAGCTGGAACTACTCTTTTTCTATATCAGAGCGGTGTCTGGAAGAATTATCACTCTTCTTCGTCATTTTATCTCCATTTTTCATGACATTGTTGACTTAGTCGCGGATTGCATGTGGATTCCAAAATGTGTTTGCAGGTCGTAGAATCAACGCGGGTAGTGAGACATAAAAACCAGCGAGCTCTTCGCTGGGAGGCAGGGGTCTTTGCCAACCAACTGGACCACTGAGACCCACAGGACTGCATCCAGATCCACATCCAGACCCAGCACTTCACACCGAGTACAGGTGCAGGTCAAGAGTACTGAGTCGGTTGAATGTGTGGTCGTTTGCTGAGTGGTCAGTGCTCATGCAGGAGGGTTTGCGTCAGAAGGGGACAATGACAACATTACTGTCATTAGTTAGTGTTCATAATGATGATGATCAGGACGAAGCTCAAAATGAATGCTGATCGCTTCCTTCAATCATGAAAACACACATGTTCACTGTTTCCATGGCAATATGCTGGTTGGCCTCCAGGAAATAAAGTGTGTGTGTTTGTGTGTCTGTGTGTGTGTGTTTTGAAGCGCCTTATCGCCATCAGCACTGTTTCCATGGCTACTGCATGATGAGCCTCAAGTTGCAGGACATAAGGCAGCGGATGTGTGTTTTAGACATTAAATACATTTTAACACACACACACACACACAGACATATACTCTACAGTCATGGAAAAAATGATTAGACCACCCTTGTTTCTTCAGTTTCTTGTTCATTTTAATGCTTGATACAACTAAAGGTACCTTTGTGTGGACAAATATAACAATGAAACAAAAATAGCTCATAAGAGTTACATTTTTTGGCAGTACAATGCTATAGCTATTCATGTAAGAACTTAAGTGATTTTGGTTATGATCAAGAAAACCATGGAAGTTGCTAGATATCAGCTCTTCAATTAAACTCTTATGAGCCATATTTGTTATCATCATTATATTTGTCCAAACAAATGTACCTTTAGTTGTACCAGACATTAAAATGGATCAATAAACTGAAGAAACAAGGGTGGTCTAATCATATTATCCATGACTGTATATACATATATTCACACATACACACTCACATTTATATTTATAGTATATGTGTATATACTGTACACACATGACATATCAATGATTTAGTTTCCTAATGATTGATTTGAACCGTTCTTTTTCGAGTGGTGTAATGACAATACCACATCCATCCATCCATCCATCCATCCATCCATCCATCCATCCATCTTGTATGCCGCCTATCCTACAATACAACACACGTCTTCAAAAAACGTGTGCCTTAAATGTGTCTTAGCAAGTTTCACCTCAGTCTAACACTTTTTCCTCGGCTTCTGAACTAACTGTGCTTGGATATTTAACCATTTTTATTGGCAGAAATGGTTTTCTGGCTTTTAAGGATAGTCCACATTTGTTCTGTCGGGTTGAGGTCAAGGTCATTCTAGAAGCATAATTGTAGCCTGCTTTATGTATTCCAATACCGGTTTTGATGTGTGTTAGGAATCATTGTCCTGCTGGGACACCCAATTGTGTCCAAGTTTCAGATGCCCAGCTGTTAATTTGAGGTGAATCTTAAGAATTTGGAGGCAGTCCTCCTCAGCCCAAGCTGAGGATGCTACCACCACCATGCTTGGCAGCAGCTTCCAGTTCATGGCAAACTTGAGTGTTTGTGGTTCCTGGGTTGTTCTTGAAGATCCTAACCAATTTTCTTGGGTATCTGTCATCTTCTAGACCTTGGCAAAGTGGTGACGCATTAAAATATATTCTTCCGATATACAATGGTTTGAATTGCAGTTGTTTAAAATGTCTCCAAAAGATGTTCCCAATTTGTGTAAATTAACAATTTTCTTTCTTAGAGCTTTACTGAGTTCCTTTGACTCTCCCATTGTTTTGAATATTGGTCCAGACATCGTTTTATGCCGTCAGAGACACTATCAGCTGCAGTCAATCATGATCACTAATAAGTTAGCCTTATCAGGTTCAAGACAATCTGGAAGCTCCAGCACCAATTATAAAACGTAGGTTCTTGTACGGTATGTGTAAATGAGAGAAAAGTAAATTCAACTGTGTGCATTTCTTGCGTTTAAAAATCATTATAATTATCATTATAACCTGGAAAAAGACTGGTTCAAATAAAACATTAAGGGCCCAAAATTAGATATTCAAGCCCATGATGAGAGTATGTAAACATTTGACTGGAACTGTGTACAATAGTATTTCTTTTGTGAAGACAATAGTAGTAGTAGTAGTAGTAGTAGTAGTATTCCCTTTGTGAAGAGAAATCCAAATGAACAATTGTATTGTAAAGTGAAGAAGACGTTTTATTTGATATTTGACGGTAACATGCAGCATGTGTTTACATTCAATAAAGTTTTTCACATTGAAACATTGTTTGCTGTCTGCTCACAGCAACAATAAATGTTTTTTTTTTTTAAAGATGTGTTCAACCTGTCACCATGTGGCCTTGCAAACACAATCTCGAAAAGCCCCCGCTGATCTTTAATTGGATGAAAAGTCCAAAATGTGACGTCACTTGGAGACGGGAAGTTTGTCACTGAGAGCCAGATTTATGCAACATTTTACCCGTTGGTCGGAAAGTCAACATTAGCGACACAAATTTCATTTTTACACAAAAATATCACTGCTTTTTCCTGTATTTGTCTCCTTTCAGTCGCTTTAACCCCGCCCACTTACTCATTGACGAGAGGCATCAACAATTAACATGTTGTCATTTTGCCACGCACGCACACACACAATATTTACCTTCACCAATCAGAGCCGAAGGCACACACACACAAACATGCTGAGAATCACCAAGGCAACCGAGCTATCACAACACTGTTAATACAGCAATTCAGTGTGAGGCCGTTAATAAGCCACGCCCACTGTGTTTCACTCAGTAGTTGAAGCTTCACATTCTGCGAATCAGTTCATAATAATCCATTCCGGCCTTTATTTTGAAAGTCACAGGACTAATCCTTCATTCTTCGACTTTGGAAACTCTTGAACTGGTTTTCCTCATCAGTCTGCTGGCCGTCTCGATCCAGAAGAACCAGCGCCGTCTTGCGTCTCATTGCCATTTCCCTCCTCTGCGCGTCTGTCAACACCTCAAACTGTTGCTGAGGCGGGGCCGGATCTGCTGGCATGCCGCTGGATCGATGCGGCCGGAAGCTGCTGCCGGAAGCAGAGGAATCTCCTCGTTGGAGGCTGTTAAGGTCATAGGTGTCACGTAGGTCTCCTCCGCCCCACTCCCACGGACGGCCATTTTGGGCGGGGGGTGGAGCTTGGGCGAGAGGATGGTGGGTGGCGTGGGCGTTCACGGTGACGATTCCCTCCCGCTGCTTCTCGGAGGTCGGCCGGTATCGTGGCGATGTGGCAGCAGAAGAAGTTCCAGAGCAGGTGGAGGCAGTTTCTGAAGATTTTTCACCTGAAGATGAAGACCCCAGCAAGCCTTGCTGCTTGGACATGGCGACGACCTGCATCAGTCGTGGCTGGTTGGCTGCGACGCGACCTGACGCGTCCCCGCTTGTCTTCTCTCTTATGGCTTGCCACTTGGCGCGGGCCAGCAAACTCTTTGGTGAGACCGGTGGGGGTACTGCTTCAGGGATCTGAGGTGGTCTCGGGGTTGCTATGGCTTTGGCTCCACCCGGAGGAGGAGTGCGGTTGCGACTGGAGGCGGTCTTGCCAGATGAAAACGCAGGCAGGCAGACGGGGACCTGAGAGCCTCGATCATCTGTCCCCGCCTCCAAGCCATCTTCGCTGGTCTCGTTCTCATCCCTCATGCTCTGGACTCGCATCTCCATAGACTTCTGCTTCCATTCCGACAACAGACGCTGTGATGAGACCGGGTCCATTGGGACATGGACAGCCTTCAGCCGTGGCTGAACCGCTTGGATCGGCTGGACCGGACCAGGCGCACCCTCGCTGACACTGATACTGGCTCGTGGCAAAGTGTTACTGAAGGTCAGCATAGTCTCCTTGGCCATGGGGCTGCGAGGAGCCAGCAGCTCCACATCCACGCTCGCCCTCTTCAGGCTACCCATGGAGGCAACCTCCCTCTGAAGGGGCCCCACGCTGTCTCGACAGTCCAGGGGGGCCGGGGTCGCTGCTATCTCATCATTGCTCTCAGAGGCTGAGGCGGGGCCCTTTTGATATACAGACTCGTGTCCTCGTTCAGTCAGCACTCGTAAAGGGTCCTCCAGTGCGGGTGGAGGAGGCGGAGGCAAAGTGATATCAGAGAACTTGAAGTTGGCCACTGCATGAAAAGCCTGCAGAAGAATCAGCAGCTTAATAAAAAGCAAGCAATCAAAAAGCCGCTCACTGGATGCAGTTGTCTTGGCAACAGAAAGACAAAGTTATCTGCGTGGTCGGGGAGGACAACTGCCCCTAAAAATGATGCGAGCTCACCAGGTAGGCGGCGATGAACGCTCCGATCAGGAAGCCCACATAGATGTCAACCGGGTGGCTGCGATGCTGCGTGACCTGAGTGAGGCCCGTCAGCGCGGCAGCGATGGCGAAGAAGAAGACCAAGACGGGCTTCAGCAGCTTGGTGCTGTTTGAGATGGTGGAGTTGAAATACATCTGCAAAAGTGGGAGAGACAAGTCACATGTGTCTGAGTAAAGTTTTGTGACTTTGGTTCTCCAGCCTCCTCATATGTGTTTGCAATGGCGGTCACGTAGCTAGTTGCTGATAACTTCTCTTTTGATTGCTTGTTGGATGAGTCATTTAGATTCAGCAGAACTTACCGAGACGTACACCGCGGCAAAAGCAGACAGAGTTGCATGCTGGGATGGGAACGTCTTCCTGTGGAGGCATAGGAGAGAAGGACGAGTCCGTGACAGCTCAAAAACCTTTTGGATAATAACATTAATCAAAATGCATTGGATTTATATACAGTAGCTAAACCCAAAGTGATACCCAAAGCACTTCACAGTGAAACCCATTATTCCTTCACTCTCCAGTCACACACTGGTGGTGTAATCAACATCTGTACTCACAGCTGCCATGGGGTAGACACACAAAAATTTGGCTGCCAATTCGCACCTATGGCCTCTCTGACCACCACCAAACATTTACAGTATACACCAGTGCGGGCAGCACTGGAGGCAAGGTGGGTGAAGTGTCTCGTCCAAGGAAACAAAAGTGACTGGGATGGAGGAAGCAGGGTTTCTGGGCGATCTGCTCGACTTCCTGAGGCGCTGCCGCCCAGGATAAAGTCTGGAACCTTACCAGCTTTGGTGTCGTAAAACAGGAACGATCTGCTCACCTGGCAGCCATGATGGCATGGTAGTCATGTCCGGAGCAGATGTCTTTTGTGATGTAAGCGTTGGTGTCGCAGGCGACGTGGGTGTAGTTTGGCTTGCACACGGTGAGGAAGAATGGAGCGTGGTAACCTGTCGACAGCTGGATGACGTCGGTGACCAGCGCTGTCGCGCAAAGACCAAACACGTGCACGCCTGCACACACGGCGCAATGACATCACTCTTACCGCACTCTAACTGTGATTACCCGCACATCCGCACTGAATAAGAGTTCAGTCGAGCAACGCTAGGAAACAAGCTTAAGGTCTTAAGTCGTTGTCCAGCGCAGCTCTTAAGGTGCCAGGGAGTGAGGTTTGAACAGGTACTATCACACAGCTACACCGACTGGCATCCGTTACCTAGGCATCGAGCACGTGTACCAAATTACACACGGAAGGTGCGTACCCACAAAGCGAACGGTCCTCCTCAGGAAGGAGTTGAAGTTGCAGCCTCCGGCGTTGATGCTCCCTTCCGCTCTCCGCACTTTGGTGCGAGACTGCAGGAAGTAAACGAAAGCCTCCACCAGCATGATCTGCCGCCACACACAATCAGTCAGAAAACATTGTCCGCCGTGACCCCAGGCACCGGCGAGGTGAGGTCACCCCAAAAGTTACCGAGGCTGCTGGGCCGGCGAAGGCGAGGCTCAGCAGCATGAGCAGCGGGATCATTTCGTCTCCTCCGTCCACGTACGGCTTGCTGAGGTCGCGGTCGTGGCAACGGAAGCCGACCTGCGGCGGCCGCACCACGTCCGTCAATTCCAGGAAGTAAAGCGACACCATGGAAGATGCCACAATGGGAAGCTGCAAGCGGTACCCCACAGTCATGTGACCCCACTAAAATGTTTTTGGCTCCAGTCTACAAAATAAAATGTGTGCATGTCTGTGTGTGTGTGTGTGTGTGTGTGTGTACCTCGACAAAGTAGAAACATGGCAGCAGAGTGAGACTGTCCTTTGACCACTTTTTTTTCATCTTGTCTGACGGCGAACTCATCATCATCCTGCAGCACAATGCACATGTATGACATATAGTGAACACATACATGCGTGCATGCCACACACGCACACGTCTCAGGTTAAACGTGCACCTCACAGGGGGCGTGTCCCACCATAAAAGGTAATTAATGAGTTATTTCAATGCATGGGCACACACGGAGTTGCATCCTGAGATCAAATCAAACATAACATATAATTAAAGGGTAATTTGTTGTTGCGGTGGGTCGCATGCACACACGCACACACACACACACACGTACTGCAGTGGAAAAAGAAGCCTGCGGTGAGGCTTTGGCTGTCTTTGTGCGAGTGCCATCACGTAGGCGTCTCACCTGATCAGATGTTTTGATCCCTGTCACCTTCGACCGAACGGCTTCACCGCAATCACCAGCTTCCTGTCGGCCACCGGCTTCTCCCGCGGCCCGCTCGGTCCAGTCCGCGTCTGCTCTGCCAGTTGGTGTCGGTTCTGCAGAGTGTGCAAGAGGCAGCTCTTCTCCTGATGACGCACGCTCCCGCGCACTGCAGCGTCGAAGTGTGCGCGTGCGCGTTTCGGCATTCAGGTCATTGATGCCCAAGAAGAGTTCAATATAGTGACGTCACAAACACAAGGTCCAAAAAAGGTCCCCTTAGAGCTCAAGCGTGACCGTGGGAAAAGCACGTGACATCACCATGCTGAAATCTTTCGACAAAACTGAAGCCGTATAATGACGTCTTTTAAAGTGGGGAAACAAAGAGATAGCGATTTCCACACAAAAGCCAAACAAGTTTTACTGCTGAGACATTTTTAAATACATTTGAATGAATGACAATGACTGACAGGCTTGTGACTGCGTCTCCTCCATTCGGTCACACCACTTTTATTAAAGTGACATCGCGGGCGGGAATTAAAGTGTGACACAGCCTTCCTTTCTCGAGTCCGAGGCATATTAATAAGGCATTCATTTTGAAACGTAATGATTATATCAACTCCCTGTTCTATTCAAAATAAAAGCACATGGAACCAAAATAAAGCTGGCAACAGTCAACTTCCTGTTATGCTTTTTCATACACCACGTATGACATTTTGAGCCATTTGAGCTCATCTTAAATATTTTCTTTCCTCTGCTTATTGGAAAAAGTATCAATGGTGATCTTGCGTCATTTCAAAATGATAAGATCAATCAATCAATGTGTAATCATTACAAGAGTGTCTATCAGAACTGATGACCACCTCTCCCATGATTGATTATTGATTATTCACGTGCACACGGCAGCTGGAGAGTGTTTTGCTTTCACTTCCTGTTCTGGTCACACACGGGAGGGATGCCTTGCATCATGTGACGCTCTCAGATGATGTCATCACCATGATGACATCTCAGGATGCGTGGGAGGAACTCTGCTGCGCGCCGCAGTCTATATCAGCCGTATGTGAGGGGGGACAGTCTGGCTGTAGGGCACCCTCCTCCGGAGCCCCAACACTGTCTGCCACTCCAACTGGAGGAGCGCCTACAAAGGGTTTTGTTTCTATGGCGACTGTGTTTGCATCTGCTGCTCTTCCTTCTGCGTTTGCTTCACCTTCTGCTGTTGCTCCTCCTCCCCCTCCACTAGGTCCACCTGCTGCTGCTCCTCCACCTACTGCCACACTTCCCATCCAGAACTCTGCCACCACACTGATCTCAGTGGTTCCTGACCTTGGAAGGTCTTGACGATGGATTGCGTCCAATGTGGCTGCCCCCTCCTGGTGAGAAGAGGACAGTGCTTCGGTGATGATGGCGGCCGTCTGTGCCACCCAGTTGAGCTCCGAGCGCACCTCGCCACCACCCGGTGCAGAAGGGGAGGCTGCGGAGGAGGGTGGACTATCGGCCTGGGGCTGAAGGACGGAGGCGGGTCCGGTTTGGGAAGCACCAGCGGGTTCTGGCGGCCCAGCAGCAGCATTATTGTTGTTGAGGCTGTCCTGCAGCGCCGTCTGGTTGGCCTGACCCGCCTGCTGGTTGTGCAAGAGCATCTCCTGGATGCGAATCTGCTGTAAGATGGCGGGCAGCTCGTAGTGGTGGAAGAAGTAGATCATGGAGTGCTGGACGCAGACAAAAAAAAAAAAGAGACTAAACTCACCAGACTTAGGTTCTGCCCCGCAATGTTGTTGGCTCATTTTTTGGTAATTCAGTGAACTGCTTCTACTTCCTGCCTCAAGTTCACAAGAATGTAACCATGTGACAAAGACGAGTCAAGGAGAGCGTGGTGGTTGTGCAACTGACCTGGATGAAGAGCCAGGAAGTGACCAGCGCCAAGCTGCTGTACTGACCATTAAAGCGATAATGATATGCGTAGAAGGCAAAGTGATACAAATAGAAGAACCTGAAACACAAACAAGAAAAACAAGTCTTTCTAAGAAAGTTGGCCATAAACAATTGGGAACAGTCTTTTGCAGCAGCTACTGCCAGTAGTGAAAGAGAAGTTCACCTCAGCCAGTGCCGTTTGCTGGTGTTGGTGTGGCAACAGATGGCGTCGTATTGATCCGCCAACCACACAATAAGGATGATGTAGAAGGCCGTCGTCGTATCATTGAAGAACTCCGACATGATGGCCTCCATACCTGCCGACAGGAAAACTCTTTGGATATAACTTTGACCTCAGTATTGAAGCCTTGATAGTTGTGACACTTTTACAGGGGCATGAATCAAGCAAGGGGATTGAATCTGCAGCCCTTTGGACACACATCATGTTCGTTTCACATACCCACTGGTCAAAAGCTCAGAATTAAGGGCGATTGGTATCATTTGGTATCATGCTGAACTTGGGCACAATTCTCCCTCCCTTTTCTGGTCCCTGTTGGCGTGCGCTTACACTGAGCATGGCCCGTTTACTTGTCCAATCATGTTTATTCTGCTGTTTTACTAGAATTTCTCTGATTATGTGGAATATTTCCAGTCTTATGTGGAGTTTTTCTGATTTATTTTGTGCAAGATGGTCGCTGTCATTGATTTTCATGAGTCTCAAAAGCTTTTAGTTCGCACACAAATGTAGTTGCGGGTGAGTGAGTGTGCTATGGGTTTGACTTTTATATCATTTTTAGCCTTTGTATTTTATTTGTATTACGAACTGTGTCATTTATCATTAAGAATCTGCAAGGAGCAGTCGCATTGTCATTCTATGACTCCACTATGTTGGAATTGTGCGGAGCCCTAGGACACCTCTACCCAAGTATTACAAAAAAGAAAGTGAATGTGTGTCAGGTCTGACTGCGATTTGGTTCGCCCCCTCCAGCTAAATATACCATGAATCAGCTGTTAAACAGATCTGGGCATGATCCAATTGGTTTAGTGTGAGTATGCCCTTTAAGAGGGGATGTCCAATCTTATATAGGTATAGTTAAATAAAAATCTAAGTATATTATTAGTTTTACTAGTATCAATTATTTTGTTGTTTTTTTTTGTCGTTTCCTTGTTTAATTGTTTTTCCAGAATGTGCCGTGGGCCAGTAAAAAACAAGCTGCAAGCCCCAGGCCACACTTTGTACGTCACTGATTTAAAGGCAAGGCAACAGAAAGTCAGAGGACTTTTTCGAAAGTAAACTCACCGACGAGGGCAAGGATAACTGTGAGTAGTGGGGCTGCTGGGAAGGCGATAGTCATGTTCATCTCCAACATTTGCAAGAGGTCCACTGGAGAAAGGGACATACACGCACTGGGTCAAGGTCACACAAATGCTCTGAACCTTTATGGTTCCGGCTGATAGTTTATTTCACACTATATTTAGAGGCAACAAGGTTCACAAATGTGAGATGAGCCTACTAACCGATGAAGACAAAGATCTGGTGATGAGAGTACCTGAGCAGCATGGACACCGACAGGGTCTGAGAAAAATAAAACACACAAAAAGAAAGGTCAACAAAGGTCGCTTCTGGTTGTTCCTCTTCCCGAGCAGCTAAAACAAGTTTTATATTCAGCAAATGAGAAAGAAACTAACACATATGACTGGTTATTTTTCAAAGATGTCATGTTCACAAGGCTGACTTGGACTACAATGGCTTACAAAGATGACCATAATGACAAAGGCAGCCAGGTAGGAGGTTCTGGCCATCCACATGCTAACGAAGCGGTAATGTTCTCCAGACACCACGTTCCTGAGGAAACCTGCATAGAAGCACACAGTTAGATCACCTCTCGAGGTCATATGATCTTTGTCTTAATTGGACAGCATACCTTTGTTCTCTTCGTTCTCAGCAAGCGCCTTCACACTGGACATCAGAATGTCATCATATCCTAAAAACTCATCCAACAGGAAGCGACTGAAGCCATCGCCAAAACACTCGTCCTTCATCGGATCTAAAACACAAAAAGGCTTACAATCACACCACTCACCGTACAAGGTGTCACGTGACCGCTCAGAGACCGTGTCTCACCCAGCGTGACAACCATGACAGGGATGTTGAGTCTCTGTCGTGTGCTCTGAGACAGACGCAGGAAGCCGTACTCCAGAGAATATTCCACCATGTACTCCTCCTGCGGCCACACTGGAACAACAAAGCAGCTCTGTGATGATGAGGACCAGGAAGATAACACCTCCGATCCAGACGCTGTGTACCTTTCGTGCCTTGGCTGAAGGAGACGTCCTGGCTGTTGTTTGCACCTCCCGCCACTCCTTCCTCGCCTGCTCCAACTCGCCTTGTTAGAGACGGCTTCAGGCGAGGCTCCATGTCCAGTTCAAACTGGACCATTTAAAATTGTATTAGGCCTTGCACATGGATTTATATCTGGACTGGCATTTAGATTTATTTTGCTTATAGATTTAAATTTGGACTGTCTAAACGCAGCGCCTTTTCCTCTCACCTGCACTGAGCTGTTGTCAAATATCTCCATCATCTCCTCCTCTTCCTCCTCCTCCTCTTCCTCTTGCAGAGCTGCCAGACTGAGCCCAGCAATGCCTCCTCTCCCTCCGCCCGTGCCCCCATCCTCCTCCGAGTCGTAATACTGCAGGAAGACGGAGGCCCGGCTGGAGTTCCTCTGGATCTCCACACGTAGGATGCCGTCACGAGGCCAACGCTCCCTCACCCCCTCCAGACAGTTGATAGGTGAGCGAGAGAAGGCGATGTGAATGTAGGCAAGGATGAAGAGGACAAAGAGCGCCTGATGATGAAGAGAAGTTGCGTTGAAGACTCATGTGACTCAATGCTGTTTAATGGCTGCCAAAAAGCTGTTTACCTTGAGAAGGACGAAGAACTCAAACACCCGCCTGAATGATGGCGGAAAGAGGCGGGCGTACGTGACAGCCATCTTAAAGAAAAGTGCATGGAAGAGGCGGTCTCTGACGTTGATGAGCGGGTTCTGGTTGATGTTGGGGTTCCGGATCCTGTTGGGCCCCATGTTATTGTTGTTGAGCGGGATGTTGTTGTTGTTGGCCTGGTTCTCAGACATGGTCTTTAGATAAAGGCTGCCAACTGAGCTGAGAGGTCACTGCAGCAAGTAGTTTCTAGGTTAGCATGGCTGGCATCGCTCGTGTGCGCTTGCTCTTGCAGATGAAGACCTCGACGCTTGGGGTCGCCTGATCATCTGGATGCAACACACAGCAATGAGAAACACTAGGGGGTCCACCACACAATTCCCACAAGGCATTTCGTCTTTGAACGATTAGTTCAAACACTTCCACTAATTTGTTCACAATTCACTGTCATATATTTGGTAGAATAATGTGGCAGTTGAAGGCGAAGTGAATCATGTGACGCCCTTTTTACATCACCTACTGTAACACAAATGACGCAATTAAGTGAATGTTACGGCCTCTAAACTCAGGACAAAAACATCCTCCAGCTGTTTATACGAGCTCTTCCATGCATTTTGCTTTAACAACATTGGCTTACGTACCTGTTATTGACACCACAGCTTTGTGTCCATGTTGACGAGGTCTTCTCGTTTTTTCAACAAAAGACGAAAACAGAGATTGCGAATAAAAACAGAGCTAGCTAGTTAGTTAGCACCATTAGCTGTACCCGTTAGCCACACGCAGCAAAATAAAGAAGTTCGCTGCTAAAGTCGGCTTCAAAGCAAAGCTAGCAAGTAGCCGCGGTTACTTTTTTAAAGATATTTGAATTTCATCCGATGCACAACGTTGGATTCTTTACGACAAAGTCCATCAAGCGAACTGACGGGTGCTACTGGTATGAACCGGAAGTACGAAAATACAGGAAGGGTCCCCAAATTCCAAAATGTTCCGCGTCACAGATGCAGTTTTTTTTTTTTTAAATAAATATACTTCACGTCCATTATGTATTTGATTGTAATACATTTTAGGTCATCTTTCGCACAGTTCACAATAAATGTATTTCTTTTTCAAGTAACCTATGAATGGTGAAGAAATTTGTCAAAGACGTATTAAAATGTAATATTTTATTATTGTGTTTGAGATTTAATTTTGATTATGTATCCCTAAAATAAAATGGGCTTTTGCGCCAACCTTTCATCAAATTGCCAAAAATAAATTAAAAAAATAAATAATACAGTCAGGCACATTAAAAGGCACCAGTATGTGGACTTTGGGGTCCTGGGGACTTTGTTGTATGAATGGTTGCGAAGTGAGAGCTTTTGTTGATGGAATTTATTTTACCACCTTTTAACCAGCTTGAAGTATGACATTATTTTAATATTTTTGTTTAAACGGATGTGTTTTGATTCTCGTTGAAGACGATTGCGGAGCTACCATCGAAGTAAGTTCAGACCAGTCAATGTGCCTCTCACTTCCGATTGATAGCGTTTGAAAGATATATTCTAGACAGACGGGTAGCTCTACATATAAATATACATAGCTGTGAAGATAAATATGTTGTAGATACGTGTCTAGACTCCATAAACATTGAACAACAAGAACGAGCCGATTATATGTTATATTATTGAGATGTTTAAAGACACATTGTTATTCTGTTCATCCCAGCATTGTCTCCCTAAAAATGACCAAAAACATATCTGATTTTCACGAAAGTAGTTAAAGACAAGCAGATAAAATAAAATACAAGGGTTTTTAAAATGTCTTTACTGAGGGTTTGTTATGTACATATGAATATTTGTTACATATGTTTCTTTGTTGAATATGAGTATGTGCCAAATTAAGTTGGTGGAAACATGCTGTAACTTTGCTTTGCTTTCAGGAGAGAGGTCTTCCGCACCTGGATTTCTATTTTGGGGTTTGCGACATGGAGCTGGCATACGTTTGTGAGTGGGAGAGGCGCCCAAAGAGCACCCACTGCCCCTCCATCCCTCTTGTGTGCTCGTGGTCCTGCAGGAATCTCGTGGCCTTCACCACGGACCTGAAGAACGATGACGACAACGACAGAGGTACTGGATCAGGATGGATGTGACTCAGAAGGAGTCTCCACTCTGGTAACAGTTGCCAATCACTTATGTATTTATTGGAATTCAACAATAATGAGCATGCATCTGTTTGGTTGTCATGTTGATGTTAGCAGATGTCAGTCACATGATCCATATAATGGACACAGAGCATCCCTGGGATGTGTACTCCATCAACTCTGGACATGCTGAGGTCATTTCCTGTCTGGAGTGGGACCAATCAGGTAAGTTTTTATTATTATTATTATTATTTTTTAAATAAAACCAAACAGACTCTTTATGAACATGTGTGCGTGCACTTGCAGGGTCCAGGTTGCTGTCTGCAGACGGCGACGGCCACATCAAGTGTTGGTCGATGTCTGAGCACCTGGTCAACAGTTGGGAAAGTATTCTGTCCAGTTCTCTCGAAGGAGATCCCATTGTGGCGCTGAGTTGGCTGCACAACGGAGTCAAACTGGCTCTACACGTGGAGATGGTATCAATCACAGACGTCTTCCACGTTTTCTTGTTTCCTTGCAAATACAGCTTCTTTTGCATCACTTTTAGTCAGGTTCCACAAACTTTGGTGAGAAGTTCTCGCGGGTCAAGTTCTCCCCATCTTTGACTCTTTTTGGCGGGAAGCCGATGGAGGGCTGGCTGGCGGTGACAGTGAGCGGCTTGGTCACCGTGTCGCTCCTGAAGCCAGGGGGCGCTCTGCTGACAGCCAGTGAGAGCCTGTGTCGGCTGCGAGGACGTGTGGCGCTCGCAGACATCGCCTTTACCGGGGGGGGGAACATCGTGGTGGCTGCAACTGATGGCAGCAGTTCTTCTCCGGTCCAGTTCTACAAGGTCAGTAGCAAGATGTCCATGGTGAGTCTGATGGGAGGATGTGATTGGATCTGGTGTGTATCTGCGTTCAGGTGGTGGTGAGTGTAGTGAGCGAAAAGTGCCGTATCGACACAGAACTCTTACCCTCCTTATTCCTGCGCTGCACCACTGACCCGCTGAGGAGGGATAAGTACCCCGCCGTCACGCATCTCAAGTTCCTGACCAGAGAGAACTCGGAGCAGGTAACAACCTGGGAGAAGTGTTAGTTGACTTAAATTGCAACAACACATGAGCAAGGCATTGACACGGTGTGTTTCCAGGTTCTGCTCTGTGCGTCCAATCACAATGGCAGTATTGTCGAGTGTTGGTCTTTAAGGAAGGAAGGGCTACCGGTGAATAATATCTTTCAGCATCGATCGCCTGTCGGTGAGTCAAAATATGTCTGAACTTTGACCCGTGTTGACCAGAAGTCACCCAAGCTGATTTCTGATCTAGTCGGTGAAAAGCAGCCCACTATTTTGAAGTGGCGGATCCTTACGACTACCAACGACCTGGAACGAGTGTCTGCCATAGCTCTTCCCAAACTGCCCATTTCCATCTCCAACACTGACCTGAAGGTGGCATCAGACACCAAGTTTTGCCCCGGACTGGGTCAGAACTGCTAATACAGTGTTCGCTGGTCTCGATGGGTTGCAATCAGGACTCATTTGGTGGTCTGTGCCTTCAGGTCTGGCTTTGGCCTTCCATGATGGCACCATCCAAATCCTCCACCGTCTGTCCCTCCACACCATGGGCGTTTTCTACGGCTCTGCCTCCACCTCCGGATCAGGCCAACGCTCTGGGGACGATTCGGCTATCAAGCGACAAAGAACTGGAGCCCCCGGCCTACATTTCAAGGCCCTGCAGTTCTCTTGGACGTCCCTGGCCCTGGCTGGTGTGGACAATCAGGGGAAGGTAACAACACGCCGTTCTCACTCGATTTCATTAAAAATACCACAATAGCCACTGCATGATAAAAAGACACGTGAACTAGTCATCACCATAGATAAAAAAACATTACATTATTTTGTTGCTCAGCTGTTAAAATAAAGCAACAGATGTATTTATTTAGATAAGTGGTTGGCTGCCCCACAGCCAGACAATCCCAGGTTTTATTCTAGCCTGGCGTCTCTGCTTGGAGGGATGTTCTTCACATTGGGAATTTCACTCTGTACCAGTAATGTATCCATCCCTACCTGCATGGGTTTTCTGCAGGTACAGTCGTCCCTTGTTAGATCACGTTTAGAATTTTGTGGCTTCACTCTCTCATGGTTTTTAAAAAATATATACATTTATAAATCATGCTGTTTTGTGGTTGAATACGGCCTGTTAGTTAAAAAAAATCTATGCATATTTTAGCAAATGTTACATATTTTTGCCTTAATTAAGCATTTTCTAAAATGAACTAAAATACAAATACAAGGCATTAACAAAATGCATTCAAATTGTGAATATAGTATTCTAATAGTCACTAGGTGTCAGTAATGTCACTTTAATGTTTGGTGAGACAAGCACCAGACTTGATTGCTGGAACAGCCGGCTTTTTTTGCAGGTTTGAATGATCTTACAGCAGGCACAATAATAGCATATTAATCATAATTGTAATAACACAGGTTGCTGTTGCGGCTGTTCCCCCTTGCCAAGCTAAAATTAAAATCCCAACATCACTGCCTGTCCTCAAGACATATGGAACACATTTACTGTGACACACACAAGCACAAGATTTATTTATGTCTTAAATGGCTTATTTTCTCTGATTATAACTACTATATTGGGTAATACGAGTGTAAAGGTGACTATAAGGGTGTTATTTCATGTCTAGAGGGCTCTAATAATGTTAAAACCCATATTTAGAAGGTCGTAAACAGGTTTTCTATGCTCTAACTACATAAATATTCAATTTCTAAAGAAGGAATCCTACTTTGCGGAAAATCACTTATCACGGTTGGGCAAATAATGATTGAATTCTATTTTTAAAATATGCTAAGGTTTAATGAAGAAGTTGCGGGACACACTTTGGACACCGCTGCCTTAAATGGACTGTAATTTCTGCTTTCTTATCGTAAGTTGTCCATTGTCAGACACTAAACAAATAATGTGACTCAGCTCCACATGCTGAGAGTGTCACCCTCCATGGGTCAAGTGCTGGAGATGAACACGACGTTGCGCCACCTGCTGTTCCTGCTGGAGTACTGCATGGTGACGGGCTATGACTGGTGGGACGTCCTTCTGCATGTGCAGCCCAGTATGGTCCACAACTTGGTGGACAAACTCCATGAGGAGTACATGAGGCAGAACCATGCCCTGCAGCAGGTCCGGTCATGTTCTTCTGTTCTATTGAATGATCGTGCTTGTATCTTATTGCATAATCAGTCCTTGCTGTAGGTTTTGGCGACACGGATAGTGGCGGTCAAGGCGTCTCTGTGTAAATTGTCAACGGCCACTGCGGCACGAGCCTGTGACTTCCACGCCAAACTGCTATTGATTGCCATCAGCTCCACTCTAAAATCTTTACTGAGACCTCACGTCCTTAATACCCCTGACAAAAGTCCAGGAGACCGCCTGACTGAGATCTGTGCCAAGAACATGGACACAGGTGTGGTTTGAACTACATTGACACAGGTGAGACTATTACATCATGACTTAGACCAGACTTGTTGGCAGATATTGACAAGGTGATGATCAACCTGAAGACAGAGGAGTTTGTTTTGGATGGTCCACCGCTGCAGTCCCTGCAGCAGCTCATCCAATGGGTGGGTGAATTCGTCCTATACCTGCTGGCCAATCTACCTAACCAGGTGAGCTAGTGAGACAGCTATTGAATATGATTTGGCCCAGAAGAAATTAATTCCATTTGGGCCGCTTCTGTTCTGCAGGGGTCTATGGTGCGTCCCGGGTTTGGCTTCATGCGGGACGGAGCGTCTTTGGGAATGTTACGGGAGATGCTGGTGATGATCCGGATATGGGGTCTCCTGAAACCCGGTTGCCTTCCCACTTTCACGGCCACATCAGACAGCCAGGACAGCTTACAGCTGCTCTTCCGCCTGCTCACCAAGCTGTGGCTGTGCTGTAAGAACCTACCAGAACTTCTATCAGAACACATTTGTCGTTGGTCTTCAGCTAAATACATATTGCCTAATCTTCTGTGTTTGAGTATGTTTTACAGGGCAACTAATGTAACACTTTTATGGTTCTAACTTTGTGTGGTCGATGTTCCATCACAGTGCCCCCGGCTTGACCAAGTGATGATTGTTGTTCTGTTTCTGTCTTAGCTCTTTGAGTAAAATATAACTTCTTGTTGCTAAATGTATTGCATTGATTTATCTAAACACAAAAGACGTTTGATTATGAAAAGCATGATGTGTTTGTGTGACAGCCCGGGATGACGCCCTTCCTCAGGACCCGGATGAGAGCCTCATAGATGAATGCTGCCTGCTGCCCAGCCAGCTGTTGGTTCCCAGTATGGATTGGCTGCCCGTTAATGACGGCATCATAGTTAAGCTGCAGGGTAAACAGCCAATCAGGCTGCAGTTTGGAAAAACCTCATCACTTGCATTGCTTGATGCCAGCAGGTAAGACACGGCCACGTTGCTGAGGCTCATTCAGGAAGCTTCAACAGTTGACTTTAGGGCTACAACGAACCTGTTATTGTCTTAGTGGATTCATCTGAAGCTTGTTTTGATAGAATAATCTATTGAGCCAAATCAATATGAACCAAACACAAACATTTAGTGGTTTGGTCTGCAACATATCAGAAAAGAGGCAAAAATGTTTTCCGAAGTCAAAGCTGATGTGTGCATATCTTGTTTTGTCTAAAACACAAGGATAATGGCTCTGCTTTCACAGATGACTAAGGAAATATAAAAAAATACCACATTTTAGAGGCTGAAATCAGGATATTTACATTTTTAAATCAGCATATGATCAAATACCAAAATAGTTAATTGATCAATTTGTTGCAGCTATAGTTGACCTTTTCCATCTCCCTAAAACTGCATGTACCGGTACTGCCTTTTTGTTGTACTATAACTGAGTGACAGCCATGTGCACCCTGTGTGTGTGTGTGTGTGTAGGAGCATCAGCTGTCAGAGGACAGACAACCTGCGATGTGTCCACATGGGTGTTTGTCCCACAGAGGACAGTAAGGCCTGCACCAGGTGAGTCCACAGGAAGTGACATCAGCAGGTCAGACATTGACATTCACATTGTAGCAGTGGACTAAATTTGTGTGTGTTTTGAGGTGTGGCTGCGTTACGATGCTTCGCTCGCCCAACAAAAGCAATGCCATGAAGCAGTGGGAGCAGCGCTGGATCAAAAACTGTTTGTGTGGTGGTTTGTGGAGGCGCATCCCTCCTATGCACACTTGAACACACTTCCTGTGACAGAGCACAATTCCTCATAATGAAAATCAGGACAAGCACGATGCATGTGGGCTTTTATTTTCTCAGTCTGGTCTGCCAATAACGACAAAATAAGCATCTCATGTTGAA
The DNA here is from genome assembly GCF_027744805.1 of Dunckerocampus dactyliophorus. Taxonomy (NCBI): domain Eukaryota; kingdom Metazoa; phylum Chordata; class Actinopteri; order Syngnathiformes; family Syngnathidae; genus Dunckerocampus; species Dunckerocampus dactyliophorus. The sequence continues at coordinate 9,573,604 of NC_072828.1, forward strand.
CACTTTTCCTTCTTGATGTTTTGTCAGTTGGTGAAAAATACTTGTACTAATAAAAAATGAACAAAACAAAAAAGCAACAATCAGTGCGTTCATGTGGATTTTGTTAGCAGCTGACTGGAAAAGTCATACAAATCTTTGTTGACTTTCTTCAGAGTTTGAACTTCCTCCTCCAACTCTGCCACTCGCACTTTCGTGTTCTCGCCATCTCCGAACAGCGACTTGGAACACCAAACAGACATGTCAGAAACACATTCCACTTCCTGTTCTGGCACAGTGACTGAGTCCATTGCTGTATAACCTCACTCTAGCCCCGCCCCCTCTCACCTTGTCAGTCACAGCATTCATTAATGAATTGAGCTTATCAGCTTTTTGAAGATACGTCTCCTCCTCCTCCTGTAAATAATAAACTGTTTCAACAAATGTACTCTATTTCACTTGCCCGTGGTGACAAACATTTCAGCCAGTGAGCTGGAAAAGTTGAACTTGACAAGGAGAAAGTTGATAGAAGCACAGCTACAGGATTGCAATGGCAACATAGGAGATGTTGATGGAATTTGCCAGCACTTTCCCCACACTCAACTCGGCAAACTTACCTGAGTGTGGAGTCCGAGGCGAACGCACACTTCTCCTGACTCACCGCTGTCGCTCTCCAGCAGGTGGCGGCTAAAGCGCGGCAGGGGGACGGAGGGTCGTGAGTCGGGTAGAAACATGTTGGCGGGAGCCACCATGACAAAGGCGTTTGTCACCGGACCTGAAGACCAGTTTAGTTTGGAAAAATTGTGCTGCTTTGTTTCCACAATGACATTTTCCAACATTCTGAAGCAAGAATAGTTTTACAATCCAAGCTATGTAGTCATCTTGGCTACATAGCGGAAGGGGAGGGAATAACAAGTGGTTGCAATTAACCATTAAAAAGGAAAGAAGAGGAAGCAGACTAATATGACAGGAATGGATTTGGGATAACACTACACTTAAAATTTGCACACTTACGTACTAAAGTACAATCAACATAGTATACTTATTGAAGCGTAAGTACGGAAGTGTGCAAAGGTAAGCGCATGTGGGGTCAACTGTGGCCCACAACTATTGTAAGAAAAAGTTGGGAATTACATGCTTTTTTGCCCCCTGTTTGGCTGCGGTGAATGCTTTTAATTTGAAGGAACAGAAGATACCTTTGTGGGCAAAGCAGCGTACACATTGTTTACTTTGAATGTCCCAGAGCCGCACCGACTCATCATGTGACCCTGACACGAGAAGAGTCCCGTCCATGGACACTGACAGGCAGGTCACCACGTTCCTGAAGTGAAGCACACGGGTCAGAACCAGCACCTGCGAGAATCATTGACCTGCGTTTTAAACGACATGATGACCTCACCTGTGTCCTTTAAATGTCCGGTTCCCGTCAGCATCGCACTGGAAGGATTTGTCTCGTGTGATACCCTGTGACAGTGTCAAATTTTTGCCAACATTCACACCATACTTTGGACTTGCTTGCAATCCAAGTCATCATTTTAAAATTGTCATTTAAATGAACTAAAAAAAATTAAAAAAAAAACTTACCTGAGTGCACAGAGACACCTGGAAGATGTTCCCATCACTGCCGCCACAGAACAGAAAGTACTCGCACGGGTCAAGGGTCACAGACATGATTTCCACATCAAAGAGGACAGAGAGGAGCAGCTCACCTGAAGACACCTCCCACAGCTGGACACACACACAAAATGCTAACCTGGAAGGCTCAACAGACTATATTGCTGAAGTCATCTGACCTTGACAGTTTGGTCCAAAGACGCTGTAGCAACTCGGGCCTGAGGTCCCATCATGCCACAGTGGAGATCTGTAATTGGCAGAGAGTGGCGTGATAGGATGTGACGTGGCTCGGGGGCATGGCTTAAGTCCACCTGGACCACACTACAACACAAAAAGTTGGAATGGAGTTTGGGTGAAAGGTTTTGGTCAGAAAACTGGAGTTGGATTTCTTAAGACTGTTTCAAAAACACACATTACCTGCTCAGACTCCACACCAGAACAACGCTGTCCTTTCCTCCAGACACAAAATGGCTGCTATCATCGGTGAACTTGACACAGGTGACATCCTGATAGTGACGAGTGACAACGGAAAGCAACTTGCCTGTGGACACCTGACCAATCACAGGAAAGCACAACAGTGTCAACACAAATGTCTAATTGGTTGGGAATCTTAATCACTGGATTGCCATCTTCAGGATTCTTCTTGTTCATTGCGGGACCCACAACCTGCAACCAGTGGTTACATAACTCAACTTTCTGTCAAGATGGCGTCTCACCTCCCACAAGTAAACTGCCTCGGCCACACCAGCTGCCAAAAAGAGTCCGTCGGCTGAGGCGCTCACACACGTGACAACACCTGGACACACAATCTTCTGTTGTAGCTGGTCCTACAAGTCAACATCAAACATCAGGAAGTCACACATAGACATAGCCAACAAGAAGTAGTGCACTTGTCGCTGAGGGGCGTTATTCAAGTAATACAAAATACTCAGAAATGTGCACAATCAATGTAAACAAAGGTTTGGGCATGCGTACTAAATTTCCCGCCGGTGGAGTAGGAAGAAAATAAAGAGCTTCACACGAGTATAAAGTTCGGCCCATTGGATCACAGGTGCACACTTTTTATGTATTTTCCCTGCCTTCATTTGTGCGCGTTAAAAAAAACGGACTGTTATCTTGATGACCTGTACCTTCCTCTGGATCTCCCACACGTTAATGAAGTTCTTGCCCAATTGGGCCGACACCAGGTATTCGCCGTTTAGGACGCAGAGTGTCCGGGCAGAGCTGTTCCCTCCACGGTAGGACAGCAGGCTGGACCCGCTGTGCAAGTCGAACACGGTGCTGTTCCACAGCTGCGAGCTCGTATCGCTGCTCAGAACCACCTCCAATGGCGCCGCCATCTTGGCTTGCCTCAGCAACAAGCCGCACGCGCAGAAACTAGGGTATGGACGGATCGATCCAAATATCGATCGTACTGATGCCAAGTGTAGTATTAGTATTCATATTTTTCAGTACTTTTTTCTCCCACAAATACCTGTTTGTTGTTGTGTTGTTCACATTGTTATACTTTATATTGTTTACCAATTTAGGGTGTAGTTTTTGCTTTTGTTTTGTTGTTGTACACGTATGTCTTATTTTACACTACTGACTTTATTTTGCATGTTATAAGACAATGGTGGAATAATTGCCAGTTTAATTGCATTATTTTTGTTGATATTGTCTTATGTTGTGTGTATATACAGTATTGTTAAATTGCTCACAAATAAGTTTGTTGACATTTTTGTCTAAAATCTTGATGGGGTATTGTATTCTGATTATAGTTAGTCAACAAATCACAAAAAAAAAAAATCACAAAATCATTCAAGTTTTTTAAAAAAAGTATTTGTATCGGCATAGTGCATTTATTTGGTATCAGTTTGATAACGAAAGTTGCAGTATCGCCTAAACCTGGCGGAAACTGCGGTTCTGTGGCGTCACTTCCGTGACCCGGGTTTGAAAATGTAGGTTTCTGCATTTCTGCCTTACAGACTGTGCTCGTTCAATTCCAAGTTCACGTTTGCATGACAATAAGATACTGAAAACATATTTATATGGTGATCATTATTGGTTTTCTTTGCAACTCATAACAGATAAATAGATATGTGTCATGCTGTGGAGTGATTAAGCAGCTCTCTTTAATCCTTCTTTTTGCCAACCAATCACATTTTAGGATGATGGTATTGTCTCCCCTCCCCCCTGTCGATGTGTGTCTGTGAGACTGGTTGCCACGGCAGCAGCAGTGCCAGGAAGAAACTCAGATGAAGCGAGGCCGTATCCCGTTGAGAGCCAACCACGACCTGCTGACCCCGGACGCACACGCAGTGTAAGTGCACACACACACTTACACACAAAGTTCATCACGTTATTTAGAACCTTCTGTGTGAAGTTTGAATGTTCTCACGCTCTATACATGCTTGGTATCGATCTGATGTCCATTAAATGCGGGACCAGCATTGCCAATACTTGGTTTGTTAGTGATGGGTTAGCATCAGTGTAAAACACAGGACAAATAAATAAACAAAAAAAGCTTATATTATAATAATAATTTAATAATAAATTTATTAAATAAAATGTTTATTAACAAACTTGTTGTGAAAATGTAACAATATGTAAATACAACAATATAAGACATTGTAACAATAGCAACAAACTAATACAGTGACTCCCTTTTATTCCATACAATTGTTTGACAAAACAAAGTCAATAGTCATAAGTAATTGTCAATAAGTGAACAAAAGCAAACAATATATAACCATAACGATATCAACAAGGTAGCAATATGAATAACACAATAAAAACACATATATTTGTGAAAATAAACACAAAAGAGTATCAATCCGATACTGAATCTACCCTTAATAATATTGCTATTTGGATCAATCTGCCCACTTCTACACCCGCCCTAAGTTGTTGTAAAAATGGAATTGACTGGAGATTTTTCTGCTTGTGCACTGTGACAAATAAATCAGTGGAGTTTGTTTTTTTTGACAACTTCCAGTGCCAAACTCGGTCCAGTTCTCCAGCTGAGGTCAGAGAGTGTGGCTGTGTTGTCCAGTGACCAGAGTGACCCATCCAAGTTGATGAGGTCGTGTCCGGCAAGTCACCGTCTACGTTTTGAAGATGAGACCGAGGCTGAGGCCGACTCCCGTTACCTGGACCGGCAGAGACAACGTACAAGCCATGGAGTCGCAGGCATCCTGGTCTGCAAGCCCAAACTCAGCCTGCATGTCAACAGCAGGCCGCACGCGGGGCTTGAGGCCAATGGAGCAACGGGAGCGAGGGCAGTTTTATTGGGGGTCAAGCAGATCCAGAGCCCATACAGACTGGACCTGTGGACCGAGCCAATCAAAGAAACTCACATTGGTTTGGTCACGCCCCCTGACATCTGCAGAAGAGGAGATGTTGCGACCGGACGACTCAGCGTACGGACAGGAAGAACTGATCAGATGCAAGCCAGTGGAAACCGAGCCCCTCTCAAGGCCACACCCACCAAAGAACTGCCGTTAAATCCCTATTCCCCTGAGCAGCTGCCCTCAGGCCAAATTCTGAAGCAGGACCATGAGGAGCCTCGGGGAGAGGTCCAGGAGAAGAATCTTTGTCTAGATCCCAGTAGCCACAAGTCATCCACATCTCAGACAGCAGGTCTAAATCTTTTTAGGCCTATTGTTCATTCAGCATTCAAGGGCGCCTCACATGCCGGTTGTGGGTCCCAGACAGGGACCTTTTGTCATTTTAATCAATCAATCACCAGAGTCTGTCCAATTTAGAAAAATTGTAAGCGAATTTAGTACTAAATTCAAAGTTTTTTCTCACTTCTTTTGCAATTGTCTTTTTTTTTTTTTTACAGTGAACAAACAAAGGCGGCTTCCCTCAGGGAACACCAATGATGGACAGGTCAGAGAGCCAATGGGGGAAGAGCTCCATCTTCCTCAGCCGTGAGTACTGTACGCTACTGTAACGCCACCTTCTGGACACAACAAAGCCCAGTTGGGTATCAGCACTGTGGGGGCGGAAGAGGGCGCCTGTGTTGCACAAGCAACATTTTATACAGTAAAGATGCTAAAACCAGTCAAATGAAGGTGAACTAATGCTTAGTTATTCTCAACAACATCCACATCTTAGCTGTGTTTTAAATGAGACAAGCAAATTAGTGTAATATCTAAAAATATATTTTATGAATAATGAATGCATTTTATTTTTACAGTATCTAGAGGGCCAATGCAAAACGAGCTGCCTGCCAAAAATGGCCCCTGGGCCCGCACTTTGCACACCCCTGAACCAAGCTATCGATGGAGTTCTTGTTTACCCTTGTGTACTACAGGATCTTCTTGAAACTTTCAATAACTATTGTACTTGCATGCATGGCTTTATTATGCCCCATGTGGTACTCATACCTGCCAACATTTGCATTTGAAAATAAGGGTAATTTGCTGCAAAATGAGGATAAGGGAAATTCTGGTCTTTCCACCAATATTTCCACCATCTTGAATCATTTTTGTTGCTGCAATTACATGACAGTCAGATTATGCATAATGCTACAGTATATGTGCCTGTCCGGTATTCATTGATGTCTGCATGAATGCATTCATTGCAACCATGTTTGTAGTCCAGTACAGTGGCTTGTTGCTTTGCTTACAAGAGGGATGTCCACAGTTTTTCCACTGAGTGGCATACAGAAAAATGTAAGGATGTGGGAGGCCACTTTGTTATTTTTCACAGTTTGGAAATATGCTAAAGCCAGTCGGAGAGATTATTAGACCACATGCCATAAAAACTATAAAAATATTACACATCTTTCAAAAACATCAAAATATATATTATTTATTTGGCAAAAAAGACAACTAAATTGTAATTTTTGCCAAATTTTTTGAAGAAGAGTTGTTGTTGAGCTGACTCACTGGAGAACACTGCCCCTAAGTGTTTGGAGAGAGAATTGCATGTCACGGAGTGACGACGCAAACATATGTCATGCATAATACATTTGTCAAGCACTGTATGTCGACATACTATGTTAACTACTATGTTGGCTGTGTTTAATTTTATTTTTAGAATTTGCATTATGGACACCCGTGGCGTACAATATTTCAAGAATACAAATTAGTGTAATATGGGCTATACATTATGCTGTGACTGAATTAATGAATAGCCTTTGTAAACTGTGTGTGTGTTTAGATTCGGCTACAGACAGCAGTCCACTCGTCTGTCTCTGCGTCGTCTCTTCTCCAGCGTTGCTTCATGCAGGGCCCGAACCGGCAGCCTGGACCGCCTCACTGCGCAGCCTCGACCCACTTCTGACCCCGCCCCGAACCGGTACCCGCACCAACGGATGCCGGTGAGCGCAGCTCGCTGTGATGCTAATGCTCCCAGCTCATTGACAAGCGTCCATCATTGTGTGTTCTTCTTGTCCAACAGGGGTCGCCCTCCTTACACTTGAGGAAGTGATATGCTTCAACAGCTTCTTTCGTGCTGTCACCTCAACATCAAAACCTGTTGGGAGTTCTGTTAGTCGTGCTCATTATGCAAGAAAGATATGGGTGGACCTGTTGCTCGGCTCACGTGACTCGGCCAATCGGCTTCTTGCACACAAGACTGGTCAAGACAATAGAGCTGACCTTCGTTTAATTTGTAAATGACTTCACTGCACGAATAAAAAAAAGGCATTTTAAGGCAATTTTTTTCTCTCTCGTGTGTTTTGTGTTTCACTTTATTGTTGAGCAAAGTATCAGCTGCCAAGTTTCATCAACACTGAAACTTTATTGTACTTATTATTTTAAGTGTCACACATATAATACTTTCCAAAAACATGTTAAAATGGTGTTGAGTGTCATGAGAAATGTCATTATTATTACTGTTAGGGTTACTTCCTGCTGTCTTGAGGCAACCAAAGGAAATGTGTCAGTCACTTAAGTCAAAAAAGCAATAGAAGAAATACATATGAGGAGCAAACAAACAATTTTAGTGTTATTCAATAAAAGTGTCGTTGACTAACGATGCTGGAGCTGCTTTCAAGTTCAGGGACAAAAAAAAACAAAACATGTTTGTCCTTTGACCTCTGCATTGTTAAGGAGTGTCACTCGGCAAACTTTGACCTCCAGTTCACCAATGCAGGATGAAGGTCTGTCAATCAGAGGATGAAGAGCAGGAGTAGGATAACGAAGAGGATGGCGAGCAGCACACCGATGGCGCACCACTGGCGGCGGTCTGCAGACAGTCATTAAGAAGTACTGGGGATGTAACTAGGGCTAGGTTTCGTTTACATATTATCCAATGCCGGTGCCAAATTTTTAAATTTTTTTTTACAGAATTGGAGAGCGATGGCAGAACGTGTGTGCGCTGTTTGAACTGAGCACTGCTGTTGACGTGTTAAGGATCAGCAATAAAGTTTTTTTAAAAAGTGACAGGACGTTGCATTACTTACAAGACGGTACAGCAACAATATCCCCTGCACGCACGTGTTGCGGGCGGCTGAATATGCATTAGCACCAAAACGAGGCACCGATAGCTACTTAGTATTTCGGTCTGTTACTACCGTTTCCGTAGGCACCGGTACCATTACGATACTCAGTTTATGCATAAAGCAAAAATGTAATACACTTCTTCTCATCAACACAGGAGAGAACTATGGCCTTAGGGAGAAAATTTACTTACACTTATACGACCACACAAAGCAAAAAAAACTTCAGCATATCAGTATGTGGAATCAAATTATGGAACGGCTTGATTAAAGAACTCAAACAATGTTCTAATATGAGCCATTCCAAGAAACGGTACAAGCAGTTTATGTTTACAACGTATAAGGAAGAAGAATCATGAACCAGAGGGAAATACTATGCTGTCATATGACAACTGCACTTGATGCAATTTACAGCAATTTGTCCATACAGATTTGTAAACCTCAACTTCATTGTAACACATTGTTATATTGGTCGTGTTATTCACAACTGGCAAAGGGAACATGTTGAATGGGAAACGAACAAATGTATTAGCAATTGATGTGAGATGTATTAGCTATTACAAAATATATTCGCAATTGATGTGAGACAAAGAGGGGGCAGGATTGAGCTCTGCTTCTTCCTACTCCTTTTGGGCATGTGGAATTGTGAATTGTGATATGTGATGTATACCGACGTGAAATAAATGCTCAAATTACAAAGGAAAATTTGTGTAAAATCTCATAATCTAATTTATAATGACTTAATTGGATTTTTTAAATACATTTTATAGGCCGCACGGTTGCCTAGTAGTTTGTTTGTTCTCCCTGTCCATGCGGGCACACACAGGCTTCCTCACGCATTCCAAAAATATGCATGCTAGGTTCATTGGAGACTTTATATAATCCACAGGTGTGAATGTGAGTGCGACTGGCTGATCACCTGAAGACAGCTGGGACAGGCTCGAGCATACCTGTGACTCTAGTGAGGACAAGTGGTACAAAAATGGCTGGATGGATGGAGTAAATATTATAATATTGGGGCCAATGAAAAACAAGCTACGGGCAAAATGGCCCCTGGGCCTCACTTTGGACAACACTGGTCTACAGAGTTTGTTTTTATGAAAGACAAGTACAACATTAAGTGTTTGAAGAGTATGAATGATTATTTTGTTTTTAGGAAAGGAAAGTTCCTTATTGACCAGTGCAGGGTTTACCCTGCCTCTCCCCCAAAGTCAGCTGGGATAGGCTCCAGCATACCCCCACAATCCTAGTGAGGATAAGTGGCATTGCAGATGATGGATGGAAGTTCCCTATTGGCTGATGTGCAGTGTTAATAGTTGCACATTGTAGCCTCATTGCCCATCTCTACTGAACAATGGCGACACACTGCTTTCGTCTTTTCCCGTTTACATTTCACTGGGAAGACCAGGTGTTTCCTGATGGAAGAGGGATTTCAAGCTTTGGATTAAAAAATGTGGGCTGCACTGTATTTGTTTATCGAGTAGACGCATAACAAGAGGCGTCACTCCTCCTGTCCTTCGCGTGTAATCTGTACTGTGTTGTATAAATCGGTACGCCTCTAGACAACCTTGGGTTGCGTACCGAAAAATCTGATCATGAATAAATGTAGCATTATACCCCAAATAAGGACACTTTTGGAAATGTTGGAACATTGCATAAAGTGAGCACACGTCTTACCGCTGGTCATGTGGGACACTTTGGCCAGTTTCTTCATGACGTTATCCAGTCTGGAGTGAGTGTTGTCCATCTCGTGGCTGAAGTCATCCAACATACTGGAAGGAGAGAAAACATAAGCTCACACCATGTCCTGCTAACCCCACACTACAGGCCCAAACCCCTCACGACCCTCGTCCTGCTTTGTTTCGTGAGTCTGTGAATGTAGCTTGTCGTTCCTTCTCCGAACAGTAGATGGCATAATAACTCTGCTTCTTAACACACCTCATACGCACCTGGTCTGCCAGAGAATAAGAAGCCGTAGCAGGAGGGATCAGTTTTGCCAACTTAGAAGCTTTGTTGCTATATTTAGCGGGTATTCAGACCCCTCTTGACTCTGCAACAAGTCTAGCGACTTTTTCTGGTCTTAGTGGACACTTTTGGAGACTAACATGACTTCTCAAACAGCAGCCAGGGCTGCCATCACAAAACACTCACGAGCGGCTCCGTCTTGCTTGTGACAACACACACACACAAAATAATTCTAAATATATTTGTTTTGCGTTTCATGTTTTTGGCTAACTTTTTGTCTCCTACGGTGTCCATAAAAATGAGATGCACATATGTCATCACCATTTATGCAAATTAGATGAAAATGTCATCTAACACCACCGCCACAAATAGATTGAAGTCCTGTGGGAAACACTGCAAGGTATTTGTGTATGCAAAAGAGACTTCCACAAACACTTACACAGACTGTTCATCCAACTCCATGCCAATCCTCTCTGACATGTTCTTTAAGACTCCGATTGTTCCTGAAACAAGCTCCAACTGCTCGTCCTGCTGCTCTGCCATCAGCTGGAGCGAAAGACAAAAAAAGCTATTAGACACAAAGTCGACATTCTGGAAAAATCTCCATGGAAATATTTGCTATCCTGGTAAATGACCAATCTTTAGTGGAAAACAAAAAAAAAAGGATCCCAAAAAGAACAGAACCAAAACGGTGCAGAGAGGAATCCAATATGTCACTTTTGAGATGACACTTTTTCAGTACCTGTTGCTGAACCTGCTGCTCCTCGATGAACTGAGAGTTGGCATTCTGCAGCTGACGGTCCAGTCGGCTGTACTTATCACCAGAAGCCTGCCACAGTGGACCCTGAGCACCGCAATCACCCATCAGAGCCTGAACATGTTTGACATCTTCAGCTCGAGGCCTCATTCTTGTCAACTCATTTTAATACTGTGTGTGTGTGTGTGTGTTTGAGTGTTGTAGCATATGAAGAACCTGTTTGTTTGTTCTGTCAATGCAGGCTACAGCTGGACTAGACATGTGCTCCTTCATCTCCTTCAAGACAAACAAAAAAAATTTACACTTGATGCTTGAGCCACACAGAAGTAGCGTACAATGTATACAGTCTATATCAGGGGTGTCCCAAGTGTGGCCTGGGTGCCATTTGCGGCCCGCGGCTCTTATTTTTATTGGCTCTCGGGAACATTCTAAAAAATGCAATTAAACAAGATATCAAAACAAAAGTGCAAAAATGGAAAAAGACCGAATAATTAAGCAGGAATAAAGTCATAGTAAGATAAATAAGTTGTAAGCTTACCAAAAAAGGGTCATAATTTTACAAGGTTAAAGATGTAATATTATGTAATATGTCATATTATTAGACAAAAAGGCGATTTTAGAAGCATAAAGTTGAAATAAAAAAAAAACATTTTTTTAAAAAGTCATAATATTGTGAGAAACAAACAAAACAAAGAATAAACTTGCAATTTTTTTATAATTAGGTTGGGGGAAAAAAATGCAAAAAAGAGCAATAATTTTACAAGAATAAAGTCAGAAGAATAAAGTGATAACGGAAAGACGTAATTTTACAAGGTTAGAGTTGTAAGATTATGAGGACAGAAATGCAATTGGAGAAGCATAAAGTTGAGAAAAAAAAGATGTTACAATATTTATGAGCAGTCAACAAAACAAAGAATAAAGTTGCAATTTTTTGGAAAATTAGTTTGGGGAATTAAAAAAAAACGAGCAATAATGTTACAAGAATAAAGTCGAAAGAGTAGGAGAATAAAGTCAAAATACTATAGAAAAAAGTTATAATATTACAAGAAAAAAGACAAAATTTTACAAGGTTAAAGTTGTAAGATTATGAGGATAAAAAAACAATTTGAGAAGCATAAAGTTGAGAAGAAAAAATATGTTACGTTTTTTAAAATCATAATATTATGAGGAACCAACAAAACAAAGAATAAGTTTGCAATTTTTTAACAAGACTAAAGTCCAAATATTATTGGAATTAAGTCATAATATTATAAGAAATACACATTTCAAAGAATAAAATAAAAATATTTGTAAAAATAAAACAAAAATGAAAAAAAAAAAGAACAAAAGTAATGGACGACAAAAGGTTCAGACAAATAATAATACACTTAGGCTTTGTCACCTACTATAACACAAAGCTGAGATGGAGGCTCCTTTTTATCAAAGGTTAGGACACCCCTAGTGTACATGAATGACTTGTACCTTCACTGTGTGTCTTGTGCTGCTGATGAAGGCTTTTCTCTTGGACAGCTCTGCAGCATACAGGTTGAATTTCTTGGGGTTGGACTCTACGATGCATTCACTGACAGTTAAGAAAGTGCAACGACGGGACCAGCCGGGTTGAAATCAAATCGGATTAAATTACTTTCCTCACACAAACGTGTTGGGAAACGTGCACACATTGAAAAGAAAACACCCCCTGTACGTTTTGTTACTGTCACTATGGGACGGGGGGGGGGGTTATAAGCATTGTAGTAGACTGATGGTGTTGAAAGGATATTGATGGTCTCATCGAGGTCTTCCAGGTCCCACTCGATTGAGCGCAGGCTGTTCCTCAGCTCATTGGTGGTCCAGTCCATCTCTTCCTTGGAGGCCCCGCCCCCCTCCAGTAACAACTCGCTCCATCTTTGATGGAGGCTCTGAGCTGCATTCACTGCCTTCTGCACCTCACTGTACACGCACACACACACACACACACACACACATCATGAGTGACAGGCAGGAGTTGTGTTCACACACTTTGTGGAGGCCAGATGTCCCCTTTTTTCAGGACATGTCCTCTCTTAAAATAATCTGGGATTTCATGACCAAAGTGGTCTGCTGTGCTGTCATCTACTGCATATCAGGGATGGTGAAATGTCCTTTGGAAATAATATGGTCAAATGGCATCGTTTAGATCAGGGGTGTCCAGAATTTTTACACAAATGGCTGCATGCAGAAAAATTTAAGGATGCGGGTGGGCCACATGAAGCTGTGTGCACATAAAATACAGTGTTTGCCCCCTTCCTGATTTCTTATTTTTTGCGTTTTTGACACGTAAATGTATCAGATCATCAAACAAATTAAAATATTAGTCAATGACAACACAACTGAACACAAAATGCAGTTTTTAAATGAACCTTTTTATTAAGGGAGAAAGAAAATCCAAACCGACATAGCCCTGTGTGAAAAACTGATTGTCCCCCCCGTTAGAACATAACTTAATTGTGGTTTAATCACACCTGAGTTCAATTTCTCTAGCCACGCCCAAGCCTGATTACTGCCACAGCCATTCTCAATCAAGAAATCACTTAAATAGGACCTGCCTAACAAAGTGAACTAGACCAAAAGACCCTCAAAAGAGATCTAAATATATACGGGAACAAATGAGAAAGAAAGTAATTGAGATCTATCAGTCTGGAAAAGCTTATAAAACCATTTCTAAAGCTTTGGGACTGCAGCGAACCACAGTGAGAGCCATTATCTACAAATGGCAAAAACATGCAACAGTGGTGAACCTTCCCAGGAGTGGCCGGCCAACCAAAATGACCCAAGGGAACAGCGACAACTCATCCAAGAGGTCACAAAAGACCCCACAACAACAGCCAAAGAACTGCAGGCGTCACTTGCATCAGTTAAGGTCAGTGTTCATGACTCCACCAAAAGAAAGACACTGAGCAAAAATGGCCTGCATGGCAGAGTTCTTCTTGTTCACTGCTGAACAAAAAGAACATTAAGGCTTGTCTCAATTTTGCCAGAAAACATCTTGATGATCCCCAAGACCTTTGGAAAAATACTCTGTGGTCTGATGAGAGAAAAAACTTTTTGGAAGTTGTGTGTCCCATTACATCTGGCGTAAAAGTAACAATGCATTTCAGAAAAAGAACATCATAAAATATGGTGGTGGTAGTGTGATGGTCCTGGGCTGTTTTGCTGCTTCAGGACCTGGAAGGCTTGCTATGATAAATGGAACCATAAATTCTGCTGTCTACCAAAAAATCCTGAAGGAGAATGTCCGGCCATCTGTTTGCGACCTCAAGCTGAAACAAACTTGGGTTTTGTAGCAGGACAATGATCCAAAACACACCAGCAAGTCCATCTCTGAATGGCGGAAGAAAAACAAAATGAAGACTTGCTGTGGCATGACCTTAAAAAGGCGGTTCATGCTGGAAAACCCTACAATGTGGCTGAATTACAACAATTCTGCAAAGATGAGTGGGCCAAAATTCCTGCACAGCGCTGTAAGAGACTCATTGCAAGTTTCCACAAACACTTGATTGCACTTGTCGCTGCTAAGGGTGGCCCAACCAATTAGGATTGGGGGCAATCACTTTTTCACACAGGGCCATGTAGGTTTGGATTTTTTTCTCCCTTAATAAGTATAAGCTTAATTTAAAAACTGCATTTTGGGTTCAGTTGTGCTGTCTGACTAACATTTAAATTCGTTTTGATTATCAGAAACATTTATAGTAAGTGTGACAAACATGCAAAAATATTAGGATTAGGAATGGGGCAAACACTTTTTCACACCACTGTGTGTATATATACAGTATATATATGTTTTTTTTTTAAAGTAATACCTAATACTCCATTTGAGAAGCAGTGGCGTAATGCATGTAACAACATGCACAGGGATGAACATTACTGTACTGTAATGTACTGATCATTTTGATAGCTAACTCTGAAATATCCACGTAAATACCACGACAATGGTGTTTCAAGATGCTGCTTCTTCTATTGTTGTGTTAAGAATGGAGAATGAATTCTGTGGTTAGCCGAGGCAGCTAACAATAGAATGAGATTGGTGTAAACAATCCTGACCCTTTGACGACGAAGAACGGGTCTTCCATGGACATGTTGCCGCTCCCGGTTTAGTCCAAGTGCAGCTCCATCACACACGTACCACAGAAGACCCCGAAGGCTTGAACAAACTTAAATTTGATAACTTAATTCCTGGTCCTAGCTGTGTTTACATGAAACGGCGTCTACCGCAGCGGAAATAGCCGAATGACACCAGCAATGTGGTGGTGGTGGTGGAGTCTTCGGCTTCTTCCGTATACGACGAGAAAACAGCTTTCTAAGTGTCTACTGCCATCTAGCGGTGGTAATGAATGTGGTGGAGATGATGAAGTTAAAACCTACACACAACGTACATAAAAACACAAATAAAATAAAAATATTTGCAATTGTCGACCATCCATTTTCCTACCTTGTTATCTATCTATCTATCTATCTTGCTAAGCATGGCCAAAACAAATACAGTGCGATAAAACAATGGCCATCTACCGAACTAAACTAATGTGGTTCCACGCCAAGCCGCTTGGTAGCGACAAGAGTTCTTCAACAATGCTTACCAAGGCCGGATTTAGAAGAATGAAGAAGAATCACTCGAAGAAGAAGAAGAGAAAGCCGAAGAAGAAGAAGACAACCACGAAGACGACTACGCAGGCAAATCTGCAGCATTGTCTCCGCGTGACCCTTCCTTTTGGTAAAATTTAAGTTTAGCGACTCGTGTTGCGTTTTTATTTGAAGGAGAAGAAGAACCCAAGGAGCTTTGTGTGAATCCTGACAGTTCGTGATCTTCCAAGATCCGGGTAAGAATTTAACGCTGGTTCTGTTAGCGGAAATAGCTCCCGCCATTATTTTCTTTGTCTGAGCCCCGGCTAATGTTAGCTGCTACACGTTCATCATTAACACATTAACACATGCAACATTCATACACACGTCGTCACAATTTTCATTAGGTTTATAAATTTCGTCATGTGTAAGAGATTGCTTCATGCTCGTTAATGTAACAAATACACTGTGTTTATGTAGTGTATGTATTGTCTAATGAATATCGCCGTACATGGCCGATTGGTCAAAGTTATGATTGTAATGTGATTTTTCTTTTTTTAAACCTTGGCTGACAGGTGTAAATGCAAACACAAAAGTACTCCAAAACCATTAACATCTTATAACAAATGGAACATGCTGCATCCACATGCACTGCAAGATAAGTAAATAAATGCAAAAGAAAAATACTTAAATGACAGACCAACCTCAAGACAACAACACTTTTTTCTGGGCATCCTGCCGATGTCTTTAAAGACTGGCATCCAGCTGATAGTCATACAACCTTTGTTTGTGGTCATTCATATACACCGTAAGACAAAACTATATAATGTGTCGTCAGGTAAAGTCCACATGAAGGATTCAGGGTTATGTTGCTGGTCACTGTCATGAATGTAATACTCTGTTACAGCTTTGATCAGTCACTTCAGTGGTCGCCATGGCGCTGAGACGAGGACACATCAGGTACTTGAAGGTGAGAGAATAACTTGGGAGACTGTGGACACATTTTAATAGTGAAAGGTCCATGGCTAAATGTATGCAGTGTTGCATTTTCAGGTGTGCGAGGTGCAAACATCTCAGAGCGACGTCAGAGATGGCCAAGGAGGTGGAAAGGTGACTTAGTGTTACTGCAGGCGGCGCTACTGAGCTGTTGTCACTGTGGCGATCACTCACGCGTGCGCTCTGCTCGCAGGAGATGTACGACAACGGCTACAACGACCAGATGATGGAGGACGACAACTCCAGAACCAACCTGATCGTCAACTACCTGCCGCAGAGCATGAACCAGGACGAACTTCGCAACCTGTTCAGCAACGTTGGCGAGGTGGAGTCGGCTAAGCTGATCAGGGACAAAGTTGCAGGTAAATCCACCTATTGTTGCTTCAGACTAAACTACTAGCTAACGCAGCCGTCTTTACCACATCCTGCCATCTCTTTGATGGTGTGGAATAAAGTTGGAACTATTCAAATGAGTGCTTATTACAGATCTCTGAGTCAACAAAGAAAAACATTCAGTGGAGGCGGTGTTTCAATTCGTGCACTTCTATACTTACACTTCAATATGTATACTATGTAGACTGTGTACTTACTTCTTGAGTGCAAATTTTCACGGTGTAGTGCTATCCCAAATCCATTACTGTTATTGCACACAACGATACTTTCTCTTCTTATCTCCCTTTTGATGGTCAATTGCAACCACTGGAGTTAGTCCCACCCACTCCCCCTTTGCCACATAACCGAGATGTAGCTGATTGAGCGTGCTTAAGCTCCATTGATACGCATTTGCCATTTGGGCCGAGTTTCTCTTGAGGATGAATAAAGTATATATCTGGGGATTGGTGGCGCTCTGCATTTTGTAAATGCACTTAAGCCCTCAAAGTGTGAAGTGTAAGTGCGCCAGTTGAAACAGAGCCTCTGTCATTTTAGCACGTTAGCAGATGATGGTGATGATGATGTCTAAATTTTAATGAAGTGTTGCGTGACAAGTCACGACAAAGACATCTGGACTAGGCATGGGTCGTTATTGGTTTCAGGGTATACCAGGGTATGGAAAAAAATCACTTAAAAACCACTGAATTTGTCCCTCATACCGTTCCTGTGGTATGAGAGAAAGTGGAGGTCCAGCGCAGCCACTATGTGGAAATACTTTGTCACGTCCTGTATTTTTCATCGCAGTTGGAATTGGGCTTCAATGTGTTGAAACCACAGGCTTGTACAGAGTTTCCAAAAGTCGGGCATAGATGGCACTGACGTTAGCTGCTTCGTTAGCATTGAGCGGCGCCGGTATATCCGCGCTGTTGACGCCGTTGTTTTTAAGTTATTTGTTGTGGCCTTCTTGAGCCACTTGGCTGCATTTATGTTTATTTGCATTTTGCATTTTTTTTTTTTTTAACTAAGAAAAGATTTGTGTTTTGACTTGAGTTGCAGGATTAGCCACAGTAGACTGCGTTTTATTTACAGTGGTGTGTGTGTGAACGTGTATGGCTCCTTCCTGATTTTTTTTTTTTTTTGTGCATGTTTGTCGCACTTAAATGTTTCAGATCATCAAAAAATTTTAATCTTAGTCAATGACAACACAACCGAACACAAAATGTAGTAGTACTTTTTATTATTAAGTGAGAAAAAAATCCAAACCTACATGGCCCTGTGTGGAAAAAGTGATTGCCCCCTAAACCTAATAACTGGCTGGGCCACCCTTAGCAGCCTCAGCTGCAATCAAGTGTTTGTGATAACTTGCAATGAGTCTCTTACAGCGCTGTGGAGGAATTTTGGCCCACTCATCTTTGCAGAATTGTTGTAATTCAGCCACATTGGAGGGTTTTCCAGCATGAACTGCCTTTCTAAGGTCATGCCACAGCAAGGCTTCATTTTGTTTTTTTTCCGCCATTCAGAGGTGGACTTGCTGGTGTGTTTTGGATCATTGTCCTTCTGCAGAACCCAAGTTGGTTTCACAACCAACAGATGGCCTGACATTCTCCTTCAGCATTGTTTGGTAGACAGCAGAATTCATGGTTCCATTTATCACAGCAAGTCTTCCAGGTCCTGAAGCAGCAACACAGCCCAGGACCATCACACTACCACCACCATATTTTACTGTTGGTATGATGTTCTTTTTCTGAAATGCGGTATTACTTTTACAGCAGATGTAATGGGACACATGTCTTCCAAGAAGTTTAACTTTTGTCTTGTCAGACCACAGAGTATTTCCCCAAAGATCTTGGGGATCAACATGTTTTCTGGCAAAACTGAGATGAGTCTTAATGTTCTTGTTCAGCAGTGTTTTTCATCGTAGAACTCTGCCATGCAGGCTGTTTTTCCCCAGTGTCTTTCTTATGGTGGAGTCATGAACACTGACCTTAACTGAAGCAAGTGAGGTCTGCAGTTCTTTGGATGTTGTTGTGGGGTCTTTTGTGACCTTGGATGAGTTGTTGCTGGAGTCCCAAAGCTTTAGAAATGGTTTTGTAACCTTTTCCACTGATAGATCTCAATTACTTTCTTTCTAGTGTGTTCCTGAAACTATTTAGATCTCTGCATGTTGTGTTGCTTTTGAGGATGTTTTGGTGTACTTCACCTTGTTAGGCAGGTCCTATTTAAGTGATTTCTTGACTCTCAGGCTCATGTAGGTTTGGGATTTTTTTTAGTAAAAAGTTTCATGTAAAAGCTGCATTTTGTGTTCAGTTGTGTTGTCTTTGACTAATATTTTAATTAGTTTGATCTGAAACATTTAAGTGTGACAAACATGCGCAAAAAAGAAATCAGGAAGGCGGCAAAAACCTTTTCACACCACTGTATTTAAATGCTGTATGTTCCACTTCCATTGAGTTCTATGATATGGTTTAAAAATGACTGTTTTTGAGTTGACTTTTTATCTCTTCTGTTCAAGAAAAATATTTAAAAATGACACATTTTAGAGCTATAATTATAAGGCTATCATAGCCTGATCTAGGCTATCATATAGTCAGAATCTCATACCGGCCCATGCCTAGTAAGGACATGTGATGACTCTCTCCTTAAGTAATTTTTTTCCCCAAATGTTTTATTTATTTATTTTTTGGGTTGATTTTTAAGATCTCCAATAATTCTGGAATGTGTGTTTATTTATTTATTTTTGTTTCCTTGCACTACACTGTGCCATGTACATTTGCATACAAAGTATCTGCGGCCATTTTTATTTTGTTTTTGATGACAGTTTTGCTCCTGTCTTTCTTTTGTGCACTCTTGTTGTAACTTTTGTTTTACGCTCTTAGGAGCAATTCATTTAATACTGTTAACGAGTGCTAATGTCAAGATTAAAGGGCCAGTTCACACTGCTCTTGGCACACTGCATTTTTAAAGGTATTTGAATGTTTCAGTGACACCCTCAACCAACATGGTGAACTGGTCCTTTAAACTAGCGCCGTAGACTGCAGATGTTTTTATTGGATGTGAAATAACGACGTTTTGTTTGAATGTTTCCTCAGAGTGAACGCTCTTGTCGTAAAGCTTTCTTTTATAATGTCATGGTGGAAGTGTCTCGCCAGGTCACAGGTCTCCTCGTCTCAACCGACCAGAAGCGTTCACGTCTACTTCCAACAATGTACTCTTTTGTTGAGTTTGACTTCTGACCTCCTGTAATTTTTTTCTGGTTTTGTTTTGTTGTTTTGCTTTGTGTTTCTCTAGGCAACAGTTTAGGTTACGGCTTTGTTAACTTTGTTAACGCTAGTGATGCCGAGAGGGCAATCAGTTCCCTCAACGGCCTGAGGCTACAGTCTAAAACTATCAAGGTAAAGTTCCACAGGTGCTCTTTGATTTTCACATGCTATGTTCTCCCGCTCAGTGGCGGTGCTGTTTCTGCATCTGCAAGGTAGTTTGAACACTGTTTTTTTTCACCCAACAACTTGTTTTTACTGTGTTTTTTTTTCTTTTTTTTTCTTTTTCTTTTTTTTTTAAAAAAACTGATACTTTTATTTTATAAACTGTTTTTTTTTTTTTTTTTGACCAAAGTGCTTGTTTGACGCCTTTTGTTTTGATGTAATGTGATAAATCTTTTTTTTTTTTTCTTTTGACTATATCATCCAACTTAAATGGGTTAAATGTATTTTTTGTTTTTGAAACTGTAAACTTATTTCATTGCAACTATTATATTGAACGCTGACATTTTGTTTGATGGTCATCAAGACAGTAAAGCCGTTGCGGTCTACTTGCAGGTGTCGTATGCACGTCCGAGCTCGGACACCATCAAAGATGCTAATCTGTACATTAGCGGTCTGCCACGCAATTTGAGCCAACAGGACCTGGAAGACATGTTTTCTCGCTACGGACACATCATCAATTCTCGAGTGCTGGTGGACCAGGCCTCAGGTGATCACGCACTCAGTCATTCAGTTATTCCTGGTATGTAAGTTGCTGTATAGTCTGTTATTCTGAAATATGCGCTCGGCCTTGTAGGTTTGTCGCGGGGCGTAGCCTTCATCAGATTTGACAAGAGGGCCGAGGCCGAGGACGCCGTCAAACATCTCAACGGGCAATCGCCTCCCGGCACCTCTGAGCCAATCACGGTCAAGTTTGCCGCCAATCCCAACCAGGCCCGGAACTCTCAACTGATGTCGCAAATATACCACGGTCAATCACGACGTTTTGGAGGACCTGTCCACCACCAGGCGCAGAGGGTCAGGTGAGTGTACATTTTATGAATAACAAAAAGTAACTAACGTTTGGAGATGTTTTTTTTTTTTTTTTTCTCATCTACTTAATGTTTGTTGCCTTAGATTCTCTCCGATGAGTGTTGACCACATGGGTGGAGGGGGTGGAGCTTCAGGGGGCTCGTCGGGTTGGTGCATCTTTATCTACAACCTGGGCCAGGAAGTGGACGAGGCCATCCTCTGGCAGCTCTTTGGGCCTTTCGGTGCTGTTGTAAATGTGAAGGTGATACGGGATTTCAACACTAACAAGTGCAAAGGCTTCGGCTTCGTCACCATGACCAACTACGAGGAGGCCGCCTTGGCCATCCACAATCTGAACGGCTACAGACTGGGAGACAAAGTCCTCCAAGTGTCATTTAAAACCAGTAAAGGTCACAAGTAGAGGACACACCATTGTTCATAGAAAGGTTTAGTGAGGTGTTAAGTTTTGCAAATATTATTAAAGCGTTTCAACAGGTTTTGTTGTCCACCTAATAATTATCTTAAATATAATTGACAGTTGTTTAAGACAATAAGGACTGTCATTGTATGCATTTTTTTTTTGTGTCATGGTGGGAAGAATAAAGACTATTTGTCTAACTTGACTTATAGCTGTCAAAGTTTGTCACAGCCAAATCAATATCTCATATTTTTGTTAAAAAAATATTTTTTGGGAAGCAATATAGTGTAGGCACTGTCATGGTGGCCAGTGAATGTGGGTATTGTGTGGTATTTCATAGTAGGACAGATTTAACTTGTAATGGGTAACGGTACCTCAGTACAGCCAAGTTGCTGTAATATAGTGTATCCACCAGGGGGAGTCAACGCGTGCGTATACTGTAAGTGCTGTGAAAAAGTGCCCTCTTGCTGATTTCTTTTTATGCGTGTATGTCACACTTAAATGTTTCAGATCATCAAACAAAAACAATTAGTCATTGACGACACAACAGAACACAAAATGCAGTTTAAAATGAAACTATTAAGGGAGGGGAAAAAAAACAAACCTACATGGCCCTGTGTGAAACCAATGTGGGTTCTGCAGCAGGACAATGATCCAAAACACACCAGCAAGTCCACCTCTGAATGGCTGAAGAAAAACAAAATGAAGACTTTGGAGTGTCCTAGTCAAAGTTCTGATCTGAATCCTATTGCGATGCTGTGGCATGACCTTAAAAAGGTCGTTCATGCTGGAAAACCCTCCAATGTGGCTGAATTACA
This sequence comes from Dunckerocampus dactyliophorus, assembly GCF_027744805.1. Taxonomy (NCBI): domain Eukaryota; kingdom Metazoa; phylum Chordata; class Actinopteri; order Syngnathiformes; family Syngnathidae; genus Dunckerocampus; species Dunckerocampus dactyliophorus. Next base: position 9,595,799 of record NC_072828.1, read on the forward strand.
ACAATTCTGCAAAGATGAGTGGGCCAAAATTCCTCCACAGCACTGTAAGAGACTCATTGCAAGTTATTGCAAACACTTGATTGCAGTTGTTGCTGCTAAGGGTGGCCCAACCAGTTATTAGGTTTAGGGGGCCATCAGTTTTTCACACAGGACCATGTAGGTTTGGATTTTTTTCTCCATTAATAATAAACACTTTCATTTAAAAACTGCATTATGTGTTCAGTTGTGTTGTCATTGACTAATATTGAAATTTGTTTTAATCTGAAACTTAACATGCAAAAAAAAGAAATCAGAAAGGGGGCAACCACTTGTTCACACCACTGTATATATAATATAATATAATTCCACTGCAAATCCTCGGTGAGGTATTGGTACACCGTTCTGCCTTTCGAGGGAAAGGAAATGGGTTAGCTCCCGGCCACAGGATTGTGTCAGGAAGGACAACCGGTGTAAAAGCTAAATGAAAAACCATTCATGCAAATGACTCGCTGTACCGACAGGAATAACACAAAAATGAAAAAAAGGTTTATTTGAGGAGATCACCATCTCCCCACTCCCCATTCTCTCACGCCTCACAATACAGTATGTTGTCTATACAGTACTCGGCTTTAATCAGGTGTCCAATGTCCACATTTGAAGATACTGTACATGCTTTTCATTGCTCTACGGAGTCACACCTTAAATACACTGCACTGAGTCACTTCAATTCATCAATATGCCACAGCCGGCTTTTTTTGTCCTCCAAGACAAAGTCCAGGCAGAGATCTATTACTACAGATCGGGTGGACTTGCTGCCCCATGATCGTTAATGAAGCCAACCCGCCACCCACCCACACAGTCATCCAGGAGAGCCAGAGGATGGCCAACATTGTTCCTGTCAACAGACTTAAAATGACTACCAAAGACACACAACTGGGGTAGTACGTCCTAGTACGCTCCTATACGTTTTTCCCTGCTTTCTGGCTCGTGTTGTGCTTCCTGTGTTTTTTGTTAGATGCTAATGCTATGTGCTTCCTGCTTGGGTTTGCCAGCACAGTGTTGTGTTCTACTATTGTGTTAGTTTTCCCTGTCAGCCTTTTGTTGTCAGCGTGTTCAGTTTTGCTACCCTTTTGGACTTTCATATTTGTGTTGTACGTTTTCCCTTTGTGGACACCTTTTTGTTCTAATTAAATATTTTTTTGTTACCTTTTAGACTGTGTTCCTCTGCACTGAGATCCACACATTGGTATTGGCTAGCGCCATACCTGACATGACTCTATGTTTATTAAGAGAAGGGTGAGAGACATTGTTGGCCAGTGGTGGCCTGACCTGTCATGCTGTGCAGTCCTGACCCTTTGGTTCTTTATGTAGGTGTTGAGGTGTCAACATTGCAGTTAATAAAGGAGGGGGGATGCTGCAGTTGGAGGCACCGTTGTCATGTGTTCCCGCCTGCCCTCAATTTAGTCAGATTGTGGTGCAATTAAAATGGTGGGGCAGTCTGTTGGATGACAGAGGCGTAGAGGGCAGGAGCCGTTCCACGGTGAGGTGGATGACACATCTACCTTTATCCCCGCCCCTCCAGGTCCTAGTGATGTGTGAGAAATATCGTGATGGGGAAGAGGAGTTTGTGGGGAGAGAGCAGCGATGCTGCCTGCCACCCTCCATTGCAGGCAGGGACAGGGACCACTCAACCCGGGAGCATACTCAGGTTACCGAAGGGCACCGCACCACCAGCAGACCTCACCAGGCAGCCAGCAGCCTGCCAGGAGCCCCAATACTACCAGGGCTGAGCATGCTCTGGGCGAAGGACCTAGGCCAGCCTGGTCCCAGGCACAGCCGCACAAGGGGGGGCCATCCCGACAGGACATGAAACTCATCCCCCTCTTCCCCCCAACAGGAGTAGGCCACCAAGGTCGCTGGTCGCTCCCATCAATGGGCAATCCCCAAAAGGTGGGCTTCCTTCACAAGGGACGACACGCCACCTTGGCTAGAACCAGAGCCCCTGGACCAACCGGCACAACGAGGCAGCCCAGGTGACACCCAGTGATCACCCCAGACCCCCCTACCACTCCACACCGCCACACCATAGCTACAAGGAGGTCAAGTACGCCGCACCAGAGTACAGTGACCATGTGCTACCCCACCCCCGCAGGCCACCAGGGACCCACAGTGATCCAGGTGCCCCCTTCCCAACCCAGCCTTTTTTGTGCTAGATTTGTTCGGCTCTTGAATCAATTTTCCTCATGCAAAATAAACAAATTATGTTTTCAAACCTTATATTTGTCGTTGAAAAAGGCCAATTAAAGGCTCAGGAAGGTTTTGCAGTTCATATTTTGATTTGAGCATGAATCAGTAATTTACAGTGGACCTTTCTATTTTTCACATTTTATGAGATTGAATTTGAAATTTGTGGCTTTTATTAGCTGTAATCATCAAAATTAAATAAATTATTGAAATATTTTACTCTAAGGTGAATATATAGATTATGAGATTATGAGTTTCACATTTTGAATTGTAATACTGAAATAAATTAACTTTCAAAAATCTATTCATTCATTCGCATATATCAGCATGAGTTCATATTATTATATTATTATATTATCACATATTATTTCTATGTTGTCTATTCGCTCAGTAATTTGTCAAAATCAAATACACTCAGATCTTATTGGCTGTTGAAGGTCGTTCCAATTGGTTTGAAAAAAGTGCGCATCACCCACTTTCCTGAAAAATGTCGGTCTTTCCGTCTTGAGATGGGTGGGCTCAACAGATGTGTTACAAATGTTACCTGAATTCATCCATCTATTCTATGCTGCTTATCCTCATTAGGGTCACGGAGGTATGCTGGAGCCTACCCCAGCTGACTTTGGTACACCCTGGACTGGTCGCCAGCCAATGGCAGGGCACATATAGACAAACAACCAATCACTCTCACATTCATACCTATGGACAATTTAGAGTCGCCAATTAACCTAACATGCATGTTTTTGGAATGTGGGAGGAGAAACCCGGAGAAAACCCACACACGTGCAATTGGTGCTTCATTTCGGTGCGACTCAGGCACCTGCAACAATTACTTGAAGGTGATATTGTGCAGGTAACATCTTGTAAGTAATGTAACATTCTGACAGAGGCACGCAGTCTGACTGTCTTTTTAGACATTATTGCAGACGCCACATGCCAACAGCAGCGCCCATTTCCAACACTGTACACACTTTTCTCCGTTGCTGTCCACAACAGTAAAACTGCACTTCCTCATTATCCACCATTTACAGTCACGGCGTGCGTGGTGTATTCACAAACAGGGGAATTCTGAACATCAACAAAAGCAGGTCCTTTATTTTGCACATTTTCTGTTGCTGGGTTTTGCTGTGATAATTATGACTGAATTATTTGTTGTGGTTTCTATTTAGTTTTGTTGAATTTATGATTTAGTTCTTATTTATATTTTTTAAGTATTGAAACTACTGTTCTGTAGGGGTGAGTCGCATCATATGAAAATGTCATGTGATCAAGATTGCACCGTTCTGACTACATGGGGGTACCCACGGCTGCTGCTGAGCATACATTTTTACATAGAATGTCTTTGTTTTTGTCATAAATAGCCTATTTTGACACAAACTCAGCCTCATTCGTGTTAATAAAGAATTGAAAATGATACAAGATCTTATGCAAGGTGGTGGCGCGTACACACAACGAAGCCCAGCTTCTCTTCCAGATTGTCGTTTTGTAGTTGGTTTGCACATCGGGTCTGGTTTAACATTTTACACTCAACAAGAGCTTTTGGATGTTGGGTTTTGCAGTGCTAACATTTTTATCAGTGATCTTTGACTTGTCCCAGAGACCTCCAGAGCATCAGAGTCTACGCACACCTCCCAGCCAGGCAGAAGTGCTCGCAAGTGGCTATGAACACATTAAAAAAAGGCCAGGAAGGCGGGAAGGAATACGAGCTAAACTCACGCTAACACCGATCGCTAATGTGCGGTCTTTAGTGAATAAAATGGCTGAGTTACAATTCCACATTTTTATCTGAGTGTTTTAGTCTTGTTCTTTGAAGTAGAAAAAGAAAATGAGATCTGTGCATTTGTCAGGATCGCCATTAGCGGTGTTCTTCAAAAAACAACAAACATTCGAATATTAGCCAACGATGGCCAAAATCTAACAAATCTGATTCAACTATGAAAATCCTTAGTCGAAGACGGCACTACTATTCTGTTTAACTAGCATGTCACAAAAATCTGTAAAAATAAAAAGGAATCGTTTTTGGAAAAAATTGTTATGTTTTCCGGCAAGTTTCGCCACTGTTGCGAAAGTATCGATTTGGCACTGGTATCGGAAATATGTAAACAGTACCCGAACCTAGTAATGAATATATCCAATATTCAATAGAATATTATTGCTAGCGTTCGTAATGCTTATTTTGTAATATTGTTAAGCCTGGTCAAGAATAGAAGGTGTACCTTAGACATTTAGAGAAAAACATGGCAGGTTATTAATGGAATGTTAAGTTCTTCGGTGGAAAGTAAGAGTCACATTACTTTTAAATCAAAGATTTATTGACTTTCTCCAGGATGAACCAGAAACATCGAGCAGCAGTGAGAGTCCTCGTTGACTGAATCATGTAAGTCAATCAGTCTTGTGATTCTTCTGTACGTCAATGAACTAATCAGTCCATCAAATCATGATGTAATCACTAAGTTCTTAAAAAATTGTAAGTCTTGTTAAAAGATTTTAATTGTGAGCATGTCTATTGAAAGAAATGGTACTGTTAAAGTGTAATATGAGCTATACATTCATTCATTCTCCACATTTGACCTCATTACAGCAATGTCTTTACCTATCCCCTGACTGAAAAACCTTCGAAGTTCAAATCATTTTTGAAGTTTAGCAAAAGAAACAAATAACATTTATTGCATTTTGTGTTACAGTGCATCAATTAGCGAGTCTTGAAGTACATCTTGAAGCTTAACTCTTCTTCATCGGGGGCGGAGAACGAGAACTTCTGAAGCAAAGCCACCAAAAACAGGAAAATCTCCATCCTGGCCAATCCTTCTCCAATACACACACGCTTCCCTGTAAGGTTGATGAAGGTTTCAGAACCAGCATAGCTCATGACATATGTTGACGTACGAGTGGCTGACCTGCAGCAAAAGGCAGGAAGGCTTCTTTCTTTAGGAACTTTCCATCAGCATCAAGGAAGTGTCCAGGGTTAAAGGTGTGTGGTGTTTCCCATTCATTCTTGTCAAACAGCACAGACATCAGAAAGATCATCACGCAAGTACCCTGGAAACAAAACACATTCCCATGTTTTTCCCAAGAAAGTTGAAGCTAAGAAGTGCGGTTCCTGGAGTTGGTGTTGTTGCTGGGGAGCCAATGACTTGACAAACTTACAGCTCGTTATCTTACGACTGCTGGCAGCGTTCCGATTACTCAATACTGTAAAACAGCCCCCATTCTAAACTGAGTCGACCAAACTGAAATTAGGCCAGAAAGGGACACAGTGCACTGTATGTCCAGTTTAAGTGATTGCCTTGTTGACGCTTTGCAATCAACTTCTGGTCAGGTAAAGATCCTCTGGTTGGTGACATGTGGTCCATAAAATGTGAGCACTCAAATTGTTGGCTTTGACTTAGAATTTCTGAGTCACAGCACCTTTGGTATGTCGTAGCCCCCGAGTTGTGTGTCGTTGGCGGCCACTCTGGGTACATTGAACGGAACAATGTTGGCCATCCTGTGGATCTCATGGACGACAGCGTTTGTGTAGGGCAGGTTGACTCTGTCAGCCATATTGGGCAAACGAGTCCGCCCGATCACTTGGTCAATCTCTGCATGGACCTTCTCTGGAAGTACATGCTCATTTATTTTCAAAGAATACTCATCGGTAGGCCAACACTCGTCTGGAGGGCCGTGATGCTGACCTACCCTGGACTTCTGGGTTTTCAATGAGGTACAACAAACCCAGCTTCAAAGTGGCGGCCGTGGGTAATGTTCCTGCCATGAAGAGATCCATGGAACACAGAACCAAATTGTTCTCATTGAAGCCATGATCGTTTTCAGCGTGCTGGAACGAAAATATGGTAAGTTGACGCTTTGTAGCGTTTTGTTTGCATGATGGCGTTTCACTCACATTCTTCATTTCTATCAGGAAAGAGTCAATGTAGTCCCTGGGATTGTTGGGGTCCAGGTCCTGTTTGTGCCTCTTCACTTCCTCACTGATGAAATCAGAGATGTTGTTGAAATGGCGAAATATCTTGTTGTGAGGACCTGGCAGGTGCTTCATTATTCGGGGGACTACCTCGTAGAGCTGCACAGTAAAAAAATAGCGGATGAGTGAGAGTTCCATTTTATATTTCTGTTTTCTTTAGGACTCAACTGGCCAAATCATTGACATACGTCAAACCATATGGAAGTCTCCAATTTAACAAATTCAGTCCAATTGCGCATCATGATAACAAAGTTGTGGTCGCTGTACTCAAAACGTCTTCCCATCACCAGCTGGCAGATGATGTTGGACACAGCGTTGGTGAAGAGTCCTCTTGGATCGAAAGGTTCACCTGGACAGGGAGAATTATTCATTAATGCAAATATGTTTTTTATTTGCATGTGGATGTCCAGTAGTGTGCTGAATTACTCTTGTGGCTCTCAATCTCCTCCACCAAGTGCCGAGCCTCCTCACAGATGTTTCGCTCCATAAGATTCCTTCCAACACCAAAGTTGCGCATAGTGGACAAGGCGAAATGCCGCTGCTTCTTCCACGGTTCACCATTGCTAGTGAACAGACCATCTGTGACAAGCGTGCGGAGGGCAAGCAAGTTAATGACTACCGGTAGTTAATACTTCACAAGGCGACTGGAGTTTGTGGTAGAATTGGCCGCGAGAGGAGTAGCCTTGAGCAATAGAAATAGTAAACCCCACTTGCGTGTTCGCTGTGTGGATATTTATTATACTGTGTGGATATTGTGTGGCAATTAAGAAAGAAGCAACAACATAAAATAACTTCAAGTATCTTAAAGGGGCCCTATCCTATATTTCTAACTTTTCAGACTTACGTATGTGACACATTATCCTAACCTGATGACTAAAAACTCGACAAGGGAGTCACAATTTAAAGTTGAGGTGCACCCAAAACGTGCTTATTTTTTGCAGTGTTCAATCACCACCACATCATAAAAAACATGTACCGTAAATTACGGTGTGTAAGCCGCACCTGTGTATAAGCCGCACTCAGGAAATTTCGAGGAAAAGACAGATTTGTTCTTATAAAAGCTGCACGTGTGTATAAGCCACAAAGCTCTTTATCTGACAGGAGCCAATCATGAGCTATGAATAAACTCACAACGAGCTTGTCAACCATTGGAAATTGCAGGATGTCATTACTCAATTTAACTGAGTCATCTTACGAACAACATTAAACTTATCGCACGGCAACTACACTCAAACGTTATCCATCAGCAATATAGAAACATGTAAAATATAAAATGGGATATTTAGTGCACAGAAAGACGTTACACAGGAAGATTTTTTAAACGTTTCATCCAGCTCAACACATCATCAATAGGGTAAAACTAACCTGTCTCACGACGTTCTAATCCCAGCTCACGTTCCCTATAAGTGGGTGAACAATCCAACGCTTGGCGAATCCGTGTCAGGCTTGAACAGCGTCCTGATTCTGTTAAAACGTTGTCGGCTCTCTCTTTCGCTGAGCTGTTTGCCATCCACTTTCTATGCCGCTTATCCTCAAATCAATTGCCTTTAACAGCAGTGAAAACCTGTCACTGTGATTGGGGATTTATTGTTGGTTGTGTGTATTTTTGTACTTTGGATACTGCTTTATCGTGATTGATAAGCCTTCACCTTCAATTTGGTACTAAATTAATATGCAGGCTTAAACCATAGCCGTTGTGAGCGGACAAAAAACGCTTAAAGCTTAAATTCAATCCATTCAAACGGAAGGATGCCAACATCAAACTAGAGTAAAAGATATTTAGGATGATTTAGCTCATGTGAAACTTGATCAAAATGTGACTATTCAAAATACTGAGGTTTTCAAGTTACGCCTGGTTTAATTGTTATCCCACTCCTCCTCCTCTCGTGGACAGAAGGGTACAATAACTTCACAAGATTTCCACGAGATTGTGCCCCACCCAACCTATGAATCGTGCGTGGTGATGTGATTCACCAGTGACCACTGGAAACATGGCGCACAAGCGGCACAAACACTTGAAAGTTTGATTACATTTCATAAGAAAGGATGGCAGCACGGCAGGCTGCAGTACTTGTGAAGTGAATATTTCATCACAGGGGGTAAATACTACAAGTATGCAAGAACATTCGCACACTTTTAGAGCATGCGATACATTTTTCACCCACTTCTGCGTCAATCTCAACGCAGCGACAGCTGCAACTTAAGCGTGTCCTCTGCTGTTCACACTGCAGGTAACTAACACTGCTTGTCTGTTAGCGCCATTTGCTTCATTGTAAAACCTGCGATTACTAACTGTTAACGTTAAAAGAATGCCTTCTCATGCATTACCTTTATTTGACCATGACGACGAGAGACTGGCTGACTGGCTCAGAGGCTGGGGGTACTACTTGTAGCTCCGGTTCATGTCGTTTGTGGTAAAAGGTTTGCACCTGTTTGCCACAGTAGATACCTCCAATTTTTGGTCAGTGAATGTGTTAAATTTTTATTTCATTTATCCAAGTGTTTTATTATTATTATGAGGGACCTCTTAAAATCTCACTGTTGGATTTGTAAGGTCATGTTACAAAGTTGATGCAAATTGACCTGTTTCTTCTCCTTTTTTCCCAAATGTGAATCAATAAATAACCAAATTGTTAAGCAGAATGAAATCGGAATTGTAAAAATGTTATCAATACCTAATATCATTTTAAAAGCCCCTGAAATGAACAGGATAGGGCCCCTTTTAAGGTACAAGGATGCTAAGCAGTCAAATGGTTCCACAGCAAGGTGTGTTTGTGTTTGTGCATGTGTGTTTACTTGTTTGTCCGGAGAATAGCCTTGCATAAACAGAACTGTACGGTCGATCCACAAAGTTCTTGGCCTGTGTCACAATGGCCTCCTTTACCATCTTGTAGCTGCACACAAACACGAGCTTTTGATGTCCGTAATGAAAGCGGAATACATTTCCATAGACGTCAGCCATCTGGACACAACATATCAGAAGAAAAAAAAAGTACAATATGGCACCAGGGCAAGTTTAAAGGTGGACGGAAACGAAATAAAATCGGCTTTCTAGCGTTTTGCTTTCTTTTTCTTCAGATTTGTCCTCTCAAAACATGATTGCATGATATGACTTCTAGCAAAATGTGATACTAGTGTCTATTCCGGAAATTCAGTATTTCCTGGTACCGCACCCTTTTTTCACTTTCAAAAATGTTTAGTTTTAATTTCAATTTGTAAAAAGAAGGTCAACAGTTAAAGTGCTCACAACAAATGTTTTAAACAAGTATTACAAAAAAGTATTTACTTAATACTGTCATACTGCTGGCCGCACGGTGGCCAAGTGGTTAGCATGTTGGCCACACAGGAGATTGGGAAGACTTGGGTTCGACTCTCCGCTTGGGCATCTCTGTGTGGAGTTTGCATGTTCTCCCCGTGCGTGCGTGGGTTTTCTCCGGGTACTCCGGTTTCCTCCCACATTCCAAAAACATGCATGTTAGGTTAATTGGAGACTCTAATTGACGTTTCTTCCTCCTTCTTCTTCTCCAGTCTCCAACAGGATTGTTTTTCAGTGGCGAAAGATGTAAAAATGGGTAAATATGTCAACATTCAAGCACACATCTGAGCCAGGAAATATGCCTTTCGATGTTATTTTGTATGTCAAAAATGTTTTAGTGTCACAAGCACTTTAAAAGCATCAAAGTTTTAAAACATGTCAAAATGAACCTGAGTTTCTTTGCGACTCATTATCATAGTGGTTTTCTTAATGTTAATATAAAGTTAATGTGATATTAAAGTATCTCCTTCTCGTGAACCCAATATTGTGTATCGTTTCATCTTGGGGGCTAAATGTATTATCACACCCCAAGTGGACTGTGCACCGTATATGAAAGATGCTTCACATAATTTAACATTCGTTTTTGTTGTAAATCTAACTAAGTTAAAACAGAATTGATTTAATTTCACTGAATATGAATGAGTTCAAGCATCCGGTGTATTCAGATGTTACCTTAGCAAAAGAGATGTGTGGTTGTTTGCTGTCTACGCTTAATAAATTTCCAACAAAGGGGAGAGCAAACGGTCCTGGAGGATAGTTTGGAGGATCCCTGTTTTTGAGGTAGCATGCTACCAGAAAGATTAGAATAAAAGCAAAAAGCCATTTGAGGTCAAACTCCAGCAAAAAATGATAGAACCACATGGTCAGCCAGCTGCAGCTCCTTTGGAAACGTTCTTCACCAATGCAGAGCCATGACTCAGGTAGCATATATGAGCAGTTACAAAAGCAAACAAACACCACACCCACAGTGAAAACCAACTCAACCTTCAAACTCTGATACAGAGAGTGCAGCAACAACAAAAAAAACATTGACTATTGCTGGGTTTCACCTCGCGTCCGGTTGTTTTGGGGGGGGGGTCATGTAAAATCATGTTCTCGCATGTGGAAATAATTTTGAAAATGTTATTACAAATATAGCCCATCATAAAGGGATAAAGGTTCAAGAAAACACAGAGAAGTGTGGCTGCTGAACCTGTCTCGCTAGTTGAGTGACACACAGCGACTCCTTTTACAAACAAAAAAAGCCACCCGCAGTATTTGCTCAACACTGCTTTGTTGTGAGATGAATACAATGTACAGTGGTGTGAAAAAGTGTTTGTTACATCATCAAACAAATAAATATTAACCAATGACAACACAACTGAACACAAAATGCAGTTTTTAAATGAAACTTTTTATTATTAAGGGATAAAAAATCCAAACCTACATGGTCCTGTGTGAAAAAGTGATTGCCCCCTAAACCTAATAACTAGTTGGGCCACCCTTAGCAGCAACAACTGCAATCAAGCATTTGTGATAACTTGCAATGAGTCTCTTACAGCACTGTGGAGGAATTTTGGCCGACTCATCTTTGCAGAATTGTTGTAATTCAGCCACATTGGAGGGTTTTACAGCATGAACCACCTTTTTAAGGTCATGCCACAGCATCTCAATAGGACTCAGTTCAGGACTTTGACTAGGCCATAGATACAGTAGATAGATAGATAGATAGAGCAAAACAGCCTCAGACCATCACACTACCACCACCATATTTTACTGTTGGTATGATGTTCTTTTTCTCAAAATGCAGCCTTACTTTTATGCCAGATGTAACGGGACGCACACGTTCTAAAAAGTTAAACGTTTGTTTTCCCAAAGGTCTTGGGCATCATCAAGATGTTTTCTGGGACGAGCCTTAATGTCCTGTTTGTTCAGCAGTGGTTTTCGTCTGTATGTAATTTCGCTCACATGTGCAGTAGGGGTGTCACAAGATGTTTTGTGAGCACGAGGCCTGGGACAAAAATAAGTAAATGAATGAATCACACAATAATTAACAATGAACTCGAAAATTTTGCCAGCCTCCATACATTGCCATGTGCAAGCGTGTCTGTTTTCCTCATCTCCCGCCTCCAAACAGGCAGGAAGATCATTTACTCATTCGGTGGTTTCATCACCTTCCCGTGTTTGTTCCATAGAACAATGGCATGAACGGAGTGAGCCGTTTTTGTCAGTAGATTAGTAGAAATTCTGTTAGTAGAATATACAGTATTGTCATATATTTTTTATATTTTTCCATTGTACTTATCAAAGTAATGTTAACTGTGAAAGAATGATTCATGAGATGTATTCCATTGTAACCTTCATGTTCAAATAAACTAAACTAAACCAAACCAAGCCAAACCAAAGTCTTGTCTCGTCCTGTTCTCATAGACCCAATCTCGTGTATTGTCTCGTCTCCTGAACTGACACATCTAATTTGCAGCCAATTTCGGCCAACAGTTTCAACAGATTCACAATCAGAGTGAATGGATAGAAAATAACGCTGCGCAAGTGTGAGGTCCAAATTTTTTGTGGAGAACAGTTTTGTGACGCAAAAGTACTACTCTTTGAACGCATATTGTTTTGAGAAGCAAAATGCTAATTTACTACAGTGACCCCACCCACTAACTGGAACTAATTTCTTCAACACCAAAAACTGACCAGAACCCGGCTCCCAGGACGAGGTGGGGGGAAAGTCACTGTTGATGCACTACACTGCTGATGGGGATGCTACAAATTCATGTCAAAAAATCTGAAGTGTCCCGTTAAAATTTTGATCAGGAGTGGAGACTAGACCTGTTAACATTACGATTAATCTGGAAATCTTAACGTGTTAAGAAATAATAACAGAATTTAATAATATGACTGAGCTTGACTACAACTTTTCATCAAAGCACAATGAGTCTGAAGTACCACTTTCGGGCAGAGCATATCTTTGCTAACTTTAATAACTAATAACAGCGTGGGATCTGATCGCACCAGACTCGGACTTGTCAACAAAAGGACAAAAACGAGGTTAAGTAATGCAATCGCTGAATGGGTTGCCAGAGACCGCAGACCCATCAACACTGTTGAAGGCAAGGGGCTTCAGGATCTCATACAGACAGCCAAATGTGACCCTGTGGCTATTGAGCTCTTGAACACCTACAAGGGGAACAAAGTGTTGTCATATGAATTCACAAACTGTATGGAAATGAAAAGACAACAAAGGCAGAGCAGCTGGCCAAAGCAACATTTATTGCACATTTATTGACGGGAGACCACTGGACAGCAGTAAGCAACCATAACTGCCCTGGGTTATTGCTTTATTGTGTATGTGTTTATGTATATAGCTGTTAAAGCTTAAAAATGCTCGTTTGTTAAACAATTCTTTCTTCAAACACCATGACTTTACTTCTTTAAAAATCTCAATACAAAATTCAAATGAATTGTAGTATTTCACTAGATAGATTCTATTAGCTAGATAGACCTTATTGAGCCCGAGAGAACGGTGTGATTAATCATGATTTATCACATAGTAAACATGTGATTAACTTGATAAAAAAATTTTATGATTTGGTAAAACTAACATATACACATACAGTACACACACATACACATTTACGCATGTACATATACATCCATGTGCATAAATTCCTACATATAGCGTAGGTGCATACATACAGTACATAAACATAACATGCATACACATACGTACATCATGCATTTACAAACATACATACATACGTAGAAATGAGGAACATTTAAAATATCCATGGGATTTTGTTTTTGTTTATTGTGTTGCAATAGTATGTTACAAGTTGTTGATATTGTTGCCTATAGCAGTGGTCCCCAACCATGGCCATGACCCGGTACTAGGCCGTGGGTCATTTGGTCATTTGGCCGTGGGTCATTTGGCCGCACAGAACGAAAAAATAATTTCCCTTATTTTTTAATTTTTTTAATGTTTTATTTTGAAAAGTGGCCGGATTCTCTCTGTTACATCCGTCTCACTTGACGCATGTCCATTGCGCGTGTGCTAACTTTATCTCATGCCGCACAGATAGACTACTACTGTATTTTTACCATTTTTCTTTCACCTCATATTTGGTGTCAAATGCTGATACTATGTGGGAATGCATAAAGGTAAGTTTTGATGACTTATTGAGTGCTAATGTGCACATTTGTCTCAAGTTAATTCATGCTAGCACACTGCGTTTTACCACACACGTCAAACAGCGATGTAATAATCTCTCTGGAAAAACTTGGCTGGAACTTGAACTGGTGGATGGTGGGTCGGCATTCATTTTGTGCTTTTAATTTGATGTTATTCATGTCTTAGTTTTACACAATACATAATAAATAAGATAAATTAGATTGCTATTTTTCCATCCTCTGACTGGTTGATGAGAGCAAAACAAAGCAAAGTTTGACAAGCAGGAGGTGGTGGTAATGCACGCCAAAAGTTGCTTGTCAGCGCATTTTGCCTGCAATAACGCCCAAAATGGCAGACTGGGGGGAAGAAGAAATTGACTTGATGTCAGACATTCTGGAAAATGCGTTTTCAAGGCAGACTTTCCTGCAATAGCGACACAACGTCAGCAGATGTAAACCAACTCCAAAGCTAGCTAGTTTGTCCCAAGGGAAAGGTTTTATTTGCGACTTCCAGACCAGTGTTTACAAGCAGTACAACTGGCTTAGCGCCTCTAAGTAACATACTCTGGTAGGTTTTTATGTTTTTGTCATGTTATTATATAACTATTGATTCTGAACTGCTTCAGATGATGTCGTAGCGTAGAGTTTTGGAATTGTTTAGAGATGTATTTAAAGATAAATGTTTAACTGGGTTTCTTGCTTTAGTAATGTTATTCATCCCTAATTCTGTAATTCCACGCGTTGTTATATTATGTTTTTGTATATTATTGATGGTTTGTATAAATGCTCGTGATAGTGGTGGTATTAAGAAGTGTATTAAGTTGCTTAAGTCCCAGGTATGAAATGCACCGCCCGCTACCGGTAGGGTCATATTCACCTGTGTTGTGGAGGAAAGTAGCCCTTCATCTCTGTAGCAGGATAAACATTTCCATTTAAGACTTAATTTTTTTTTTTTACTTATTGGCTGACTGAAAAAGATTGGAAGTACTCTTAGGCCGAGAAAACATAGCATTGAAGTTTAGGAAAAACAAACAGTGGTGTCAATTGTTGCATTTGTGTTACACTACATCGATTAGCGAGCCTTTGCGTGGACATTGAAGCTGTGTGGCACGAGTACGTCTCCTAAGATTCCGTCTGTCCTTAACTCTTCTCCATGGGGGGCGGAGAAGGAGAACTTCTGAAGTAAAGCTATCAAAAACAGGAATATCTCCATCCTGGCCAATCCTTCTCCAAGACACATACGCTTTCCTGTAAGGTTGATGAAGGTTTTGAGACCAGTATTTAGGGACAGCTCATGAGACATATTGACACAGACGTGACTCACCTGCAGAGAAAGGCAGGAAGGCTTCTTTCTTTAGGAACTTGCCACTAGCATCAAGAAAGTGTCCGGGGTTGAAAGTGTGTGGTGTCTCCCATTCATTCTTGTCAAACAGCACAGACGTCAGCAAGATTATCACACAAGTACCCTGGAAACAAAACATATTCACATGTTTTTCTCCCAAAAAGTCGAAGATAGAAAGTGATCCCACTTGAGTCATGTAGTTGATGTTAATGTGCGTTCACTGTTGCTGGCAAGCCAATAACTTGACAAATATTCAGCAAGCTGGCAATTTTCCTATTTCTCAAGACTGGAACTCACCTCCCATTCCAAACTGAGTCAATCATATGGAAACTAGACCAGATTTCCTTTTCTTTTACGCGCTGCCACCATGTCATAGTGGAGTTTAAAGTTTAAAATGTGGCTAAAAAGAACAGTTGTCCTTCCTGTAGTGTAGTGATGCAACAGTACTTGTATGTAACTAGTAACTAATTCTCTTTTTCTTTTGGTGCAGTATTAATAATTTATGATGTGCGTTCATTACTACGAAACATCATAACATGGGACGCCGTATAACAAGGACCACCTGTATGTCCAACTTAAGTGAGTGTCCTGTTGACTCTTTGCGATCAGCTTCTGACCAGGTAAAGATCATCTGGTCGGTGATGTCGGGTCCATGAAATGTGAGCATCTAAATTGTTAGCTTTGACTTTGATTTGTTCCATGGTTAACTCTTGCTGTATGAGTTTAATTTAAAAAACAACATTCTAAACATCGTACATTGTTTGCCCACTTGGGGTGTTAAAAACTGAGAATTTCTCGCTCAGAAAAAACTAAATTAATCACAAGATAAATTAAAATGAACCCGATAATTTTGATGGCCTCTATAAATAGCCCTGTGCTCGTCTCTCGCCTCCAAACAGTCAGGAAAAGGTTTCACCATTCACTCTTAGATTGGTGAAACGGCGAACAGAGTGAGAACACTTTGTCAGTCATACAGTCGCTTTGTCTCTCTGGGGGGTGGCGGGGCTGCTAGCATACATACACAGCAAAAGAGTGGAGCTTTGTGAGGAGGAATTCAAGATAACGTAGTGTAAGTTAGGAGGGAAAAAAAGCTTGCAAAGCCAAACGCCACAGGCGTCGGTTGAGAATATTAATATTAACTCATTCAATCCCAGACATTTTTCAAAAGACAGTCCTATCAAGCATAGATGGCTTGTGGGACTCCTGAAGTAGCTCATAGAAACCGGCAGGCCAAGCGACACGCGGCTTTGGTGGTGGTCGAGGCAAAAACTCGGGTGTGGGAGGAGTTCGGTGAGGCCATGGAGCACAACTTTCGGTCGGCCTTGAAGAGGCCAGAAACCGTCTGGCCCCTCAGAAAGGGGAAGCAGTGCCCGGTCCACACTGTTTACAGTGGGGACGGGGGCCTACTGACCTTGACTGAGGATATAGTTGGACGGTGGAAGGACTACTTTGAGGCCCTTCTCAATCCCACTGACATACCTTCCATAGAGGAAGCAGAGGCTGAGGACACAAACATGGACAGTTCCATCTTCATGGCATGGGGTAGTCAAAGCCTTGACTTCCTCAAGGCTCTGGATGTTGAGGGACTGTCTTGGCTGACACGTCTCTTCAACATTGCGTGGAAGTCGGGGACAGTACCTCTGGATTGGCAGACCAGGGAGGTGGTCCCCCTTTTCAAGAAGGGTGACCGGTGGGTGTGTTCCAACTATAGGGGGATCACACTCCTCAGCCTCCCTGGTAAAGTCTATTCCAGGGTGCTGGCGAGAAGGATACGACCGTTAGTCAAACCTCAGCTACAGGAGGTGCAATGTGTTTTTCTTCCTGGTCGTGGAACACTGGACCAGCTCTACACCCTTGCAAGGGTACTGGAGGGTACTTGGGATTTTGCCCAACTGGTCTACATGTGCTTTGTGGACTTGGAAAAGGCGGTGTCCTGTGGGAGGTGCTCTGGGAGTACGGGATTGGCGCTTCTATATGCCATTTGGCCCTTGTACAACCGGAGCAGGAGCCTGGTTTGCATTGCCAGCAGTAAGTCAAGCCTGTTTCCGGTGAACGTTGGCCCTTTGTCACCGATTCTGTTAATTTTCATGGACAGAATTTATAGGCGCAGCCAAGGCGTCAAGGGAGTCCAGTTCGGTGGCCTTAGGATCTCGTCTCTGCTATATGCAGACGACCTTGACCGTTTACTGAGGCGGTCTGCATCTGAGTGAGAAGCTTCTGGAATGAGACTCAGCACATCCAAATCCGAGGCCATGGTTCTCAGTTGGAAAACGGTGGATTGCTCCCTCTGGATTGGCAATGAGGTCCTGCCCCAGGTGGAGGAGTTCATGTTTCTCTAGGTCTTGTTAACAAGTGAGGGAAGGTTGGAGAGTGAGGTCGATAGGCGGATCGGCGCATCTGCAGTAATGTGGTCGTTGTACCGGACGGTCGTGGTGAAGAGAGAGCTGAGCCGGAAGGCAAAGCTCTCAATTTACCAATCGATCTATGTTCCCACCCTCACCTATGCTCATGAGCTTTGGGTTGTGACGAGATCGCGGCTGAGATACAAGCGGATGAAATGAGTTTCCTCCGTCGGATAGCTGGACTCACCCTAAGAGAGAGGGTGAGGAGCTCGGTTATCCGGGAGGAGCTCAGAGTAGAGCCGCTGCTCCTTCACATTGAGAGGAACCAGTTGAGGTGGCTCGGGCATCTAGTCCGGATGCCTCCCGGACGCCTCCCTGGTGAGGTGTTCCGGGCATGCCCAGCTGGGAGAAGGCCCCTGGGCAGACCTAGCAAACGCTGGAGGGATTATGTCTCACAGCTGGCCTGGGAACGCCTTGGTGTCCTCCCGGTGGAGCTGGAGGAGGTGGCCGGGGACCGGGAAGTCTGGGCTCTCTACTGAGACTGCTGCCTCCGTGACCCAGACCCGGATAAGCGGAGGGAAATGGATGGATGGATATAGTAGATAGATGGATGTTTATTGTCATTGTATACAACAAAATTTTGTTTGGTGGCTCCACTTCCATTTCTAGCAACATGTTAAAACTGAAATGTTCCAAATGTAACAGATATAGAAATATAGATATAAAATATCCATCCAACCATCTACGTATACTGCTTATCCTCATTAGGGTCACGGGTATGCTGTAGCCTATCCCAGCTGACTTCAGGCCAGAGGCGGCGTACACCGCAGAGCACACAAACAACCATTCACACTCACGTTCACACCTACGGACAATTTAGAGTCGCCAATTAACGTAATATGTTTTTGGAATGTAGAAGGAAACCGGAGTACCCCGAGACGGATGTAACAGAGAGAATCCGGCCACTTTTCAAAATAAAACATTAAAAAAAATTAAATAATGGAAATTATTTTTTCTTTCTGTGCAGCCTGGTACCAAATGGCCCGGAGGTTGGGGAGCACTGCCTTACAGCATGCTTGGGGATAGGATGTGCTCTTTTACACATTTGAAAATACTGTAAGAATTTATTTTATAATATAGGATTAGTGTCCACATCAACAAACGAATTACGTTGTGTGTCCAGTCATTTTTTTTCAATGCACTTTTCTTAAAATTAATGTTAAAGTCTCGTCTTGTTCTCGTGCACCTGATCTCGTGTATTGTCTCATCTCACGAGTTAGGCGTCTTGTGACACCCCTAACTGCCCACATATAGTGAGAATCACTGAGTTGCAGCACCTTTGGTATTGAGTAGCCACCCAGTTGTGTGTCTTTGGCAGCCACTGTGGGTATGCTGAAAGGAGAAATGTTGGCCATCCTCTGGATCTCATGGATGACAGCATCAGTGTAGGGAAGGTTGGCCCTGTCAGCCATAGTAGGCAGACGAGTCCGTCCGATCACTTGGTCAATCTCTGCATGGACCTTTTCTGGAAATAATAACTATCAGCATCTACTATATGTTTAAAAAACACAAACTAGGGAGGCCAACATTCGTATTGAGAACCGTAATTGATGGTGACCTACCCTGGACATCAGGGTTTTTGATGAGATAAATCAAAGCCCATTGCAAAGTGCTGGCCGTTGTTTCTGTTCCTGCCAAGAAGAGATCCATGGCACACAGAACCAAATTCTTGTCATTGAAGCTCTGATTGTCTTCAGAGTGCTGAAAGGACACATGGTAAGGTGACGCTTTGTGGCTTTTTGTTTGCTTGATGGTCTCTCACATTCTTCATTTCTATCAGGAAAGAGTCAATGTAGTCCCTGGGATTGTTGGGGTCCAGGTCCCGTTTGTGCCTCTTCACTTCCTCACTGATGAAATCAGAGATGTTGTTAAAAAGGCTAAACATTTTGTTGTGAGGACCTGGCAGGTGCTTCATTATTCCGGGGACTACCTCGTAGAGCTGCACAGGAAAAAAATTACCGGACGAGTGAGAGTTCCATTATGGTGTCTATTTTCTTTTGGATCTAACTGGATTCCCCAGAATACTGACTTACATCGAACCACTTGGAACCCACCAATCTAAAGAATTCAGATAAATTTTTAAGCACGGTAACAAAGTTGTGGTCGCTGTACTCAAAGCGTCTTCCCATCACCAGTTGGCAGATGATGTTGGATGCAGCGTTGTTGAAGAGCCCCGCTGGTGTGAAAGGTTTACCTGGACAGGGAGAATGCTTCATTAATGGTATTTTTTTTGGTTTGTCTTAGATGTTGAGCAGTGTGCTAAATCACCGTTGTGCCTCTCAATCTCCTCGAGCAGGTGTCGAGCTTCCTCACAGATGTTTTGCTCCATGAGATTTTTTCCAACGCCAAAGTTGCGCATAGTAGACAAGGCGAAACGCCGCTGCGTCTTCCAAGGTTCGCCATTGGTCATAATCAGACCATCTGGAACAAGCGTGTTGTCATGTGAGTTAATGACGAGGAGTACTGGATAGTGCTCTGGTCGTGGTAGAACTAAGGGGGGAATTAGGGAGTCCCTCGCTCTTGTAAGAGTGTCTTTCAGAAAGATAGTAAACCATACTTGTGTCTTCATTTTGAGTGAATATTTCACTGACTTATTCACTTGAATACGAACATGCTTAATTCATGGATAATTCATTCTTTTAGGGAAATTAAGAATGAGGCAACAACGTAAAATAACTTCCGGTATCTTAATGGTAGAACAATGCTAAACAGTCACTTCACCGGTTTCACAGCAAGGTGTGTTTGTGCATGTGTGTTTACTTGTTTGTCCGGAGAAGAACCTTGTGTAAACCACACTGGGCGCTCGATCCACAAAGTTCTCAGCCTGCGTCAAAAAAGCCTCCTTTACCATCTTGTAGCTGCACACAAACACCATCTTTTGACGGCCGTAATGAATGTGGAATACATTTCCATGGACGTCAGCCAGCTGGACGCAACATATCAGAACAAGAAAGTACACAATATGACACCAGGACAATTTAAATAGTGGCCGAAAAGTCAACAAAATAGTTTCCTGATGATCGGTATTTTAACATAAGGTATTTTTTCAACACTGCTCAATCGTGTGCAATATTTGTAAATATCTCTGTCCATACAGAATGCAGTCCTTGGACTGTGTGCTGTATATGAAATATGCCGCACAACATTCTTGCTATACCTAAATCTTTCCGCCTAGCAATACATTTCAACGTAAAATGAAAGGAATTTCATTTGACTGTTCATGAATGAGTTTCATTGTGAATTTAAACGTTACCTCGGTAATATTGATGTCCAGTCTGAACAAATTGCCAACAAAGGGGAGAGCAAGCGGCCCGGGAGGATAGTTCGGAGGATTCCTGTTTTTGAGGCACTCTGCTACCAGTAGAAAGATTAGAATAAACATCAGCAGACATCTGAGGTCAAACCCCAGCAGTAGATGATAGAAGCACATGGTCACAGAGCTCAAGCAGCTGCAGCTCCTCTGGAAACTAATGCAGAGCCTTCACACAGGCGGAGTATAAAAGCAGTTACATCAGCGACACCACGCCCACAGCCAAAGCCAACTCAACCTTCAAACTCTGATAAACACAGCGCAACAACCAAACACTTGACGATTGTCTGACGAGATTTGCGTGTGTGAGATCCATGACGCGTGTTGTGTGTTGCTGCAACAGCGTGTTAAAGGGGCCCTCTCGTACATTTCCACCTTATTCCATGTACTATACTGTACGTATACACTAAAGGCCAAACGTTTGGACACACCTTCTCATTCAATGTGTTTTCTTTATTTTCAGGACTATTTACATTGTAGATTCTCAAAACTTTGAATGTGTGAACTATGAAAGTGTGAACTAACTCTAAATATGTCTTATATTTTAGACATATATTTTATTTTTGGGTGTTCTCTCATTGAGCTTCATGCGGTAGTCACGTGAAATGGTTTTTACTTCACAGGTGTGCCTTGTCAGGGTTACTTAGTGGAATTCCTTATTATTATTCCTTATTAATGGTGTTGGGACCATGGGGTTGTACTGTGTGTGTCCAAACTTTTCAAGATTCAAGATTCAAGAGAGTTTTATTGTCATGTGCATGGTAAAACAGCAGTAATACCATGCAATGAAAATCTTATTCTGTTAAATCTCCCAAGAAAAGAAAGAAAACACAAGAAAGAATAAGAACATAAGAAACATAAACATATATACCAATAAATTAAGCAGCAACAAAAAGAAGAGACATTCATACAAATAAATATCCAAATAAATAAGTAATAAATAAATAAAGTGCTATGAGTGTGTGTTGCGTGCGGCGTGTGTGAGTGCTTCGTTGAGAAGCCTGATGGCCTGTGGGTAAAAGCTATTTGCCAGCCTTGTGGTCCTGGACTTCAAACTCCTGTAGCGTCTGCCTGACGGTAGGAGTGTGAATAATGAGTGTTGTGGATGTGTGCTGTCCTTGATGAGGTTGTGTGTTCTTCGTAGGACTCTAGATTTATAAATGTCTTGCAGTGAGGGGAGGGCTGCCCCAAAAATGTTCTGTGAGGTCTTGATCACCTGCTGGAGTGATTTCCTATCACGTGTTGTACAGTTACCGTACCAAACAGTGATGGAGGCGGTAAGGACACTTTCGATAGTGCATCTGTAGAAGCAACTCAGGATTGTGGTGGACATGCCAAATTTCCTCAGTCTTCTCAGGAAGTACAGTCTCCTTTGGGACTTCTTCATAATTTGTTGGGTGTTGTGAGACCAGGTGAGGTCCTCACTGATGTGTGTGCCAAGGAACTTGAAGGTTTTCACCCTCTCCACCTCAGTCTCATCAATAAACAGGGGTCTGTGCGGCTCCTTTTCCCTTGTTCTTGGGTCGATGATCATCTCTTTAGTCTTATCCGTATTGAGAAGGAGATTGTTATCACGACACCAAGCTATGAGGTCCATCACCTCTCTTCTGTATGATGTTTCAACACCACCAGTGATCAGTCCGATGACTGTAGTGTCATCCGCAAATTTAATGATGCTGGTGTTGTTCTGGGAGGCCACGCAATCGTAGGTGAAGAGCGTGTAGAGGAGTGGACTCAGCACACACCCCTGTGGGGTCCCAGTGCTCACAATTCTTGAGCTGGATGTGCGGTTGTGGACTCTGACTGACTGGGGTCTGCCTGTGAGAAAGTTAAACACCCAGTTACAGAGGGAGGGTGACAGGCCAAGTGTGAGGAGCTTATCTGTGAGTTTGTGGGGGCTGACTGTATTAAAAGCAGAGCTATAGTCTATAAATAGCATTCTGACATATGTGTCCTGGCCCTGTAGGTGAGAAAGGGCTGTGTGGATGGCAGTGTTGACTGCATCATCCGTGGACCGGTTCTGGCGATATGCAAACTGTAGAGGGTCCACAGTTGCCACCGGGATGCTCTTTTTGATGTGGGTCATGACTATTCTTTCAAAGCACTTCATTACAATAGGAGTGAGTGCTATAGGGCGATAGTCATTCAAGCAGGTCACGTTGCTCTTCTTGGGTACGGGCACTATGGTGGTGGACTTAAAGCAGGTCGGTACAGATGCTTGTGCAAGCGACAGGTTAAATATGTCAGCAAGCACATCAGCTAGCTCTGATGAGCAAACCCGAAGTGCACGTCCTGAGATGTTGTCTGGCCCTGCTGCTTTTCGTGGGTTTGTTTTGTTCAGAACCCTGCGCACATCAGCTGATGTCACCATGAGAGGTGAGTCCTGTGTGCTCCCCAGGTTCAGCCACCCTCTCTGCATATCAGGAGTTTGGGTGTCAAAGCGGGCATAGAACTCATTCAGCTCATCTGGAAGTGTGGTTTGGCTGGACGTGGCTACGCTACTCCGCTGTCGATAGTCTGTGATGTGCTGGAGCCCCGCCAACATGCGCCGAGGGTCTGAGGTGGAATAGTAGCCCTCCAGCTTCTGTCTGTACTGTTTTTTGGCCTCTCGTATGGACCTTCTCAGGTCATATCTGGCCTTTTTGTAGTCATCAGCGGTGCCCATGACAAATGCAGTCGAACGAGCACGTAGCTTAGCCCTTACATCACAGTTCATCCACTGTTTTTGGTTAGGGTATTTTCTGTAATACTTGGTGGTGGTAACAGTCTCTATGCATGTGCTAATGTAGCCAGTAACAGCAGAAGCATATTCATCCAAATCAACAGTACAATCTTCCCTCCCCGCTGCAGTTTTAAACACATCCCAGTTTGTGCAGCCAAAGCAGTCCTGAAGTACTTGATCAGTTTCTTCATTCCACACTTTAACTGCTGTTTGTACAGGGGGAGCTTGTTTGAGAAGTTGTCTGTATGTTGGATAAAGGAATATAGAGATGTGGTCAGCCTTTCCAAAGTGGGGTCTTGGAACAGCCTTCAAAGCACCTTTCATTTTTTTTGGCCTGTACTGCATGTTTCAGATGTTTTACTCTTGTATGTCATGAGGTTTTTATCGCTAGTTACATTTTTATGCCCCTCCTAAATCTTGTGAGCGGTCGGGTATCAGAACTTCACAAGATTTTGTAATGACATCTTTTTTTTCACGTCACAACTTTAGGAAGTCCATGTATGGCAACTCGGCGGGTGTCCGGCATTTATGGGCGACCGCTGTTCAGTACCGTTTGTCGCTTTTTCTTGAAAACGGCAGCCAGATAGTGTTTTTTTGGACGTAAGAATTGCGTGATTATGCTCTCGTTTCCTGCTGACGATCATCTCCTCAGTTTTGCTGGCATTGAATGTGATACACCAGTTTGAAGAGCATTTCACAATGGTGTCCGAGTCTCGCTACAGAGTTTCTGAAGATATGTCTCTGAGCTTTGGTTTTTAATGGTAACATGAAGAGTTGAATCATCTGCGAACAGGTGGAAGTCATTATCAAGGTGTGAGGCTAGGTCATCAATATATTAGGAAGAGTATATCAGGAAGCGTAACGGACCAAGTACGCTCCCTTGGGGCACACCAGCAGATTGAAGTAATGACAAGTAAATCTGTGTAGAACTGGTGCTATAAGTGGAACACGCTTAAGTCTTTTTATGTGACTTTTTATTTGACTTGTTTGACTTGTTATTTGGGTTGTTTTTCACTTGTTATTATGCAGATTGAAACCGGAGCAGGAGGGGATAGACAAGAAGACAAAAGATAACAGAGGGGGGAGTGTGGCGACAAGAGGTGGGCAATACAGAGAGAGACAAGAACAACAGCAACAACAACAATTGCAACGACAATAACAGGACTACATCAGCAAATGTCTGTGACGGCCATGAAGACCATAATAGAGCGGACAAAATAATACCAATGGCCACAGTGATAATACTAAATTGAAACAGTCATACTTATTGTTGGTAATAATAGTAGTGAAAAGATAACCCATGATAGTGAGCAGAATGACAATAATTATGACACACACAATTGTAGTAATTATAATCTTATTGCCGACATCACCATCACTGTAATAAAACCAACAACAATGATAACACCTTGGATAAATCGCTGAGTTATGTGGAGAAGTACTTATGTACTGTGAGTGTGCATATGTACATGTGTACAGGTGTCTCTGTAGGTGTGCATGTCTGCATGTGTGTACTGTATATGTGTATAAATGTGCGCAAGTGTGTGAACGTGCAATTGTCACTGAGAATGTATGAAAAGAGAACGTATAGAAGGAGAGTTACTGCCTCCCACCACACAGCGAACCCCGCCCCACACAGCCAGGACGAGCCCCCACCACCAGAGAGCATAGAACCAAGACTGCCCCCCCAGAGCCAGCCCACAAAGCCCCAGCAAGGGGCTGCAGAGAGGCAACCCCAACCAGAAAGGACAGCCAACCCCCAAGACCGGCAAGAGACCACACCCCACAAGGGCAGGCGGGCACCGGGGGCCACACACCAGATAGTCATCATTTTTACACATAAGAGATCAATTTAAAAGTGGGTTATTTTGGCTGTGATGCAGCCGAGTCTCTCTTTCTGAACCAGCGAAAGTTGGCAAAAAACAACTTGGAAGCTCCTCTCTCTAGCTTCGTTAGCTTAGTTTAGCAGAGCATGCTTGTGCGACTGTGTGTGTGCGACTCAGGCTGAATGTGTGCGTTCATACCGTGTTGTGTTTTTACCGCTTGTTAATGGAACTGAGCGTTTCTCGATGCCTGCTGACGTCGTGCAAGTTGTGAGTGAAATAAGGACAGGCGGCACGGTTAACACACATTCTCACACACACACACACACACACACACACACACACAACACACTTCCGGTCTTCAAAATCACAGCGCCGTTCGCCACATACTGTCGCAATTGCGTAAACGAAATAAGGGTGCCATAAAAAATATCTTACAAATTGGAATTGCATCTGTGATTACGTCTTCCTTAACCACAAACACAAACACTATTGCACTATTTTTGCACCTATTCTAATACCATGATATTTTGTGTTATTTATTTAAAATGTTCTGTCCTGCCATATTTAATATGTATATTTATTTATATAACACTTTTTAAACCTAATATAAAACATTTTTGTCCCCAATATTTTCACTTTTACTGCAAATGAATATCGGCTCCAAATGTCAAGTCATCTGCGTCCTTGACTACTAAACACCAGTATCGGTATCAGCCCTGAAAAAAACATCTCGAACAAAAATGACAGCAAAAGGGCACAACACGATAAATGTCTTGACTCAACAGAGAGGCTTACGTTTACTTACATGTGGTGGGAAACAGACGTTTACATAGACTATGTTTAAAAGACACATCAACAGTCACTATTTGAAAACAAATGAGACTGGACCTTTCCTGTTTTAGGTCAGTTAGGATTACCAACACTATTTCTATTTGCTAAATGCTGCAGTTATGACAGAGAGAATATTTGGGATATTTTTTTTTAAGGCCTTTTTTAAAATTCAAAAGTTGACATGTATGCTTAGCGTTTGGTAGCATTGCCTTTTGTGTTTTGTGTGTCCTTCCACGAGCTTCTCACAATAGTTTGCTAGAATTCTGGCCCGTTGCTCCTGACAGAACTGGTGTGGCTGAGTCAGGTTTGCACACGCCTTTTCAAACCCACACATTTTCTATGGGATTGAGATCAGGGCTGTGTGATGGTCAATGTCCTCGAGCCACTTCGTGACTATTTTGGAGGTATGCTGAGGGTCGTTGTTCATTTGGAAGACCCCTTTGTGTCCAAGCTTCAACTTCCTGGCTTGAGATGTTGCTTTGATGTTTCCACATAATGTTCGTTCTTCATGATGCCGTCTATTTGATGAGTGCATCACTTCCTTCCGCAGCAAAACAGCCCCACAACATGATGCTGCCACCCCCATACTTTCACAGTTGGACGGTCTTGTCAGATTTACAAGTCTGCTCCTTTTTCCTCCAAATGTAACGATGATCATTATGGTCAAACAGCTCCGCTTTCATCAGACCACAGGACATGTCTCCAAAAACGAGGGTCTTTATCCCTGTGTTTGCAAAATGTAATCTGTCTTTTTATGTTGCTTTTGGATTAACGGCTTCTTCTTGGTAGCCATTTTAGCCCTTGTCGGTACAAGACTCCATCGACTGTGGATCATGACACACTCTTACCAGCTTCAGCCATCATCTTCCCAAAGTCTTTAGCTTTGGTTCTGGGTTGATTTGCCCATTTTGGACGCCTTTAACTTTGCTTCTTTGCATGGTTCCAGGATGAGTTTAATTTGACCTCTAGATGTCATACATTGTATGCCCATATATAGTGAGAATCACCGAGTTGCAGCACCTTCGGTAGAAAGTAGCCCCCCAGTTGTGTGTCTTTGGCGGCCACTATGGATACGTTGAAAGGAGCAATGTTGTCCATCCTTTGGATCCCATGGATGACAGCGTCAGTGTAGGGAAGGGTGGATCTGTCCGATGACTTGGTCAATCTCTGCATGGACCTTCGCTGGAAGTACATGCAAATTAGTATCAGCATTGATGTTGAAAGGATACTCATAGGGAGGCCAACACTTGTCTAACCTGGACTTCAGGGGTTTTGATGAGGTAAAGCAAAGCCCACAGCGAAGTAAACAGCCTCACAGCTATTTGACCAAGGTGGCACTCCGTTATACATGTTTGTCCAGAATAATTACTTCAATCAAGCCAATTTTGACATGAAATCAGTTGTCATGAAGCTTTGACTCCTAATAAGATTGAGGGACAGCAAGAAAGGATGTCTGATTGTGTGTTTCCTGTCACCTTTTTGCTTGGAAGTGTCACAGCCTTCATCTATTCCAGAATGGTTTAACTCAGGGGTGTCCAAACGTCTTCCAGCGAGGGCCACATATACTGAAAAATGAAAGGATGCAAGGGCCACTTGATATTTTGTAAAACATATGCTAAGAAGTTATGTACATTTCAAGAAAAACTGCATCTCATCTTTGTGAGATATGTGAAAAAGCAGATTATTAGGCCCTCTTTTTGCTGTTTTTTTTTTAAATGTTTCCCAATATTTCAACTTTTTTTGTAAATTTTCTTCTTATAATATGACTTGATTCCCCTGATATTTTCACTTTATTTCTTAATAAAATGGTTCCCCCAACCTAATTTTCCAAAAATTGCTTTATTTTTTGGTTTGTTTTTCATAATATTATGACTTTAAATAAAAAACATCTTTATAAATACTCTCTCTACACACTATATATAAATAGTCTATGCTACTAAAATTACATTATTTTCCTCATATTACAAGTTTATTCTTGTAAAATTGAGACTTTTCTTCTTGTTAGAATACAACCTTTTTTGTCAAATGTTTACTTCATTCTCGTAAAAAAAATGTTTTTTTCAATTTTTTAAAAATTTTCTAATTATTCAATTATTTCAACTTTCTTTTTGTAAATTAAATATTCCCATGATATTTTAACTTTATTCTCATAACAATATAACCTTTTCCTCAGCCTAATTTTTCAAAAAATTACAGCATTATTTGTTGTTTTGCATATTACAACTTAAAAAAAATAACAAATTTTTTCCTTAATATTTCAAGTTTATACTAAAATTGCTCCATTTTGACGTAATTCTCATAAAATTACAACTTTTTCTCATTAGATTACAACTTGTTTCCTCTTAATATATTGACTTTATTTTTTGTAAATTTCCATCCATTTATTTTCTATGCCGCTTATCCTAATTAGGGCCGCGGGGGCATGCTGGAGCCTATCCCAGCTGACTTCGGGCGAGAGGCGGGGTACACCCTGGACTGGTCGCCAGCCAATTGCAGGTCCTTGTAAATTTATTGCTGATTTTTCCATTTGAAAAAAAAAGTTTCATTTTCTTGTTAAATTATTTTTTCAGAATGTGCCGTGGGGCAATTAAAAAAACAGCTGCGGACCGCAAATGCCGCCCAGACCGCACTTTGGACACTCCTGGTTTCACTTCACCCTTTTCCTGCAAGCTTGTCAACACAATAGGCCATAGTGACGAGGTGGAAGAAAAGGTTTGTTGTTTTTGCTAATTTATTCAAATGAAACACATATCACATAGCTGAGTATTTACAGTCACACCCTGTACTCAAACTTTGTTGGATCACTTATGGGGTGACCATATTTTGATGACCGAAAACCAGGACAGTCGGCTCAGCAATGAGATTCTAAAATGATATTCAAAGTTTACTCAAAAGAGGTTGCATAAATCAAATACATTTATAGTATGGCTCCTCATAGGCTTCACATGAGGTTACTCCACATGTTATGCCAAAAATAATATCGATATCGAATATACTGAAAGGATTGGTTTGGTTTGGTTTGGTTTAATTTATTTCGAACATGCATATGTCCGAAAAGGAGTAGGAAGAAATTGAAAGGTGAAGTGAAATTAGGCATCGTAAAACAGATAACGAGGGTATTTTTGAAAGGATCATCTGTGATAACTAGCAGTGTAGTGGACCTCCTCTCAATTAAGTTCTCTCCCCCATTTGCAACGCCCCTTCGAGTGTGCCAGACAACCACAGGGATTAATTATTAAAAAGTATTTCATCTTCTTCCTGTATTTGATGTCCTTCATGTGCCCTGCATACAGTGTGAGTGACTTAGGTGTTTATTTAACTTCCAACCACACCAAAACTCAGGGATGGAACTCATTTGTAACCCAAGGAACACTTGTACTTTGGAATTGATCTGGCCATCACTGCCTTGAAAGGTTGGTGTTGGTGTGGGGCCACTGGATGGTTGACGGAATCCATTGTGACAACTTTGTGGATCAACCCATAGTTCTGTACTGTTTTTTTCTTCCAGGCAATCAAGTCAAAGTCAAACACACGTT
Source organism: Dunckerocampus dactyliophorus (assembly GCF_027744805.1). NCBI lineage: Eukaryota > Metazoa > Chordata > Actinopteri > Syngnathiformes > Syngnathidae > Dunckerocampus > Dunckerocampus dactyliophorus. The sequence continues at coordinate 9,625,420 of NC_072828.1, forward strand.
TCTGTGGAACTGGTAAACTATCTAAGATGCTTGAAAAGTGCTTTTATGTCAATTTACTCTTAATTTCCCCTCACAGACTTAGTGACAAGTTGGCCAACTTTGTATGAGTTGTACATTGAGAAACAGGATGTGAGATTTAAGTATTCCCCATTTGACAAATTCACAATTGATAAAAAGGATGCTGCCATGAATTTCCTGGACAAGATGAAAAAGTAGAGGACTAACATTCACCTTCTGTTACAAAATGCACACATGGACACAAAGTTTGGGAAAAATATTTATTAGTCTTTTTGCATTAAAATATTAAATTCCATAGCATATTTGATATATTTTTCCATTACATCCTGTGCGCTGTGCTACCTGATCTTAACAGTAATTATAGAAATGCCTCACCAAACAATACACATTATGCTGATTAGGAACATTTCCTGACACAAGGTTGCCTCCGGGTGTTTAAAGCAAATAAAGAAACCCTTCAAGAATAACATCACGCAACCTGAAAACCCGATTAAAAACTCACTGCGCCACAACAATTTAAAGTACGAATTAGCTGGACCTGCTTCGGACATCAAATGCTGGTGTGAAAATGATTGCAGCTAATACCATTTACAACAAATGAAAGGTCAATGGTGTTTCATGCTGGTTTTTTTAAGCTTCTGATTGTTAGTCATAAGGTTGTGTCTCAATTCATACACGTGAATCATGGCCATCTTGGCTGCACTGCATAACTTCAGTGGTTGCAATTCACCATTAAAAAAGGATAGAAGATATTGTGAAGTGTGCAACGACTGTAAATGGATAGGGGACAGCATTTCACTGTCAAAACGTGTGCCCTCAGGAACTCAGGGAGTATGCAGTACATTGAATACACGTGTCTCAAAAAAATGTAAGTATTGTGCAAGAGTTGCATGTATTTGAGTTCAAGAATTCAATTCAAACTATGCCTAAATAAAAGCTCAGGAATTTTTTGCATTTATTTTTTTGATGAGAGCTCAATCTAGTAGTTTCCGATAAACTTTTGCAATTTTGAGATACCGATTGTAGGAGTTGTATGAGCTGCAGCACTAAAAATCATCAAAATTAAAGAAATACCTTCGAGACATTTCAGTGTGTAGTAGATGTGTAGATTAGAAGCGGAGGTAACAATCACGTTCTCGCAATAACTCTTTGATATCCTTTGTTTGAATTGAACTGCTGAAATACATTTGAATTTATATTGAGATGTACAAGTACACACTGGAGCGTACTGTTGGAAGTATTCCATTTGAGACACAGCCTTAGACTTTCAGCTTCCCAGATTTATTTTTATTATTGTTTTTAAAGCAACATACTAGTGCATGTAAGCAGTTGGTGGCCAGCACCAAATGTATCAACAGTCATAGTAAATCCTACACACACACACACACACACACACACACACACACACACACACACACACACACGATTAAAATCACATTCAGTGTATTACGGGACCTTGACAAAGTTCTGTTCAGTCTGCTGGCAGCATGTGAAATATTCCTGATGTGCACAGTTGGGTCGTGTGAGTCACCTGCTGATGTCGGATCAGGCAGGTAAACTTAAGTGTTTCAAGTGCTCAACCGTCTCCCCCCCAGTCGGTGTGATGTGTTTAAGGTCACTTGAGTGTGGGATCAGTCCCTGAACTACTCTAAAGGGGGAGGCACGTGGCTCTGAGCAACTCTACTTGGAGGTGGCGCTTGGCACACTGATGGAGAGTGCCCGGCGAGGGGCGCTGGAAACCTGGCGCTGTTGGGACAAGAAGGACTGGCCGGGGGACAGCGTGGAGGTGGCGCGGCCTCCGAGACGTGTCTCAATGGCCAGCTTCTGAAAGTTCAGACTCTGAGGAGACAGCGTTTCTTTGTAATGCAGCGTGGGGGCAAATGCGGGCGGTGGCTTCAGAATCACAGCTTTGACCTTACCTTATTGTACCAGGCAGAGACTATCAGCTTTTCCTCGTACTCTCGCAGTCGAGCCTGCTCACACTGACGCTAGGAGGCAAAATTGTAAATGTTTGAGGACACCAAACACTGATATATGATGATGTCACATGGACATTAAATTAGCAAAGAGTAAGTAAACTTAGGACAATGAAGGACGTCAGGCATTGTGGATTCTTCTTGGACTATTTAGGTCTCGCTGTGAGATTCAGTGGGTTCTTATATCATTTATAATCAATACCGTACATCAGGGACGTCACAATGACACAAAAAGCAGAATTACCTCCAGGTTGAGGATCTGCTTGTCCCTGTCTGTCAGTTGGTTCTTCAGAGCCTGGATTTCAGCGGTGGCAGGATTCAGTTTTGGGTCGAGTGCTCGGATAACCTACAAGCGGGGACGGAAAAAGTCTCACATATCTGTACCATGAACGAGGAGTAAAGCCACGGTTACACTTGCACTCATTTTATCCCCGCAGTGGTACACAATTTTGCGTGACAAGAGTACATTTGTGGTAAACAGGCGTGAAGTATGTAAACTGTGCGGGGCAGTGTGCCAGTGCGCAAAGAAAATTTTCAAACATTCGAAATCTGTGGCAGGCATAATTTCCACAAACTAATTGTGAATGCGCTGCAACCTATGCCTAAACATATCAAAGCGTGTCTCATTCACATGAATGGGATAACTTCCATGGGTACTATTGTCATGCACGAGACGTAAACAGTACTTGTAAATAAAGTATATAATGCACACCATTTTCGGTGATGAATTGAGTGCCAAGTGCGTAATTTATGCACAATGGGAAGACAAACAGTGCGTAAATTAGTCTTCATGCTTTTCAGGCGTTCCATAAATATATAATGACATGTACTGCCATGGCAAATTGCAGGACAATGCAGAGGCAAAATGTGTGCAAGTGTAACCGCCACTTAAAAATTCCAAAAAGGGACCCACATTGCGAGCTTTCTCCAGGTACATTTTGTACCTCTCCTCCATGGCCCTCATGTCATCGTCCTTCTTCTTCAGAGCGGCCATTAGCTCATCCAGTTTCAGAGCTTCCAAATAATTGAATTTGTTAGCAGCAGCGTTTGGCTGCTTCTCGTGGTGGCGACGTCACACTTACAGGTTTGAGTGTTGTCAGGCTGCAGGTCTTCCAGCAGCTCTTTCTTCTTCATGATTTCGTCCTGAGCCTCGTTGAGTTGGACCCTGAGAAAACAAGCATGGCTGCTCAGCTTGAAGAAACCCAGTCTGATTTCCAACCTGACAGTGACTGAAACTTACATGTGAGCGTCGAGTTTCCGCTTCAGGTTGGACTGAAAAACAAGTAAATGACTTGACAAATTAATGTCAAGTCAAATTTCACAGTATCAAAAGCAACAGATCAACTTTCACCACAGTGTGACAGCCTAACAAGAGGATCTCTGTGGGACCGCCCTTCTGGACGTCTGCCAGAGCCTGCCGGCACACTCACATCATCGGGCTTGACTGCCTGACCCTGCAGGGCCTTCTGAAGGTCCTCAACCTGCTGCTGCAGCTCGCTGATGCGCTCTCGACTCAACCTGGAGAGGACACATGCAGGAAGAATGAAAATCAAGATGCTAATGCTTTTTATTTAGTCACATGCATAATTATATTCATTCAATATCTGATGAAATGTACCGTAAACGGTGTGTAAGACTGACTTTCAGACCTTTGGCGGAGAGGTGGATAAGCTCGGTTTCATATGTAAGGATCGGCTGATTGCCGATCCCCCAAAATTTCAGAAATCAGTGAAGACTGATCGGCCAGCATGCGTCCGTACATGCTTCAAAAAATATTCAAGATTCAAGAGATTCAAGAGAGTTTTATTGTCATGTGCATGGTAAAACAGCAGTTCTACTATGCAATGAAAATCTTATTCTGTTCATTCTCCCAAGAAAAGAAAGAAAACACAAGAAAGAATAAGAACATAAGAAACATAAACATATATACCAATAAATTAAACAACAACAACAGAAGAGACATTAATACAAATAAATAAATAAATAAATAAATAAATAAATAAATAAATAAATAAAGTGTATACAAATATACACAAATGGAGGAAAACCATGTCAACAAACTGCCGTAGGTTGAAAAATCCCTCATCATTCTCTTTATGTATCTGACCAAAGTCACAAGTAAATTGCAAGCAATAACTAGTTTTGGTTATGTCAACATCCACTTAGGGCATCGACATAAACGGGTAGTATCTTAAATGCATAATGAGAGTCAACATAGATTAAGGAGCCCACTAACCTATTCTCTGTGTCCAACTCGCTGCGGGTCTTGTGAGCTTCCTCCAGCTGAAACTGCAGAGAGGCAATCTTCTCCCTCTCAAACTCCTCCTGCTGCACTCTCAGCATCTTGTTCTCATGCTGAAGCCTGATGAACTTCTCTCTTGCCACAAATAAACTCAGCGGTCACACACACGGATGGAAAACAGCGGTTGGAGAAAGTCAGTGAGGGTGCTTACCTGTGCTCAATGGGGATTAACTCTGCTGCCAGGTTGTCGTGGCTGGGGCTGCTGGATGGGAGCATGCCTGCATAGAGAGCGTGTGGGCGTGAGAACATACAGATTGACGGACAAGCAACATCCCTGCAGTGATGTTACCTGCTTGGGAGAGCTGGTGCTGCTGAGCTTGGGTGCATCGAAGCTCCTCGTTGATCTCCTTCAGAGAATCTCTCTCGATGATGATCCGCTGGCGGTTGAGAAAGAAATGAATACATGCGTTGGGGGTGGTGACCAAAGCGCGGCTCGGGGGCCATTTTCGGCCCTCAGCATGTTGTAAAAATTGAGATATGATTAGATGTTACACTAATTTGCTTCCTAACACAAAGCTAAAATGTGGACATGTTGAGACTTTATCATATAGTGACCTTCATTGGATTTGTTTTAGCAACTTTAATGCGCAAAATGTATCATTGAATTTTTCAGCATGCGGCCCTCGGTGGAAAAAGTTAGGGCACTCCTGCTCCACAGCATGTCTCACCTCCTTTTCCTTCATCACCAGCTCATGCTTCTCCTCCAACTTCTTCATCTCATAGGCCTGGTTATCTGCTCGCCTCGTCTCGTCTGACAATTTCCTATGGAGCTCTTGCACCTGGCAGGGAGCACATCACACGTGTGTAGCTGCTGGCGACCACAATGCATCCCACCAGACACTACCTGTCGCTTGTATGTCTCCAGCTGTGCACGGGCAGCGTTGGCCTTGCGTAGCTCCTCCTCCAAGCTGACGGTGTTCTGCATGTAGATCATGTTATTTTCTTCCAGCAGCTTCATCTGCCTCTTCAGGTCCCCCAGGTTCTCCAGCTTTCGCTTATAAGTTTCCACCGAAGCCTCCAGCATTACCACTCGGTCTGAACAGTTCCTAAAGCGCACAGGACAAAACAAATGAGCCACCACGATTGCGACAAACTGGCCATCCCTCATAAATCAGTTGAGCAAATCACCAAGGATGTTTGCATGCTGCCTGCAACATATTTAGCCCAGTCACACCTGTTGCTGCACCTGCACCCTACTCGAATGTGAACAATGTCAAAAGACAAACCTCAGAACGTCCAACTCGTCTTTGAGTGCTCGGGATTCCTCCGCCAGGCTAGTGAGCTCGTCGTTGCGGTGCTGAATCTCCACCAGCTGCTTCTCCAGCTCTTCACAATGGATCCTGTAGTCGTCCTTTGCAGCCTCCAGCCTAAAAAAAAAAAAAAAAAAGGGAGGAGAGTTTGTTTTGTTTAGTTAATTTCCCCGCTGCGGTGCCATCATCCTAATAACGTGTCGAACCAACCGGAAGCTCTCCTCCTGCAGCGCCTCAAGCTGCTGCTGTAATTGAGTGTACTTCCTGCCCGAGGGCGTGTTTGGGTCGTCAAAGGTATCCAGCTGATTGGCTCGGTCGGTTAGGACGTCGTTCTCGGCCAATAGACTATTTCGTTCTTCTTGGAGAATGGCCACCTGTCAGAGAAGATTAAGTGGGTGAAGTGGACGTGACAGTATGTTGTATTTGTAAACGATTGAGTGCAGTGGTTAATACACAGAGTGCAGTTAATCCATGCACAGACACAATGTTAGTTAGCCCACATTACCCTCGCTAGTACTTTGCAACCTACTCGATTACTTGTCTGACATTGAAATATCCTGTGCAAACAGGCAGGAACTTCAAACATTTTTAGAATATTTGCACCTCACGGAAAGTCATTAAAGCAGTTATGCTCCATTCTTTGAATTAGAATTTAATCAGGCAGGACAAATAAATAAAATGGCAAACTACAGTAAGAAAAAACCTTTTTGCTTCATTGGAGGTGCTGCGCGGTTTCAGTGAGGAGTTCACAGGGGTTATGAAACCCATCTTTTAAAACATTGTCACAGAGAATTTATTTCTGTACACACAACGTCCTGATGGAGCCACCTGTTAGCTGAGTTAGCATCAACATTGCAAGCAGCTTTAAAAAAAAAAAAAAAAAAAAGAATTAGGGTTTAGTTTGGCTTGACGGGCACAGATACATTGGACTTACCTGGCAGCAGTCGGAGCCGGGCCACGCGGCAAACACAACACAATCTGTCGAGAGTCCAGTTGAAGACAGTTGTTGGATCAGTACCTGTCTGCAAAATGCAGCGTGTCCTTTAGCGCGCTCAGGCCCGGAGGCTGGCGGCGCTGCATGGACGAGAGCCAGCAGAGTCCAGACTGTAAGCTCACAGTCCTTCTGCCACAGCAGCTCCATACAATGGACTCAAGCATTACGGCAAATTACGTAATTCCTCTTTATACTGACCCAGAGGCCAGTGTGTGTGTGTCGGTGTTGTGCATTCACCTGTTGTTCCAGGTTCTAGCAGTGTTGGGATAGTGCTTTCTTCTCTGCTGAAAGTTTGCCTGCCTAAAGATGTGCCTAATCTCTCCCAGTGCCAAACAGCTTCTATTGCTGTTGCTATTGACTCTTATTTTGAGCTTCTGGTACCCCCAGGTGCTGCCAATCAGGCACAGAGTGTGTGTAGGACATGTGCATTCACCTGTTGGTCCAGCTCCTGGCAGCGTTGGGATAGTGCTTCCTTCTCTGCTGAAAGTTCATGCAGTTCTTTCAGAGCCTCTCTGAGCTGCACACACAGAAGACGAGCTGAATGATATTACATTCTCCAAACCAACATGATCCATGTATTGAAGCTAATGGGGTGCACCGCCTGGCTGCAACCAGCAGAGGTGCTGTGAGTCTCAACCAGTAAAGATGAACAGCACTACCTCAACTGTGGAAAGAACTGGTAAAGAAACTGGAGCTCAGCACATTTAGAGAGATTCTCCCAATTGAAGGTCCCCTATCGGGCAAAATCAACTTTTCAAACATTGTAACAGTGATGGTAATGTGTGTTTGTGTGCACCAAACGTGAGAAAAACCTATCATCTCCCACCTACAGATGTTGAATCTGTATGTTTGATCATTTTGTTAACTTTAAATTAACTTATTACGTGCATGAATTTGCTGTAGAGTGAGCGAGGGTGCAATGTTTATGACTTGATGGACTATTTCCAGGAGAGATGCTCCGATCGATCGGCCACCGATCAGTATTGCCCGATTTCAGTGAAAACGCATGTGATTGGCATATGCCAATATATGCCTTTTAACGCTGATCACAAAAGGCCATCACCTGTGACTAGTGCTATTGCAGCCTGTCGTGATCTCTGCGTGCAGTGTAGTGTCTTGGGTAGCATCCTCCTCCACTTTCCTTCACACTGCACAGGAGTGCTAAACGAAAACAAACATGTCTGCTATGTGGAACTTACCTACCAACAAATGCCATGAAAAATATCTCGTGGGGGTAGCACGTTAAAAAGCTTCAATTTAATACTTGACAGAGTATGGTGAGTTTTTGATGCTCACGTTGTGATCTTCAGACCCTGGACAACATTCGCCTGTATGTGTGTGACAGTCAGAAGGCTAAGCAAATAACCCGAAAAATAATTGAATTAATCAGATGAGATGACCAGCCTTTCTCAGCGTTGGAAGCCACTGGGTTCGCCGACTGCTCTCTCACAGCATGTGCTACCTGGAAGTCCTGCTAGGGCTCCACCAATGTACTCTCCTATCCAAAGCCTTCTTAAAGAAGTCGTCTCATCCTCTAAGTTTCATGAGTGATATATGTTCTTTTGGAAAAGTAAAATAGGATTTGTCTAAATTAAGGTGATTTTATGTCCCGTCCCCCCCTCCCCGATTAGTACTAAACAATAATACTACTATAATAACAGCACTGACCTGCTGTTCCAGGTCCCCTGACAGCTCCACTCCAAAGGGGGTCATGGTCTCTTTACTTAGGAGCTGAAAAAGGAGACAAGTCACCACGATTGTCGTTACACTGACCTGCAAATCCTTCAATAATGTCAATCAGTTCCAGAGGGGTTCTTTGAGGTCATGATAGTGTGAGGGAGACACTGACCTCCTGGATGGCCGCCATGACAACGTGCTGCACGGACTCCTCCAGCGTCATGATGATCTGAATGTACTCTGGTGACAGGGAGGACAACTTGTCATTTCTGCAGCTTTGAAGATTCAAACCGTTTGCTTGTTGGTCTGTGCAAGACTTGAAGGAATGTGAGCTCTGTACCTTGTTTGCGTTCACATTTGACGGCGCAACCCAGAACGAGCTGCAGCAGCCTCCCCAGCTCAACAGGGGCTGAATGCTCCGCCACCAGGGCCACGTCTGGCAGGGGGAAGTCAGAGAGGCCCTGTACCAAGACCTAAAAGACCAGACTTGAGTTTATTTTGTCCATACTCACTGAGTGGAAGGCTCAGAGAATTTTCTGTTGGTTTGCATGAAGTCAAGCATAGTGATTGTTTGAACTCCCCAGTTTTTTTGGTTGGTTTCCAAAATGTGTCACTCCTGGAGGTGCCACAGCATTAACGCATACCAGACTTGATCCTAGCTCTGGCCACAATGCTTATTTTCTTTACGCAGGGCTCTTGTGCCTCTTGCCAACAACACAACGCATGCCTCACTGCCCTCGTGAACTCAATGAATGCATCATATAACAGCAGAGAGGTGCCATGTGGACAGACCTCATTGTAGTACTCCAGCACCATCTGCAGGATCTTCTTCAGGTTGTTGAGCTGAGGAGATCACACACACACGTCATGTAGTTATGCACTTCCAGAGAAGAAAGGCATGAGGGAGGGAGGGAGCGATATAGACATGCACTGCAATTGGTGTTACATCTAGCAGACACACATACATGGCAGAGGAGTCTCAGAGTGCAGGTTAAACCAGGAGCAGCAGCAGCCCCCCCCCCGGTGGAGGGAGGAGGTCAGTTGCAAGGAGAGTTGGGCAGGAATCAAGCATACGGAGGATTTAGCACACTAGGAAGGGGGGCAGGGAGCAGAAGATGATAAAAGCACAAAGACGACAGACTGCCCTCTCTACCTTCAGTCTCCAATTGTCCTCAACGTCGGTTTTGATGCGAGTGAGCCAGCCGTCAGTGAACCATGATGGGTCTCTGTGTGACACACGGCACTGAAATTTAACCTACCATATTCTACTATTTTTCTGCGTTTCAAAATAAATTTCATAAGGTGTGTTGCCCACCTTCAAATCTAGCCTTAATGGTGAAAATTTGACCATTTCAAAAGTGCTTTTAGTAAGCGCTGCTAGGAACACGCTGTTTTGTGTGTATGTAGCTTTAATGCTAATGAGCTGTGTTTGTCCATGCTCGTCTCCAGCGCCATTGAGAACTTTATACACTTTTTTTACATACAATATACACTGTAACGCCAACGTTATAGATGCCATATATGACAGAGTGGGAAAGGTAACACTAGCAGAGCTCCACACTGCATTTTAAGATGTGTAGTGAGGCCTGCTTTTTAATTATTATTATTATTATTATTTTTTTTTTAGAAAGTGGTGGGCGCATACATGGGGTGGACTCATCTATCTAGGATGTGGAATCATGTCCAGGAGAAGGGAGGTTTTTTTCCTTCATAACGTCATGAAAAGCCGCAACTTCATAAGCGAGCGTTTGAGCGCCTCTTCTTTCAAAAGTGGTGCAAACAGCTGTAGGTGATGATAGATTATGTTTTCCACCCTTGGTGCTATAAAACAGCCTATAGAGAAACATATTGCTGTTAGGACATCATTAAAAAGTCACTTTTGCAGAATAGGGAGCTGATATGTAATGGGATCAAACGTTCTTGGGGAAAAGTTGCTCAAAACTTCATGCATGAAGTCACTTGAGACCTCTGCATACCTGAATAGACCTCAGATGAGCAAACAACAACACAACTGTGAATGTTTTGCTTTTTCTTTAGCTGCATGTGTCTTGTTCCATCTTCATCACATCTGTCAAGCGAGGTCTTCAAAGGGGGAGTAGTTTTACTTTACTTTTATTATCCAGCAATTAACTTATTTTTCCACTTGTATGACAGTTCCAAACACTAAAATATTACTGGAAACACTGTACTGCACAGCTAATGAAAGCTAATAAAGGTTTAATGATAGTGACAGTTTGTGCATGTAACACATTTGCAAAACATTCTTTATGTGTGTTCTCTCACATTTGATGTAGGGCCTGTGATATAGCGGCTCCAGTGGTCAGGTCCTCTGCTGTACTGCACCGTGCAGAGGTGTTGAAGGTCTGCAGCTGAGAAGTAAAATATTCATACAAAGTACAGGTAATGATTCAATGTTTTATCAACAATGTTATAGAAGTTTGGTCATTATCTTCAGTGAGTGTAGATGGAGTAAAAATATAACAGAATGTAACAATTTGAGTAAAAAAAAAGGCATAGTGAATAAAACAAGCGTCTCAAGTTAATTGTGGGTAACCTTCAAACTAAAACCCGCAGTTAAATTCTTACCAGGATTAAACAGCCTGCCCTACTTAGCACATCTTGTTGATCAACAATGCGTTAATGAAATAATAACTTAATTACAAAAACATAGTATGTCGATCACAAGGAATAGCTTTACTACACATATATTTACTTATACAGGAACAAGTGGTGACTTTTGCCGACGTTATTTGCTTTACTGTAAAACTAGACTGCAGAAATAACTGCTGGTCGAAAGGATTACAGTTCTAAAAATGGGGGGATATTGTCTCTGCAGCGCCAACCTGGCACCCTTCGTTTACGTTAGCCTGCAGCACGCTACGTCGTTATGCTAACAATTATCACAATTTAACTACATAGTTGCTGTTGATTATAGTTCATTAACCGTCGTTGTACGTAGGCTTTAGTGAGCTTTAGTTCCATTATGTTACCAGATGGTGAATGTTTCCCGAAGACCAGCCCGAGCTCCAAAAAGCAGGTGCAGGTCGAAATCGACCGGTTTTTGTGTAGCACACTCAACAATAACAAACAAAAGCTCACCCATATTATGAGGCTCTCAACCAATGCTGTGCTGCTCTCGTCCATTTATTCCACTTAGGCTAATAAAAAGCTCAAATATTTTCATCCACCTGTCCACAAAGACTCTTCCGCTCCTTTCCCTTAAGCGTTTGACCTCACCTGCTGTCGAGTTTGGGTTTCTCTGTCAGTGTATCCAATCAGGATTTAGATGCGTCCAGACTGACAGCTTTTACAGCCAATAATAGAGCGATACGAGCGACTTGCGAACGCCTCCATTTAACGTTGCATCAGTAGTTGAGTTTTGATGCTTATCATGGCTAAAGTTTATACATTCATATGTGTAAGGAATCAAGGATAGATTTAAATAGAGGTAAACTAACAATATACAGTGAAAAGTCAAGTAAAAATAATCCCAATTTTGCTGTGATGGTTTGTCATAATTATGGTGCTTGTACTGAAAAATTGATGTCTGCCAGTATTCATAATGGATAATATTGTTTTATTAACTTGTTAGCTGAGTGGGTAAAAAATGATTACAAGTAGATTTTAGAATAACTTTTCATTGATGTTTATTGATTGAATTATTAACTGAGTGCCTTAATATAAGCACAGTATAAATATAACTATTTTACAATTAACTGAGTGAGTGATTACAAGTTGTTTATAGAAATAATGCTTTATTAGATAATTAGCTGAGTAGATGAACAACTGTTTAAGTGTGTCAAAGGTTAAACAGAAATAGTGAAGTGTTCACACATAGAGAAGACCAGCCGGGACCAGCAGCCGGATAAGGGCACAAACAAGTCAGTAAGCCTTGAGACAGACTGGGGAAAAGTATGTGATGTTTATGCTACCCAAGTGTCAACAGCTCAGCGACTATCACCTGCCGCCGTCACACAACTTCGTCAAAGAATCCATGGGAAAGTTATCTTTGGAGAGACTGGCGCCAATGGTCTGAGCAAAAACAACTATAAAAAAGCAGAAGGGACCATCGATCGGGACCTTTCTCTTCCTTGGGAGAGAGGTGGAAGGCATCCATGGTAAGAGAAATAGTCCAGGGCTCTGAGCTGCGAGAGATATTCTGTCTGATTTATTCTCAATACAATTCTTAAACTTAATTTGGTGTGTGAGTCTTCTTTCCTTCTCATAACTGGGGATTAACGAACACGTTAATCATGTCTTAATTCATTTTCCAAAGTGGTCCTTTGACCTTTAGTAGGTTGTGGAGAATTTCATCTCCAACAATAAATAAATAAACAATTTAAATATTAAATTGAAAAAATACCAAATTAAAAATCTCACCTGACAGGAAAAAGTAGGAAATGGTTTAAATATTTACAGTAATGGAGTGTCATAAAACTTATTTAACATAAAACTTATATATAACAGTACACTAGGTGCCCAACTTACGAACACAATTGGTTCCAGACGACCGTTCTTATGTCGAATTGTTCTTAAGTAGGGGAAAGGTAATATTACCAATGCTATAGGTACTACATGTACGTGTATACATATACAGTATATGTGTATGTATGTAAATATGAGTTTGGATGCAGTAGTAATATTAAACAAGGATAATTAATGAAAAAAACAATAATAAAAGTGATATAATAATACGTAATGATAAATGTTATTTACCTTTGAGGAGGAGTGGCCGAGCATACGTCGTTGGTGGTGGAGGAGGAGGAGTTATTGACAAAAAAGGACAAATCGTCGTCTAGACTCTTGTAAAAGAGGTAGTGTTCTGTGGGTGGTGTAGAATTAAGCAGGCCAATTAACTCTTCATAAACTTTAATCACACGCTCTGTCCGGGTTGTATAATTTCGCTTTCCATTTAGTTTTATTTCCCCAGCATCTAATTCTTCTTCTGTTGGTCCCATTAGCAATGTCACAGTGCCCTCTACTGGTCAAGCATGTAAAGTAGCAGTATAAAGACTGATTGAGCGACTACAAGGCAAAATAAAATAAAATATAGACCAGTCGGCTTGTGTTCGTATCCGCAAATGTTCGCTAGTCGGGTGTTCGTAAGTTGGGGACCTAGTGTATATAACATTTAATTTACAAAATAAATAAAAACAACTATGCAGTCTATACATAGGAGCAGAAAAAAACAATCCTGATGAATAATACATTTTTTTTCATAATCACCACTTTGTCAATATTAGCATTATAAAATATGTAATTTACCAAATAAAAAATATGAAACATTACATTAAAACAATATTAAAATGAAATGTTTTATTGAACTACTAAAAGGAAATGTTTTAAATAAAATAATTCACAGTATATCAAGTGCCATAAAACTTATAAAGATTGATGTCTAATATAATAAACAATAACAATACACCCAAAACATACAGGTTATTATGAGCAGAGTAGTTTACATAAATACAACAGAAGTGAGGAAGAAAGGAATTTAGATAAGGCCTCTATCGGCATGTCACCTTGCTCATTTTATCCACAATGCAAGGAATAATAATTATCCAAGATCTTAGTAACATGTTCCACTGCAGCATTTCCATGCATTCTTTATTAAAAAAAGGCTTAATGCACACCCTCCTTAAATGTGGATTGTCACTAGAGTGGACTTTATCCTGGCGAGTCGCTCCGCTTACCGTCATTACAATGTGATGGCCTCACTTTTTATCTCTGCTCAGACTCAGACCCTGACCCTGACCCACACCGGCTCACTCACGGCGCTGCTGCTATTTTTAGATGACCTGCGGCATGATGAGTTGAGGGGCAGTCATGTCAATATTTACTAGCACCATTCATGACATGGCAGTGTTGAGGAGGTCACGTCGCCCATTTGTGTGCATGTGTGATGTTGGCATAGAAGGCTACCAGTAATGGCAAAGGGGAAAAGCATGGCCGTTTATTAACAAGTATATTGCACAACACAGCAGCAATAGAACCAATGTTGTAATAGCGGTAAGGAGGAAACCGGTCAGCCAGCATTAGTAGTACAGATGAGTTCACTGTAAACAACAGTGTGCTAAAAGTGTAACACGCATTACTTTCATACCAACAGCCTAGCAGCGCCACCAAACTATTATAGTACATACAAGTGAATAATGTAAATATGCTTTCATTGCAGCAATGCCAATAAAAGGCCACGAGGTGACAGTATCGCTCTGCAAATGCTTTCCTGTTCCCTTTCTATTACCTGTCCTGGTAGCAGTAAAAGGTGAGTAGTTTTACTTGATTTTAGTTTTGAATGTTACTTAAAACATTGCCATTGCAGTAAAGAAAGCTTTTATGATAGCAACAGTCTAAGTGTTTCCGTTTCAGTGTTGGCACACCCCACTCTGGGTAAATTATTGCCAAGGTCAGCGCTAGCCTACTTTCACGTGGGAGGGATCACGTCTGGTGAGAACTTGCCGTAACAGTCATGTGACCCACGCTGGGAATACTCATTTTGACATGGTTTTCTCTCTAATCTGCTGTAGGTTTATGTGCTGTTGTGAGTCTGCACTGAAGCTTCCCAGCAGGCTGCAGGAGTGAGAGAGAGAGGAGCTGATAGTGGTTGATGATTAACTTACAACTCTCATTAGATGATGCTGGACACGCTGACTTTTTACTTCCTCAAGCCATCATCAGCCTCTTTCCATGCACACCTATCGCTCCGTCTCCAAGCCCAGGTGAGTGTCTTTACGCCATGCCAGGACATTTTAGGACACCCGTCCGCTTACATTTACATACATCACATGGCCATTTGCACGTTAGGCTGTCAAACAGAAGGTATAGTTTGTTTTCAGATTTAAAAAACCCCCACACAAACATCAGACCAGGCCTTCACTTAAACACCTAACATTTGCAGCACATTCCGAAAAATAGTATATAGGGGACTTTTGACTAGCGTTTTTGCAGCAGATGACTAAAAACACTGCTCTGTCATATAGACGATCTTTGACTCTTTTTTTTGTTTCAGATTTCTAAAAACAGCAGAGCGCTCCAATAATATAGAGGACCTGCAGTGGTGTGAAAAAGTGTTTGCCCCCTTCCTAATTTCTTATTGTATGCATGTCACACTTAAATTTTTCAGATCAAACAAATTTAAATATTAGTCAATGACAACACAAGTGAATACAAATGCAGTTTTTAATTGAAACTTTTTAAGAGATAAAAAGAATCCAAACCTACATTGCTCGTGCTCGTGATTGTCCCCTAAACCTAAAATAACTGGTTGGGCCACCCTTAGCAGCAACAACTGCAATTAAGCGTTTGTGATAACTTGCAATGAGTCTCTTACAGCGCTGTGGAGGAATTTTGGCCCACTCATCTTTGCAGAATTGTTGTAATTCAGCCACATTGGAGGGTTTTCCAGCATGAACCACTTTTTTAAGGTCATCCCACAGCATCTCTATAGGACTCAGGTCAGGACTTTGATGAGGCCACTCCAAAGTCTTCATTTTGTTTTATTCAGCCATTCAGAGGTGGACTTGCTGGTGTGTTTTGGATCATTGTCTTGCTGCAGAACCCAAGTTGGTTTCAGCTTGCGGTCACCAACAGATGGCCGGACATTCTTCTTCAGGATTTTTTGGTAGACAGCAAAATTCATGGTTCCATTTATCACATCAAGTCTTCCAGGTCCTGAAGCAGCAAAACAGCCCAGGACCATCACACTACCACCGCCATATTTTACTGTTGGTATGATGTTCTTTTTCTGAAATGCAGAGTTACTTTTACACCAGATGTAATGGGACACACACCTTCCAAAAAGTTCAACTTTTGTCTCGTCAGAGTATTTCCCTAAAGGTCTTGGGGATCATCAAGATGCTTTCTGGTAAAAATGAGAGGAGCCTAAATGTTATTTTTTTTTGTTTGTACATTTTTGTAGTATATTCTTAAAAACAGCAGCACACTCTTGTCATATAAAGGATCTTTGATAAGTATTTTTGTGATTCCTAAAAACAGAGTGCTCTGGTCATATAGACAATCTTTGACAATTTTTGCAGTAGATTCCTAAAAACAGTAGAGTCCTGTAAAATAGAGGACCTAGTGTTTGACCTAGTGACCTAGTGTGTGACCTAGTGTTTCTGTAGCACATTCTAAAATACAGCAGCGCACTTCTGACATAAAGAGGATCTTTGACTTGCGTTTTTGCAAGTGCTTAAAAACAGCTGAAGGCTCTTGTCATATCGAGGATCTATGAGCAGCATTTCTGAAGATGATTCCTAAAAACAGCAGAGCGCTTTTGTCATATAGAGCATCTTTGACTGCCATTTTTGCAGTATGTCCTTATAAAAGGCAGCACAGCACGCTCCTGCTATAAAGCACTAACATATTATGATGATCTATTTAGTGAGGTAAAACATTGTAAGGTGTGACAGAAGCTTGCATTGACATATCCAAAATAAGAATAGTGAAGGAAGAAGCTTTGTGAAAATGTAAACCGTCCTGTATTAATGTAAGCGCTCCACCTTCATTTTTTTTTTTTGGCAAAGTAGCTTCTTGTGTTTTTTTTAAGCAACAATATGTGCTATGTTTAGTGTTTGGACCAGCCAGGACACATCTTGTCCAGTGGTGGGTAACATACGACATGCGACTTAAAAAAAAACCTAATAAAGCCTCAGAGGAAGCGTTATCAAGCTTATCAGACAAGTTGGCATCATTACCATTGTGTCTCGCTATAGCCAGCAGCAGATATGATAACATTGTGTGCGTGTGTGTGTGTTTATCTTGGTGTGGTGTCAGGTTTCAGATCGCACCATCTTCCTTCTCAAGGTCCAGCGAGTCAGGGTCACCCGGTCTTGCCGGCCTAAAACTCAGCCTGTCCTCTGCACCAGCAGCCACCGCCCACTCCCAGGATGGTGAGGATTTGTTGTTTCTACTTCCCCTCCTTACTCCCGTTTGTGTCTTTGACATATTGAATTACTACTTCCTCAGACAGTGTCCAGAGGCCTTTGTTACTTAACTGCAGAGAGACCATCTATTAATCCTCAGTCCTAAATACTAAATAGGTCTTCAAAATGTGTTATGCATTATTATATATGTTGGTAATGCATATAAGCTACTGTATGACATGTATCGTTTCAATATAAAAACCCTAAATGTCAGCTTTACAGATGCTAGCTTCCAGCATTTTTATTTGTCTGTGCCTGTCACACAGAACTCAGCAAACAGCAGGACATTGCCATTGATGTGCATGCTTTTAAAAGATTTCTAATGAAAGACCCTCTGATTGGTTTTTAGAATTGCAAGGAGGGCCGAATGAAATGCGGGCAATATTTGGCCCATGAGCCGCAGGTTGCGTGGATAACAGTAACATGGTTGCAAGCGTAGAGGTTGTAAAGCTGCTATAATATCAAAGAGACACTCCCTTTTATTGTGGCTCTGACAAGGTCGCACTGTAGTTTTGATCTAAATCTTGCTTCATAACTCTTATTGCCGTTTTGGTACTCTATAATGTATTCATTCCTGCAGAAGTCTGCACACTTTTATCCATCAACCAGTCAGCACGACCGCCACTGTCCAGTGTGCCTGCAGACGGCCAGCTTCCCAGTCCAGACCAACTGTGGACATTTATTCTGTGGTAGGACACACGCACGCACGCAGTGTGACGTCTGTTGATGTACCCCATCACAGAGACCATCTGTTCCATCTTTTTAATCACTAACAGTTGCCATGGTAACGCTGCCCTGCCTCTCCATCATTATTCTGAGGGAAAAACTTCATTTAGCGAATGACAAAAACCCTACAGTTAAGACACATTTGGCATTATCGAGCGGGTGCATGGAAATGACACAAAGAAGTGGTTGTAAGAAGTTGTGTAAAGAGATTTTGATGACAAATATGAATTGTTTTGTGCATTGGGAAAATGATATGACCATGTTTTGCACAACTCTAAAAAGGTCCTGGCCACATCTAGAATCATCTAGAACATTCTAATCAACAATATATTACAATTTTGGACATGTCTGTTTTGAGAAAGGAACATTTGGACATGCAACTTTTGATTAAAATGTGAAAAAACAATAATAAAATATATTATATAGGTATTATTCTAACAATACTGTATATATAAACATCTTATCTTTCAGCATCTGTGTTTTTCCTTCACCTTTTATGACACCTGACACATTAACATGGCCCACTTACCTCTTTGACACATTATTTCAGGGCTGGCCATATACGACCCACTGCACCATTCTAAAAACAAAATAAAACCTCAGTGGATCTGCTATAAAAATCCCAATAAACATAGTTCCATGTTATTGCAGCTTCGTGTTTGATCACCTACTGGAGACATGGCATGTGGTTGGACCCAATCAGCTGTCCTCTTTGTAGACAAAAGGTAATATACTCTTACAGTATTTTTGTAACTTTGTTGTAAAAACGTACTATATGTACATTCAGAATAAAAAAAAAAATAACGACTCCTCAGGTCAGCGCCATGTGTCAGCTATTCAACGACACCCGATCGGATCAGCAGTCCAAGGACATTCTTGGGGAAATAATGGACTACAACCAACGTTATTCTGGAGCACCGAGACAGGTCAGTGTACTCAAACTTGAAACATGTTGCATTAACACAAATGCTTCAGTGAATGCACCTATTCAATTTAGCGCTTATAGTCACTGTGTGTGTGGTCTACAAAAGTAAATAACCGTCTCTCATTGGCACCGGGTCAATAAACATTGGCATCAACAGCTGTCAACCTCCCGATGTCGTCTTTTAAGAACTTGTTTTAACACCACAAGATGACAGTAGCTGCATTTGAAGTACAGGACCATGTTTTCCTTTCCACTTTCTCATGCACTTCAAATCATTATTTAAGTTAAAAACATGAGCTTTTCTGAAATAAATGTTAAAATTTGGGAAATACCTGCAGTAAGAAACTTCACATTTTCTATAAATTGCAATATTTCCCCTTCTATCCAGATAAGAGCCTACCTGTGTGACGCACCTCTCCTCCTGCAGCTCATGGTCCGCAGCCTGGGCACCATTGAGGGTCTCGTTGGGCTCTTCTTCTTGCGGGTGGCTCTGTGCTGTGTGGGCACCATGGTCTCCATCTCCTCCTCATCATTATCGTCATCTAGTCCGATTAAAGCAGACCCCACCCTGTGCGGCCTTTTGGGGGTCTTAGATGACCTGGTGGTGGTCATCCTGCTGCTCCTCTGCGTCATCAACGTTAACCAGCAGATAGCGCCAGAGAGAGGACACCCCGCCAGCACAGGAGCGATGGAGAGTTCACGTTAGGCAATGCAGTTGCGTTTGATTCCTCCAGGGGGCGCAGCTAGAAAGGAATGGTATATGACGATAAATGGCATCTGAAACTTTGAGAAGTGTTCACAATTGTAGCTTAAATTGCAATGTTTAAATAATCTCTTATTTACTATTTAAATCATAGCATTTTGATATCATTGTAAATATCGTATAATGTTATTCGTGTTTTTATGTATAAAATAAATATTTATTTTCTCTTGAAACAAAAGTTTATTACTTTTATTTGTTTTTTGGTAGCGCTTGTACAAATCAATATTTTACTTGTTTTTTTTTTTAAAGGCAGTGTGAAGGCACCTTAAAAACACAGAAACACAGTGATTGCTGGAATTAGATGCACAAAATGTGACAGTACAGTCAAAACAGCAGAGCAGTAACGGAGAGCATAAAAATGAAGACATTAACGGTGTCCTTAGCGTGCATCGCTGCACCATGCGGCGGCGTTGCGGAATAGGCGGAGCCACGGCGAAGGTTGTTTGAGGGCGGCTCTGAAGTCCTGCGGGGCCCACGGCCACTGCCAGCCCAGCGTGCAGCGCTCCGGATGGGGCATCATGGCCAGGTGCCTGCCGTCCTTAGAGCTGAGGCCCGCAATGCCCCGTGGGGAGCCGTTGGGGTTCAGAGGGTACTCCTCGGTGGGCTGACCCTGGTCATCGAGGTAACGGATGGGGGCGAGGCCTCCGGAGGTGATCTTATCCAGAGCTTGAGTGCTGCGGAATTGCATCAGACCTGCAGCAATTGAATGAGGGGATGAAATCAATAATAATTATATGTTATTATAACAACATAATTATTGTAAAAATGGTTAAACATGGTTAAAGTGTGATTCCAATGTTGTGCTACTATTAAAGTACTAGGAATACATTTTCAGACGTGTGGTATCTTTTAGCTTGATCATCAGTAAAAATGGGCATATTTCACAGATGGTTGCAAATGGTGACTAATCATGATTCATTAACTTGAAAACTGTGATTAAAATTGTAATCATTTCACAGCCCTAGTATTTATACATTTAAAAAGGTATGGTTTTTAATAGCTATTTTTGAGACAAGGCCATTTCCTTGGGTGACCACATGATGGACCAGATCTATACCTTCTCCGTGAGCGACCCACACTCCCAGAGATGAGCCCTCCATGCCGGCGAGCCACACGGACGGCGACGCTTGGATTCCAACGCTGACAAAGCGTGACTCGAACCTGCCAGACTTATTGTGGGTCAGCACCACTTCTGATGCTGGAGGACAAATCGCAGCGTCATTCTTCAATTCATCAATGAATGAATGAATCAGACTTTATCAAGGTGCCCCCTTTGAGGAGTTCTTGTTTAGTGCAGTGGTCCCCAACCCCGGGCCGCAGAGAAAGAAAAAATAATTTCCATTATTTCATTGTTTTATGTTTTATTTTGAAAAGTGGCCGGATTCTCTCTGTTACATCCGTCTCACTTGACGCATGTCAATGTGCGTGTGCTAACTTGCTCTCGCCGCACAGATAGACTACCACTGTATTGTTAGCATTTTTCTTTCACCTCATATTTGGTGTCAAATGCTGATACTATGTGGGAATGCATAAAGGTAAGTTTTGATGACTTATTGAGTGCTAATGTGCACATTTGTCTCAGTTCATGCTAGCACACTGCCTTTTACTACACACGTCAAACAGCGATGTAATAATCTCTCTGGAAAAACTTGGCTGGAACTTGAACTGGTAGATGGTGGGTCGGCATTCATTTTGTGCTTTTAATTTGATGTTATTCATGTCTTCGTTTTACACAATATATAAATATGATAAATTAGATCGCTATAATGTACGACACCCCCTCCGCCTCTCCCGGTCCGCGGGACATTTGTGGGCACACAAGCCGGTCCGTGGGTCAAAAACGTTTGGGGACCACTGGTTTAGTGGACTACACAAAGATTCAGACCATCAAAAGCTAAGTGGTCTTCATGTTAAAATTGATGAGATTCATCTCACCAGCGCCATCCTGGCCCTCTCCCACCCAGCCCAGAAGGGCGAGCAACTGGCAGCCATTGCACACGCCCAGACTCAGCGTGTCTCCCCTCTGGCGGAAGCGGTCAAATTCTGCTTTGGCCGTAGCGTTGTAGGTGACAGTGGCGGCCCAACCTTTAGGTGACAGACAGACAATCTAGTGTAATGTAGGTACTATATGAGTCATCATTAACGTGTCCTTATTACAGTACATGCCTTTGGCCGATCCCAGCACGTCAGCGTAACTGAACCCTCCTACGAACACCACGGCTTTGAAGGGTTCCAGTGTGACGGAGGCGGAGCCCAGGTCCTGCATGGTGACGTCCCACACCTGCGCACAAGTGCAGACAAAGGCTTGTGTCTGAGGACGTCATGGATTCCTTGGTGCATCAAATGGAAAAAAAAAACAAAAACCCAACCTCAAAGCCTGCCATGTAGAGAGAGACGGACATTTCTCTGTCTCCGTTACTGCCCTCCTCCCTCACCACGGCTGCACGAGGCTGCGCTGCTGCTCCAGGATACAAAATGTCATTGAATATTTCACATTACTGTGGTCCCAAAGGAAATAAGGTTATTACGTTTCACCATCATAAAACTGTTGAGGGATTGTTTAAAGTAGTATTTTTTTTTTTTTTAACATTCCTAACTGTCCTACGGGTGTAAAAGATAACCACTGTCTAATACAGGGGTGTCCAAAATGTGGGCTGTGGCTGTTTCCGCCATGCATTCTAAAAACATTATTTAACAAGAAAACTCAAAAAAACAACAAAAGGGGAAAGTTATGATCCATCCACCCATATGAGAAGAAATTTTGGAGGAGAAAATTTACAAGAAGAAAGTTGAAATAGTTGGAAAATTCAACAAAAACAACAGCATTGGAAAAAAGAGCTGTAATTTTACAAGAATAAAGTCAAAAGTTTAAAAGAAAAAAGTTGTATTACAACAACAAAAAATTTTATGAAAATAAACTCGTAATATTATGAGGAAAAATTATGTCATTTTAGGAGCATAGAGTTGAAATATTAAGACAAAAATATATACACACACACCCACACACAAACTATATATATCAAACAGAGGGAACGGGAAGGTTTTTGCAAAGTGATACTGTCCCCTAGTGGCCTTTTATGGGTACTGCCAGTCGTGTAGAGTATAATCAGTGACACTCTTCTAGTTTAATTTCCTCTTCTATGGTTAGCATCAAAATTTCCTATGAAAAAAAGCCAAACAAGCTGGTGGAGTTAATCCTTTACAGTACATTTGCTGATGTCAGGAAAATCTTTCTCAGATATTGTACAACATTTGAAGCGTTCCACTTTGGAGGTTCCACTGTAGGATGAAGATGCATTTCTGACTTACCAGGCTGTTTGCAGATGGGAATTTCAGACGGGTCAAAGGTCACTTTAAAGCTAGGCTGCGTTCTCCTGGCTAGCCCCTCCTCTTCCTGCTGAACACACAACTCATTGGCTTGCAGGCGCTCCAGCTGAAAACTAGTCTCCTCCCACAGCGCTCGAAGGTAGGGCAAGCGTTCACTGAGCACTTCCTGTCCGTCCACTCGCACCTTCACCTGCAAGGGGGAAGCAAGCATGTGAAGATGCGAGTGAAGATCTTGGAGGTGACGAGGGTGACATCTCACCATGGCATCTGGACCAAAGCCGCAGGTTCTGCCAATGTGGTGACATGGCACGCCGGTGTCACGGAATCGCCGGCACACGCTTTCTTCATCGGGCTGGGACACTTCCAGAACCAGACCCAACTCTTCACTGAAGAGCAGCTCCATGACTGCACAGTCGACAGGACGATGCATTAGTCAAGGTTTATGAACTACTTAGTGAGGACTACACTCTCAATAGCCACTTCATTAGGTACTCATCTCATACAAGGTGCGTATGAAAGATTGTGCCTGTGTACCTAATGAGGTGGCCAGCTTTCTCACCTCCCTCGGCTCCCTGTGATGACAGGTCCACGTCGATCCCGCGGTTTCCCGCAAATGCCATCTCCAGCAGGCAGGAAATGAGGCCTCCATCGCTGACATCATGTCCTGCACTCAGCAGCTGATCTGAGAGATAAATCACATTAAACCAGCAATCACAAATTAAATATTGTACATCTTCCTCAAATCATCAAATAAAACTATGTATATATCTTCCTCAAATACTAGTTTATTTGAATATAAAGACATACATTTTCCTTCAAATCCTATTAATTTTTTTATTCTTTTAAAATAAAAAATAAGTATACATCCTTCAAATCCTATAATTTAGTTGAATAAAAAAATAAACACATCTTCCTCACATCGAATTATGTTAAATCTTAAATGTGTTTAAATAAAGTAAATTCCTTTAAGAAAAGAAAGATGCTTCAATTTTTTATTTGTGTTAGATCCCACGAAAAAAAACAAACAAGTATACCAAATCAAAAGTAAAACACTATATTTATATATTTCTATTGTTGTCATTTTCAATTAAAAACGATTTTCTTTTCAAATCTCAAATTGTTTTCTACATGAAAAAAAAAATTGGGAAAATAATTCATGGTGTCAAGGCCCTTTTAAATAAAAAGTATTAGTAGTGTCATTATAAAAATGATGACTACTGCTAGTTAAAATTTTTGAATTAGGCAGCAGTAACACACTAACAGAATATCTATCCATCCATCCATTTTCTATACCGCTTCTCCTCATTAGGGTCGCGGGGGTATGCTGGGGCCTATCTCAGCTGACTTCGGGCAAGAGGCGGGGTACACCCTGGACTGGTCACCAGCCGGGCACATATAGACAAACAACCATTCACACTCACATTCATACCTATGGACAATTTAGAGTCTCCAATTAACCTAACATGCATGTTTTTGGAATGTGGGAGGAAACCGGAGTACCCAGAGAAAACCCACGCATGCACGGGGAGAACAGGAGAACATGCAAACTCCACACATAAATGCCCCAGGGGAGAATCGAACCCAGGTCTTCCCGATCTCCAGACTGTGACTGTGTGGCCAACGTGGTAACCACTAGACCACCGTGCGGCCCACTAACAGAATATGCAAAAAAAAAAAAAAAAAAAAAAAAAAAAAAAAAAATATATATATATATATATATATATATATATATATATATATATATATTAAAAAAATATTATTAAAAAAACCACAGGTACCATACAAGAAGCAATGGGTGGCTTCCCTCAAACAACGTTGAGCATTAAGTTCAAACTAACCGTTTATCAGGGTCTGAGTGGTGTTGAAGCAGGCGGCCAAAAGTTCTGGCCGGTCCAAGTCAGGAGAGCAGTCTCCCAGCTGACCGTAGCACTGAGCCAGAGCAGAACCTCCCAGGCGGTGGTGGCCAGGACTGATGGGAACCCACAACAAGACACCTGCAGACAGATGCAAAGTAAGGCTTTAGATCAGATAAGATCTGCGGCGTGTGTGTGTGTGTGAGTATTTTACCTGTGCCATCTGGATCATCAAGATCAGGTGTGACAGTGGCACTGATGTCTGGACAGACCGCATATGTGGAAATAACCAGAGCTCCTGAAATAGAAGCAGAGCGAGAGCATAAAAACCAAGCAACCAAAACTAAAAACACGTATGATGGCTTATACTTATAAGTACACTTATACGTAGAGAACAGATCTCCATTCAGGCTGAACAATACTTTTTGTGGATTATTTCAAAGTTGAATTTATCCTACAGCAGTATTTTCTACTTGAACTCCACTTTCAGCATTACAGATGCCATGTCTGCTCTACAGGCGCGGTGTTGTGGTAAACACATGGTGGCAGCAATCATATGAAATCATATAAAAGTCAGGCAACGGAGGCACAAAAAGCAGGCATCTATTTGAGGTGTGGTGTTTATTCAAGTGGGGGTCACTATCAGAGTATACCTGGAGCCTTGACAGTCTCCTTCCCCACTCGAGCGGCCATACTGAGCGAGTCTTTGCCCCCGTCGATGGCCACCCCGAGCTGACCCATGACCTCACACATGGCTTTGCAGGACTCCCAGAGACACGCCCCCTCACCAGGCAGCTTGGCAGCCCACATCCAGTTGCCACTGCACTTCACATCCTGAAACATGTGATCATAAACTAAGTTGAGATTGACACAGTGAAAATACTTTTTTTTTTTTTTTTTTTTTTTTTTTTAAATACAGGTTGCCCCTCACCTTCAGGGCTGTGACTCGGGCAAACACCAGGTTGGTCAGAGCCTCTCCGACAGCCATACGAGCCCCTGCTGCGGGACTCACGAGCGCTTTGATGGGCTGCTCTCCGATGGCCGTGGCCGCACCCTCGAGACTGAACGGCGACAGAGCAACAACGGCCACGTCTGCTAAAGGTGTGTGCAGAGGACCGACACACTGCTGTTGGGCAATCAAACCCGTCACAGACCTGTCCACCTGCGTCAAGACACAGGTATTAAGACTCCCAATGTGTCCCGTCTAGGGATGATCAATGTATTTATTTATTATTGGGTCAGTCTAGGTTACGATCTGTGATTGTTAAGGAGGCTTGGCTGCACCAGCAATAAAATCCGACTCAACTAGCTGCCTAAATGGGTTGTGCAGAAATCTAACAAAAAACCTTATTGGTCAGGTAGCGCTTGGATGCCACAGCAGGCAAACGTAAAACTCTCTCCAGGGCGTCTTTGACCGTCAGCTGGGTAGGAAGAACCAGTGGCCGATGGGTCGGTGTCAAACGCTCCATCTTGAACTCCTTCTGGGGCATCTTCCCCAGGACCCACTCCAGCTGCAAGTCAACAGGATGGCAACCCCTGGTGGCCGGTTCGTGACCTTTATCCTCGTCGTCCACCAGCACAATCTGAGGGAGAAAGAAGCAAAGCGGTGACCTGATAACAGAAGTCATTTTGGACGCATGACCTCGATCCGGGCGGAGACGCACCTTGCCGTCGCCGGTAATGCTTCCCACAAAATCCACGGGACATTTCTCTCGCTGACACACCCTCTCCAGGAAGGACCTGTCTGATGGACGGAGCAGCAGGGCGTTGCTCTCCTGATACTCCGCCCCCCACAACTCCAGCACACTCAGTGTGGGGTCGCCTTTCTAAAAGGAAACAATGTTTGATTGGATGATTTTATAACCTCAAATGCTATTTAACAGTGTGCACCTTAAATCTGCTGCAGTAGATCACAGCCCCAGCAGGCTCGCTCAGCTCCTTCAGAACATTGCCTGAAGATAAAAGCGGTCTTGAGTGTGTTTCATCACTTCAATGTTCACACAGCAGCAGCTCCTCCTCCCACCGTTGCCTCCTGCACCCTGGTCATGTATGCTGCAGATGGGGTTCCCATCGCTTCGTTCCAGGCACGCCCTCAGCGCCCGATTCATCTTCTGCTCCATCTCGGCGTCACCTCTCTGCACAGCCCCCAGGTCTCTGTCGCTGGAGTTGTCGCCTTGCACCTGTAGGGACAAAACACACACACTGAAGTAGTGATGTTGCTACATCAGGTGCAGTCAATGATCACACATCAAAGTGGCTTTGGTGGCCATACTTGAACAGAGGAAGCTGCTCCTCCTCCCACGCCGATTCTGTACACCGGACCTCCAATCTTCACCACTTCCATCCCTGAAGCAGCACAGGATTATGAGGGAACATTGATCATTATGAATGAATGCTGTCACTTCATTAGGTACACCTGCACAGTATAATGCATAGGTGTCTAAAGTGCGGGCCGGGGGCCATTTGTGGTCCACCGCTCTTAATTTTTTTATTTTTATTGGCCCACGACACACTCTACAAACAAAATTAAACATGGCCAGCATAACACATCAATACACAGAAAAAAAGGAAATGGACCAAATCCCTCCCTTACGAACCAAAATGGCAGACAACCTGTTACAGTACAGTAATCCCTCATTTTTAATCCACTATTAAAGCTACTTTGACAAAAAGAAAGGACAGGTGAGCCATTTGTGCTTTATGTGACTGCCAACATTTACATTGTACTTTATGTACAAACCACATCTCCACTTAAACAGTGTGCTCATTGTCTTTATGCTGTTTTGTGCTCATTTGTCATTAAATACAGGCATCATGTCTGAATTGAGCAGTTATAAAAATAAGAGTTGAAGCAAAAATTCTTTGGTGAGCTACTCAAAATCAGAGTGGAGAGAGCAAGGTTGTTCAGTGGCACTTTAAAAAAAGCATATAGCCCATGAACGCGATAGCCACTTGTAGATTCCCTGTGGGACAAAATGAGCTCCGAACGAACTGCATTGCTTGTTTTAAAGGCAAAATGTCATTGTGGTAAAAAATAAAAAGTCACATTTGGAGTCTGCAAAACAGAGACTAGCGAGGCGGATAACTCTAGCTAGCTGCCGCCAGAGAGACAGAAGAAATTGAGAGCTAGGCAAAATGTGTAAACAAAGATGGTAGAAAAGTCGGTTGAATGCGACTGAAACGTCGTCTGCTGTCGTCATTTGACTCCATATTTTACAGACTATTTTTGATTCTCACGGTAATAAGGGACAACATGCATCCCTTGCCAAAGGGTGTATTTTTATCTGGTCGTACATGCGCGAGTAGATGAAAAATTTACTCGCGATGTCTCATATTTTAGTCACAAAATGCAACCATTTAGTCACAGTCTGATTTGTGAGGTCTGATTTTTTTGAGGAGGCATTGTTATGATGCAAATGTATTACTCTTTTGAACGCATATTGTTTTGAGAAACCAAACTCTTTACTTAAATGTCCCAGCAACTAAGCGGAACTACACGTTCCTCGTCACGGAAATCCAACCACAACTGGACTCGCGGGACCAATTGGGGGAAGGGGTAAGTCACTGTTGATGTACTACAATGCCGATGGGGATGCCATACAACTTAAAAAAAAATCTGAACTATCCCTTTAATGGCTTATACTGTACTTGTGTTTTAGTGCATTTAGCCACTTTTATGCTTGAAAATGCTTAATTTGGGCAAAAAAAAAAAAACATGTACAATTTGCTTAAGTATGTACATTTTTTGACTAATAATAGGGCATAGTCAACCACAAAACAGTTTGAAAAACCACGATAGAGTGAAGGAATGATGTTCGAACTGCGATGAAGCAAAGGATGACTGTATATGGTCTTGAAAGATTTCCATGCGCTCTGTCATGATAAGCATGCCAACAATTTCCATAATACAGCTGGGATGTAGGCTATTTTTCTTTAGATTTCATGAAGAGCTTAGTATATCTTGGCCCATAATGGATTGATAATAGCATGTTTAATGAGTTCAAATGAGAAGAATATCATAGTAGGCCCTCACACCCTTCACATTTTCCATATGCAGCCTTCAGTGGAACGCTTTCAGTTTGGACCTGATCTGATGAGATTCAATACAAAACCTCTTTCCAAAATACAATCAATCTTCTACATTACTACTCTTTGAAAAATCAGGTAAAAAAAATAACAGTAAAATGTTACCAGTCTCTGGCTGCTCCTTCTTCACGTGTGCATCCTCAATAGAGCCGAGACCACCACTAAACATGATGGGCTTAATCCACTCTCGTCGCTCCCCGCTGGGCAGCTGCATGCCGAAAGAACGGGCAAATCCTAGCAAAGGAAACATTAGCCAGAGTTTTGTTGCATACTTTAGTGTGTGCAGCTTTGTCTCCCCACCTGATAGCACCGGTTCCCCAAACTTGTTGCCGTAGTCTGAGGCGCCATCGCTGGCCTCGATGGCCACCTGCAACGGGGGTGCGAAGCTGGTTGGGTACTCCCACCCGTCTCCTTCATTCTCCCAGGGCAGGACGTAACCTGAAGAGCACACCAGGAGGTGTTAAACTTATTCTTCTTAAACTCCTTTAAAACACACAGGCATTTTTGGACCTGGTATGTGCAGGTTTCCAAAGCAGTATCCCGCTGTGCCTGCGATGACGTGGCCTCCCCGCCCGGCACTCTGGACATCTCTGATGCGACCCCCGGTTCCTGTGGTAGCACCGCTGAACGGCGCAACCCCTGAAAGTTGGAGATAGAAGTGATTAATTGGGAGGTAGGGCTGAGCAATAGGGACCAAAACTCATATACCGACATATTTAGGTTGAATATTGATATACAATATATGCATCCCAATTTTTTTTCTGTAAAAAGAGTTTAGAAAAAAATCAAAGCCAAACATGCGTGTCAAGTTGTTTTATTAAAATAAATATTTAAAATGAGGATGTTTTTTGTTTGTGAAGTTTTAAAGCTTCACATTAATAGATGCACATAAAAAAAAATCGTGTCTAAAAATAACCGCTAAAATAAAGTAGGCCATTCTCTTTTTGAAATATAGAAAAAGTCAAATATAATCTTTTTTATAACAAACCTTTAGCTATGCCCAAATCCTCAGCTAATAACAAAAGCACAAAAGAACAAAATATGGGAGTGCCCAGTTTAAGAGGAAATTTTAAAATGTCAGCAACTCAAAAATACTTAAACAATTGAACAGTAGTATTTTTTAGGTAAACATCTTTAGTTTTACTTAAAGTAAATCGATATATCGCCCAGCCCTATTTGGAGGTGGAAAAAATATAAAAGTTTGGAGTGTTCTGACCAGTTGGGAAGTTGTGCGTCTCAGCAGTGAAGATGACATGTCGCAGCGAGTGACGCTTCTCATATGGACTTGCTTGGGACGTATCTTTAGGGTACATACACTCCAGCACCATTCCTTTGATACCACTAGAGACACAGACACAGACACACGCACACACCTTGTTCGCGTTGTCACTCAAAGAACCAGCATCCTGTACATCTGTTTCCGACCTACCTGCTGTTGTCGCAGAACTTGATGACATTGTTCTGGTTGCTGTGCTTCTGCGTGTCCATGATGAGCCTGAATAGGGTCTCCTCTTGCTCCTGGCCGTCGATCACCACACGGCCTCGAAAGAACCAGTGACGACTGTGCTCGCTGTGGCCCAAAGTGTGTATTGGTTACATTTTAAAAAAACAAAAAAAACAAAACAACCCAAAACAAAAAACAGCTAATTTTGGGGGTATTCTGCAAAGCAAGTTTAGTGGATTAGCGTGCTGTATTGAATGGAAAGCCAGACTCGCGTATTCAGCGAAGGTAGCTCTCTTTTAAAGCAGCTGTATCGCCATGGTAACTTAGGCTAAACTCATAGCCTGGTCAAGACCAGGTTATGTCCAAGCTTTCAGCTTAAAATCAGCTATGAAAGTGCTACTGTTTCACTGTTTAACTCAGTTGGAGATGCGTCACCATTTATTTAGAACCTACAAGGTTCCCGATGGGACATGGAAAACAAAGTAAAAAAAAAAAAAAAGAGCATTCCCTGATGATATTATCCATCTATAAGTGAGATACATTTTCAGACGAGGGAATACGCTAGATATGCTCACGCGAGCACCAGAAATAAAATGTAATATGAAATATTAATAATTAATGTTAGCAGATGTAAATGTCACAGGAGTCCCTGCTTGAGTACTGAGCCTGTTAGTCTTCTTATATTACTATATTTGCTGGAGGAATAAACACTCGGAGGCATCAATTAACTGCATTAAAAACACTTGTTTTATCATAAAAAAAGGGAAAAAATTTTAAAGTCGCCACAAAACACATCACACACAAAACACTGTCATTTAGTGGTCACAACGAGAGACAGCAGATTAAAATATTTTATTAATTAATATAATAAAAATGACAGTTGTTGCTCTAATGTATTTATTTTTTAAATGGATAAGTGTTAATATGTCAAAGTTGTGCAATGTTGAGCGTTAACAAATGAAAAGACTAGTAGGATATAGTTAGTATAATAATCACTGTTAACTTGCGCATTCACACGCTGCATGCTGGCATGCCAGCAGTCCTCCCTCACTGTATTGGTGGCGACAGTGTTGCTTTTAGCAGTCATAATCTTTTGGGAACTCCTCATAACGCACCATAATAACTACGTACTCATTTTTTGTAAACTACACTGGCTGGTATCGATTCACTTTTCAGCGGACTTAGAATAATATGACGTGAAACGCTCCCTTTCATGTGAACGTGCACTCAGCCGAAAACCGGACTTGACAAAGTAAGTTGAGTAAGTAACCACCATCGCAGGACCAATTAAGTCTGAGTGCGGATGTAAGGTTTTGTCGAGTTGCATCTTGAGCACAAAGCCTGGGTTTGTTCAGGCACTTTCACCGTTTAACCTCTTAGTCATTGGTACCTGTTGGACTGGGCCAGGTCAAAACATTCCACACTGGTGGGATTCCTTTGAATCCTCTGGAACATGGAGGTGTAGAAGTCCAGATCCCAGGAGTCAAAGGCCAGACCTGGGTAACAGAGACACACAAGATCCTTACTAGCAACCATCCAGGATTTCATTTAAAAAGTGTGACAGACACACACACACACACGAAGTAACTAAAACATGAGAAAGAGCTGCCTTATGATGCAGTACAGTAAGATCCCCCCTATTTGCGATTCGGCATTCGGGCCCCCACATATTCGCAGATTTCTTTTCTTGGTTTCAAATTGTAAGTACAGTCGTCTCCCGCTACACCGCAGTTTGAAGATCACTCCCTCACTCTATTGTGGTTTTCCAAACATTAATTAATAAATGATTGCCATTTAGTGGTTGACTAGTTAGTTTAAAAATATGCATATTTAAGCAAATTACGTATTTTTTGCCTAAATAAAGCATTTTCAGCATAATGACTAAATGAACTACAATACAAATACAATACACTATAAACCATTAAGACTACCAACTTGTTAATGTAGTATACTACATTGTCACTAGGAGTCAGTAATTGTTCAGTGAGACCACCATTGAACCACCAGACCTTAACAACCGGCTTTTACTGCAGGTTTAAATTATCTCACAATAATAATAATAATAATAAATGATAAATAATAATAATAATAATAAAAAGGTTACTGTTGCTACCATAACCAACAACAAGCTGAAACTCAACTCTGAACCCCCGATGTAACTTCCTGTCCGCCATCAATTCTGCTCCGCTACAAGGTAAACTGGCGGAGATCAACCACAAAAATAAATAAAAACAAATACCTTTGTGTACTTAATCAAAACTGAGAATTAACTTTGTACAGTAAGTTCAGTACAACTGTCATTGTCATGGTTGCGTTAGCTTCCACACACATGCAAGATAATGAGAAGCAGCATGTCCGTCTTGTGACTTGAAGCAGCTCAGTAATAATGTTAACAGGTCATGTGACCTTATTACCTCCACCAGCAGGCAGAGAGCAGCGAGACTGAAAGAAGGCATGGAGGAAAAAAAGTAAGAAAAAGAGGAAAAAGGCTCAGTTTGAGATAATATAGTTTTAAAAAGTTGTTAAACAGGAGGGGAAAACAATAAAACAAAAGAAAGTCATTTCACCCAGCTCGTCGTTGGCCTTCTCCAATGCTTCCCGCCCCTTTCCCAGGATGTCCACCTCAAAGACGGGCTGTGGTTTGGCATCCACGGCAAAGGAAGCGATGGGATGCTCATAGATGCACTCGGTCATGCTGTCGTGCAGAAAGCCTATTAGTTTCTTCATGTCATCCATGATGGTGCCCTCCTTTGGCTGGAGGAAGAAAAGACCGGTCATTGGG
The DNA here is from genome assembly GCF_027744805.1 of Dunckerocampus dactyliophorus. Taxonomy (NCBI): domain Eukaryota; kingdom Metazoa; phylum Chordata; class Actinopteri; order Syngnathiformes; family Syngnathidae; genus Dunckerocampus; species Dunckerocampus dactyliophorus. The sequence goes on from NC_072828.1 coordinate 9,658,467, forward strand.
AGAAGACAAACAACACATTCAATTTACTTTGGTATAGTAAAAGAGTAAATAGGTTTTAATTAGGGTTCCAATCCATTTAAGAGAAGCAGGTTTGCAACGTTTCTCAAATTGTGGGTCAAGAATTCTTGTTGTGGGTTTACGATTCACCAGCACTACCAATACTAATGATGATGGTAATACATGTAATCCAGGGCACCAGGTGATTTTTGTACGTGCGCTCACCGTGACAAGGAACCTTCGAGACAGCTCCACTCGTGTCACGCCCTTGAGGCCAGCACTCTGGCAGATGGACACAGCGTTGGTGGACCATGCCGTGGAGAAGTTCAGCCTACAGAACACGTCAGCAAAATTAACTAAAAAACAACTTTGGGATAATTTTGAACATTATTTTATTAATGCATCGTATGTTGGTTTACTTTATTATATTTGTATTTTTTTTTGTTTGGGTAGGTAACAAATTGTAAGAAGATTGTGTACATAAAGACAACAAAATACAACCAGATACAAACACAGGAATAAAGACAGTACCAAGATACCAAGACAGTATTATACGTACCTTGGTCCGATCTCCACAAGTTTGGCCCCGCTGGCCTCTTTGAGTTTTGGCGTCTCAGAGAGAGGTTCTTCCTGCAGTGGAGGTCGGAACAACCAGAGAAGAACGTTCTTGTGTTCTGCGCTAAGACTGTCACAGCCTACAGCGCAACAGAAGATAATTGATCAGAATCATTGTTAGTGATGAGTATTTTGAATGTATGTAAGCCTTACCCGTCAACTCTACATTGTAGCAAAGCTCGGTGGTGATTGACACCTGGGGGAAGAGCTTGGCCGCCCGCTGGATGCTCCACCCCTTCACCTCATCACCGTAGAACCTGATCACAGCCATGGCTGATGGAGAGAAAACAAACAAAGAAAATGTTCTACCTTTACAATGATGATAATGTTCAGAGTTGAAAGGTATTCATGTAACAGTGTTGTGGATGCAATTTGCACTGGATCATACTGAGTGTCCATGAACGCAGCAGCAACTTGTGCCTGAGGAGGTACGTTATGCATCTGAATGCACCACTCTCAGAAAATGGCTAGCTCAGCAGTAGTAGCAGTTTTGCTAGTTTGATCCTGCTTCCCACGTGGAGTATGAAGTGTCCATCATTTGTGTGCGTTGTCATGTGATTCAACAAGGTGAGTTTGAGGATTATGTTGTGCATTGGGAGTGTTTGCTGTTGATGATTTAAGCTGTGTTGGGAGCTGGATGAAAGCTGTATTGTTTGGATGGTGCTGTGATTAAGACTGCACTTCTGAGCCATGTGCTTGTAATTGTTTGCTAACTGGGCTCACTGACAAGTATGTTTGCTCTCACTTGTGTTTATCACTTAGGATGATTGGATATGTGTACTGTGCATGCATTTATTTGTGTCATGTGAGTGCTATTGGATTGCTTTACTTTGCATTGTTTGTAACTGCATATGTTCCAATTGTTTGGACCACACATAACCTTTTGGACACACACACACACACACACACACACACACCCCCCTTTGGACAAAATCCCTCCTTACAAACCCACGCTCATCTGGACTAACACACATATATATTACTAAAAGAGCCTATCCACCTGTATAATGAAGATGAATAAATTATTCTGAGCGGAATCTTTCCATGGTGTCCCAACTCTAAAAGAATCGCTACCCCTTCCTAACAGGAGGAAAAATAGGACAACCATAGAATCAGAAATGAAACATACTGCAACAAGCCATACATCCAATCAGGCTGCTCAGTACAATATAACTAAAGCACCAATAAGCTGACATCAATAAAAAAAAAGGTAAAAAAATACAAGTCTGTTGCTTCGTATCGCTAGCTCAATGCTAATTCACATTGTAAATCCCATATACGCGCTGAATGGTGATTTTGAATACTGCTTCCAGCAACTGACGCAGTGGTTTGTACAGATAAATACATACATTTTATGAGGTTCACAACAGTATTTCAATATGGGGGAACAAACATTTCCGATGTACTGGCGTAGATTTAAAAAATGTATCTGCATAGACAAGCTCCAAACTGTATGACCAGTGTGAACACAAACATGACCTAATGGCCTTTCACAATGCATTACACAATCCAAGTAGATACAAATAGTTAAATTAGTCAACAGACCTGCACAATCACATGACTTTGTTGAGTTTGTGGACTGCTAAGACTTACCAATACTCTTAATTGTGCTCCATTTACAAAATACTAATTATGAATGGTTTGCCTTCACAATGTGGTTCCTCCCACTTCCCCAAATTTGCTGTTTGGCTAACTGGAGACTCTACATCGTCTACAGACATAAATAAGCATGAGTGTTTGTTTTTGTATATGTGGCCCTGTTACTGACTGGCGACCAGTCCAAGGTGTAACCGCCTCTCACCACAGCTGGGATAGGCTCCAACTCACCCCCAATGTGTACAAGTCGTATAGAAAATGTATGGGTTTGTAGATTTGTTCCCCCTTTTGAGACATTGAGAAAAATCTTTGTGCAAGCTAAGAGTGTGATGTTCATGCATGATAATTAGAAGAGACAGATAATGTCATTGCCACAGCAATCACGCCGCTCGCGCGCGGCGCGCGCGACACACACACACACACACACACACACACAAACACAGATTAAACTAGTCACTGATTGTGAGCCTTTTGCCTGTCACACTGTTGGGTCAGGCGCTTAGCGTTTAATTCCGAAACGTGACACAAAAGTGTGATGCCACACAAGATAGACAACGGCACAATAACATACATCATCTTTCAGTTTCTGGTACTGAGACAACACCAACACCAACACCAAAAAGAAACACAAAAACATTTTTTGTTTTATTTTTAATTTTAAAAAATGTGCATCTGTGTCGTTGTAGAAGCTAAACTGGCTAAAAAGCTTCACGTTTAGCAGGCTAGCTAGTTCAAAAAGAAGTTAGCTAACTTACGTGAAGACGTGTCTGCAGTTTAAGGTTTCTTCTGGAATGTTACAGTTGGGATGGCGTTCACCCCGCGAGTCCACGACGTGAGTTGTTGCCCCAAGAAGTGAAAGTTTTAGCCGGAGAGGTAATAGTAGTAGTAGTGACAGCAGCATGGATGGACCAACTTAACGCCCATGTGGAAGCCGCTTGATGTGCGCATGCGCGGTGTCTTTCTCAGTGAGGGAGGGGGTTTTAAGAACGCTATCTTGTGACTCTTGAACTCATCTTAGGTCAAAACAAAAGAAAATTGATTTAGTGGGGTTTAGTCTAGTTGGCAATACATCATTTCTTGTGTGTTTCTAATGCATTTATTGGCCTTCTTTCCCCCAGTGGTATCAACTGGCGGCTCGGCTGGCTGCATGAAGGCTATGTTGCAGCAGGCATCCCTCCGGACTGACGATCCCAGTCTGTGCTTCATTGGATGGGTCTTTCAACAGCACAATAGAGCATCACTGCTAGCCTCGGCAGCAATGGCTCGTCGCAAGAGGCATTGCTCTTGCAGGTCAACAATCCTGCCACATCAAAGACTGACAATGTAAAAGTTTAAAATATGATCTGACAGGGTAAAGACAATCAGCAACTGCAGTCTTAAGATATATTTAATAAATTAAAGCCAAAGTACAAAAAACAATATACATTTTATACCTCCCCTCACTCCTTTTAACAAACTTGAGTACGAGCATCCAGTCTGTCACAGTTCAATTTTTTTTTGTTTTATTTGTCCAAATATTGCAGAGGATAAAATGTCCCCAAAATGTCCCCCGACTAACACACACATGCTACATTTCTGCAGGCACCTCGGATAAGACAGCAGGATTAGAGAACACAAAATAGAATTGTATATTTGGATGCTGAGAGTCATGGATGTATCTTCATTTCATGTCTCTAGCAAAATGGATGACGCACACAATATTCCCCTTTCACACTGCTTCTAAAAGCCGGCATTTGAACGGCACCCTGGAAATTTTCTGGCTTTGGGGGCAGCAACTGAAGCCTCTTTCACACAGTGATGCTGCAAAATAGCCACATCCAAGCAGCAGATCTGGCATTTATTCACTTGTGCCTTTTATGCAGCCACATGGTAGTGCAGTCACTGTGCGATTTCGCAGTGACACAGCATCCTACAGTCAGGTAATCAGGTGTGCAAATTCCAACAATTACTTTCAACACAAAAGCATGGGAGAACTGAGTCTCCTGAGTTTATGCCATTTTGGTATTCCCTTACACACAGTCACCGCCCCACCTCAAAAGCCAGAAAAATGCTGGGTGGACCTGTTTCCCCTATTCCTCATCCGTGCCGTTTATACAGAAAGACAACACAGGATTGACAACAAAGGGTGGAAAAAAGACTGCTTTTACAGGCAGTGTGAAAGGGACTAGAGCCATAACAGAGGAGAGATGCTGCCTGTGTGTAAGGGTATTTTCCCAATGCTGTACTGTGTCTCAGATGCGGCTTCTTGCAGGATGTCTGAAAGAGATCCTGACGACAACTTGGGATAAGTATGAAAAGTCTGGCTCATGATGACGGCCTGATGGTGAGAAGATGCGAGAAGTGGGCTTGAAGAAGCATCTTTTGAGTAAAAGATAAGAGGTTATGTTCATGTACAGTAGGTCCGATATACTGTAAGTGCACTGAATGAGTCAGGCTAAAGATGCATCTGCACACGCAAACGTTGCATACACACAAGTATGAACACACACATACGCAGCAACATGACTAATAATATGCACAACTGGATTAATTTTTAACAATTACAGTGACTGGCGGACTGTCACCTTTTGGAATTCCCTTCACTTCCATCTATCCTTGCAGACCGCTTACTTTGTCTTTAGTGCAGCTACGCTCCTCACATGTAACAAAAGAGGAACAAAATTCACAAAACCTTGATCATTTGGCAAAAGCAGGTTATCCACAAGTAAATATTATGATGGTGTTTTTCTTGCACAATTCCCCCTCACTGCTTTCTTCCTAGTAGCAGCAGCACCTCCGTCCCTCTATATGTGCGTATATACTATATATATGTATATTGCATGTTTCATCCTGAATGTCTAGTAGCTACGTACGATACCACTATCATGTCATATGGATGCTAGTCACCAGGAAACAACCAAGGAGCCACAGGAAGATCTAGAGAAGGCAGAACGGGGCACAGAGAGAGATGTGAGGCAGCATGCTTCCAGGTGCAACCTCCCTAAAGCCACAAAGGTGTTCTTGTTGAGCCATTCATCCTACGGTAGAGCCCAGCTGGAAAGATTTGTTCTGTCTTGTCTTGCTCTGCAGTGGTCGGGCAGTCGTTACAATCATGATCTCCTCGATGTTTGGGTTTGTGTCATCGTGGCGTCCGGCTGTTTAAGTGCTTAGGGCGGAGGTCACGGCTTCGATGAAAGTCCATGTGCCTACTACAAGTAGTCAGTACTCGGCAGCGTATTCTGTGCCGTGCAAGCCCCTGCACAGCAGTGTGAATTCCTTTACAATGTCCTTCACCCTCCTCTTGTTCACTCGTTCTCTGCATGACAGAGGAAAAAGACCCTTAGTCAAAATGATGTGGCAGTCCTGTAGGTGGTGATAATATGATTTTTTTTGTTAAACTGAGTTACATTTGCTGGATGTAATGGATCACTACACTGCTCAGTCCTAATGCAAGCAGACTGTAATGGCCAAAAGTGAAACTAGATTTCATGATTCACATTGTATTACTTACTTTGCACCACAATGTAATATCTTCTTCCTTCGCCCATGTGCCAACACTCAGAAATACAGTATGTCTTGTAATTATGCAAACTAATGAGCGTGAGAGTATTTATATACTTTCCACAATACAGTAGCCAACTTCCAGCTTGGAAGTGAATCAGTGTCACGGGAGCGGAATGTGCTTGACATTGGGGGTTCCAGGTTAAAAACATCTGTTTTTACCTGAGTATGTGCTGTGAAAAGTTGTCCTTCTGTTCCGATGTGACCCGCGACGACGGGAAGCCTGGCGGCTGCAGCGCAACCTTCAGCCACACGGTCAGCAGGGAGAAGCAGTGCTTGTTCAGGCTGAAAAGCACCTCTGCAAACTGGTCCATCAGGCTCCGGGAAGCCCCGCCCCCAATACCCTTAAATAATTAAAACAACAAAAACATGAGAGTGTCTTAGCATAACAAAAGGGATATGAGTTTGATATGGGAGAAGCTGAAAGGACATTGTGATTTGGGTGTGTCAGGTTACTCACCTCCAGCAGGGCCTGGATCAACAGCTTTCCGTCTTCTTGCACCACCCTGGCAACCGGAGGCACATCTGAGCAGTGGGGCAGCAGTTCAGTCTGAAGCATAGGCACACGATCAGCAACATGATTCATTTCTATGCATGTATACGCTTGCAAAGTGTGCACTCACAAAGAACAGACATGTCGACTTGACGGTCGGAGCCTCTGGAAATTTCAGTGATAGGACTCCTGCAGGTGGGGAAGGAATATAGACATATAAGCGGCAATGTTGGACAGTGGTGTTGCCCACACTGTGAGCTGAAAGGCCTAACTCCTGATTCATTGGGCAGACATTTCTGTGTGAATAATAGTGTCCACCAAGCCCTACAGTTCAGTTCGGTAACAGGATGGAAACATTGTGTTGATTTGACTTAAGGAGTGAGTACAGTATTTGCCTGCAACCAGCAGAATCGGCATTGACTCAGGCTCAAAGCACTTAAAAAAATGTAAATAACTACATTGAATTTTATGTAAATACATTTACATTTTTATAATACTGTCCATTATTTTATTCAAAAAATAACATACAGTTAGAAATCCCCCAGTTTTTGCATATTTTTGTTGATTGTTTAGTCATTTTGTTTGACACACCATTGTGTGTATACTAACTTTCTCCCACACTGTACAGATAAACTATTGTACTGTATTTTTCCCGTTTTTTCTTTGACCTCATATTTGATCCCAAATGCTATGTGAGAATGCAAAAAGATAAAATTTTATGACGTTATGGTGAGTGCCAATGTGCATATTTGTTGAAGTTGTAAGATCGCTATAATGTACGCATCCCCCCGATGCGATTATGATTCAGAGGCCTGCAATGTGATGATAAAACGATTATCGATGCATCTCGATATATCTTTTTTGTGATCAATAGTTTGTACATTTTTTATGCGTCATTTTTTCAATATATAATTTCTTTTTACTCACTGTGTACCACTAAAACAAAGCATATTTGTAGTGATTTGTAATCCACAATTAAAATAAACATGAAACAGATGAATTTACTTCCATTATCTTAATAATTGGAAGGTTACATCTACCAACAATAAGTGAATTTCCCCGCTGTGGGATAAATAATGTACAAATACAAATACAACATATTTCCCAATGTACAGAACCAGCAGGAAAAAAAAATTGCGCCAGTAGCAGCATGTATAAAATGAACACAAACTTCAGCATATTCTGCATAACAAAAAAATCTTTGCCTCAGACGCTCGCTTTACATCCAGCGGGTGCTCAATAAATGTGAATATTATGCAAATGTTACTTGATTTCAGTTCAATTCAGACTCAGAGACAAACTAAAGGCTCAGGGGTTTTTTGCAGTTTATTTTCTGATTAGAGGGCAAACTAGTAGTTAAACTGACAATTTGTCAAATTTGATGAGATACTGAATTTGTGGTTTTTATTAGCTGTAATCTAAAATCATCAAAATGACTAAGAAATATCCATCCATCCATCCATTTTCCTCCGCTTCTCTGGGTCCGGGTCACGGGGGCAGCAATCTCAGTTGGGAAGCCGCTACTTTTTTCTTAAACTTTGATCCCTGCGGCGTATACAACGGTATGAAAAATGTATGGCTAAATTCTAATCATGTGACATCTCCTTTACTTCAGAACTACTACTAATTGTTTACTGTGCTGCTCACGAGTCAGTGAGGAAACGGTAGCTCTTTCTTTGGCAGGAGCCAATCAGCTTGTCAACCCTTTGGAAATTGCAGGAGGTCATTAATATATAACAGTAAAACAGTCCGACTCATGGTGTCATCATACTAAGAACACTAAACTCATTACACAGCAACTTAACAGTCAAAAGGTATACCTGGAAAATATACAATCAATGACCAATACGAGTAAAAAAACTCTTTAAAGTTTTCCCATAATGCATTGCGTCTGAGCAATGCATTCATTGGGGCGCTGCAATGACATCACCGTCCGTCTGGCCTCTGGACTCTTCTGGTGAACAGAGGCAGCATTGCAGCGCCATCCATCCATTTTCTATGCTGCTTGTCCTCCAATGAAATGCTTCGCTCAAACAAAATGCATTATGGGAAAACTTTTAAATGTTTTTTTTCCATTTAAAAATCGTATTGGTACATGTTTGTATATTTATTAGGTAGATCTTTTGAGTGTTAAGTTGCTGTGTGAGGAGTTTAATGTTCTTTGTATGAAGACACTGAGTGTCAGTTATATTGACAGCTATATTGAGTAACGACATCCTGCAATTTCCAAAGGGTTGACAAGCTCGACGTGAGTTTTTGCATAAATCATGATTCGCTCCTGTCAAATAAAGAGCTGCCTGGTCCTCACGGACTCATGCGCGCTACAATATGCCATTTTTGACGTGGACACGTGCGCCTTATATATGTAGAAATCTGTTTTTTCCTCTCAACACCAAACGCTGGATGTCCTCCATTGTTGTTCTTTGTTTACCGTGTGGCACTCACACAATTCCTTGGCGGGATACAATGTGTTGCGCTGCTATGCTGTCTCTCTATTTTAGCAGTTTAAATGCACCGCTTGGTGGAAACATGGCTTTTCAGGAGCAAACTTACCACAGTGGAACACCGCTTTCACGTCAAGACTCTCAGACAAGTACAAATCGGGCTTCCGTTTGAGGGCCTAAGAGGCAGACAAAGGTGTTATATGGCTTTGTTGTTTCCATCAGTGTGATGAGCTCCTTCAGAGTACTGCTTTTAAAATACCCGCTCAGCCTGGTAGTCGGATCTGACAGCAACATGGGGCATGAGGGCAGCAGATCTGCCTACCAGGCTACGGTGTTGGACTATCCAAACTCATAAGAGATCCTCCAATGCAGAACTCAGTGGGTACGACAAATAAACTGCAACAAAATCAAAGTCTGAAATCATTGGAAACTTAAGTCAAACTAAAGGTAATGGTGGTATTGGGCTTTTGCCATTTCAAACACTATGTTTCTGTGTTTTTGGTTGATTGGACTGAATATGCAACAGAAGTGTGCAGGTAATCAACATGTGCAGATAAAGAGAAATACAACTCAGTAAGAAACTCAGTCAAGATGGAGGAAAGGAGAGGAAAGGGAGAGGGAGAGGAAGAGGAAGAGAAATGACGGTCAGATCTATCTCAAGATAGAAAACCAAAAATGAAGACCAAAAAATACATAGAAACAGACAAGCCATCAGCCAATTTGTCTGAAGTGATTAATATTAGTAGAATATTAATTCGTCTGGGCTCTGATTGGCTGCGGGCTGGAATGACTTCAGGAGGACTTCTCAGCTCAGAGACTAAGCAGTCACCTTACAACCACCATGATCATTCATGATGATGATGATGATGATGATGATGTGATAGCTTCTCTTAAGCATCAAATGTGTGGGTGCATTTTTACTGGGCAGTTTAATAAAAACAAATAACAAGAGTAGATTATCATGTAATGCGTAATATCAATAATGGCATTTTACAAATTAAGACAACATTATTAATAGTATTAAACAATTAAGTGAAACCTGTAAAACCATTTAAGTTTAACCCACATTTCAGGGAAAAATACAACCCTAAAATCAATGAGACTTCAGCTCAGTGAGCAACTAAAAGAGCAAGGACGCAATTGTGCTCTGCTTATCAAGATGCTACCACATACCAGCAATGGCAAAAGTGAGAGTTATGATGACAACCATAGAAGCAGAAATAGAATTTATTGCAATGCAGAAGGAGCATTAGCGACCGCACCTCTGTCCAGACTGCTCTTTACAGTATGGCAACAATATCACAATAAGATGACAAATAAAAAAAGAAGAATGAAATGCATTTAGTTATTTTTGACACAGCCAGACTCGTCAACATGTGTCCCTACAATTCACTGTCCAGGATGCACGGTACCATATGGCAACACTAAGTCCACACTGATAACATAATAGAAAAGCCCTATAGAGTAGAGTGCAGACCTCTGACATAAGTGGAAAGATTGTGTACTGTACTTTTTTTGCTCAGTGTCAACGCCATTTATAAAGAATAGCAACAAAGCAATTTTTGTGCCATTGAAGGTAGTACCAGAGGCATATCAGGAGCCTGTGTGTAAAGAAATTCCGCAATGACGGGACTGGGGCATGAAGTTTAACTCACTTTTCCCGCCCTGTTGTGTTGAAAGTAAATGTAGCTGTCCAACTGTATACACACCAGACGCTAAAGGTTCTCAACACTGATTTCGGGATGTTCTGCCACTTTGTGAAGGTGCACACAACTATGACTATACAGCGGATCCCTGCATATTAGGAATTCAGAATTCACAATCCCACATATTTGTGGATTACTTATTAAAAAATTGTGCTTCTTTAGATGTGGGACAACCTGCCCATTCATGCTTTTGCAAGCTAAAAAATTACAGCGAGGTGAACACAGGTTAATAAACAATTTAAAGCAATTGCAGGCAAGCAGTATGGATTATGCACAGTCGTCCTTCACTATATTGCGAGGCGAATATCGCTACTTCACTATTTTCCCTTTTTTTTAAAAAATCTTCTTTTATGTGCCTGCATTGGTTCCCATAGCCTGCGCAATGTGATGTAAACAAAGAATAATAGGAGTGTAAAAGTGACTATGAGATCCCTGGTCAACATTTCAGCCTTTTCTCATTGTGCCTTTTGCTCCATTTTTACCGTTTTTTAATTTTTTTTGTTTCTGCAGTGTTGCAATGACAAATGAGCCACAGACCGTGGATTGCCCCTGAGCCGCACTTTGGCCGTCGCTACTTTTGTGGATCATTGTCTGGGTCGGGCTTGTGGCGTCGGATGAGCAAACTGCAACTCGGCTTGTTGGCTCAGTGTTGTGGGCGAGCAATGGTGGGTGGGGAGAGAGAAACTTACAATAGTCAGTCGCAGCTTGAAGATTTTTCTGGAGATGCACGTCTATGGAGTTATATTTGTGCCTTAATTTTGAGGTAGCAAAGGCAGAGTTTGAGCCATATTAACGTGCAATAACTACTGTTGTGTGCTCAGGCACATCGCTGCGCTCTGTCACAAACTCACTCTCTCTGTTTCTCTCAACCACTGAACGCTTGTTGTTGCGGGGCAAGGAAAGGCGGTGCATGTGTGCTGGGACCTCTGGCCGGGTTTTGGGGACTGGACTCCTGGCTGGATCGGGTTGCGTGCCTGGACAGCGGCGACGCGTACGGGCGTGTTCAGTGGTCAAAAGCCGTGCCTGTTGGTCACTCTCTGGGATGTAGTAATACTTTTTTCCCCCCTAATATTCTTATGATCGACCAACAAAGTCTCAAAGATCGTCTAGTAGCCCGCGATCGATAGGTTGGTGATCGTTGGCGTCTCTGAATTACTACTGTAGCTTGCTTTACTGAGTTCTGTGTAAAAGGCACTCGTTGGTAAATGCAGGGTCTACTGTTTGATGCGCCACTATTACACAATTTTTGTGTGAAGGTAACTTAAGACAAGTGTTTATGTGGTGAGGTGACTGTTAGATTTCTGAGCGTTTCCCCTCACAATTCACTCCAAAGCCTCACCTGTCACGATGGGACACTTTATGGTCCGTTAGCGAAGATGAGAAAGAAAGAGGCAGCGGAAGAAAAGAGGACAGTGAGAGGGAAGAGAGAGAGAGAAAAGAGGAAAAGAGAGAGAAACCCAAAGTGAGTGAAATAAGTAACCAAAAACACACCTGAGCTTGGAGTTGCATAAATGAATCAACAATATCAGGATGATCCCTGGGTCCTAAAATATAATAAAGATGAAACTTAAGAAATCAAAAGAGAATAAGAATAATACACAAACAGCAACGGAACAGATTCAACAGTCATGTGGAAATAAAAGAACTCAAAAATAGTTCATTTCAAAATAATTCACATGTGAGTAAGGAACAAAGTGAGGGAGTGGGGGTGGCGTTTGGGTCAGGGGGTGGGGTCATGTGAAGCGTTGGCAGACTCTTGGAGGGACCAAAAGAAAACAAAAAACAATAGGCAGAAGACAGAGACATGGGTCTGTTTGTCAAGAACAAAGAAATAAGTAACGAGAGAAAAAGAACAAACCTAATAAAGAAAAGTGGGTTTGGAGTGGGAACCCAGGAGGCACCTCTGTTACTGTTACGCTTTGGAGGAAAGGGGTGCCGACACGGAATGACCCTGTTTACCTGCTTTCCCCCCCAAAAAAAACCCACCACAAATGAGACTGTTTCAGGGGAAGACGTCAGTGTCAAGGGTCCATTCAGAGACGGGCCCCTTTACTTCAAAGATGAACCCTCAGTATGAAATCACCCAAAAGGTCAGGAAAGGTTCAGATCGCATTACCTCCCTGCTGCTGGACACAGACCACAAGACTTTTTTTTTTTTAAACAATGAGACCAATTGCAAAACAAAAAGATGGATGATTAAACACACAGTCAACTACAGAATCCATTGGGAGATTCGTGACATTGTTTGAAATGATGTTGGAAGGACAAACGTCTGTAGTGAGCGCCCAGCTTTAGCTGTTCCCACACTCCAAACAAGTTCCGTGCACCCCAATTCCCCACCTTCTAGCCCATCATCCACACACACACACACACACACACACACACACACACACACACACTCACACACACACACACACACACACTGCTAGAGAGAATACAAGGCTTATTCAGAGGGCTGCCATGAAGCGCTCAGCTCTAGTAGTCCTTCAACATCGCCGGCTGCAGCCGCATTCACACAGCCTGCTGCGCTGCGTGCCAGCCATCTGAATAAGCTGGTGGAATAACTCTGTGCTGTGACCGTATACCTGGACTCATACTGTCTTGCTGAAAAGCAGGGAGGCAGGGCAAAGAGAGGAGCGGTGGGGTGGAAAAAGGAGGCAACGTAAAGGGAAGCGAGCAGGACAGACAGAGCTTGTTGATAAAAAACAACTCTATCTCATCAATGCCCTTCTTTTGCCCTGTGGGTGCCAGACCAAAAAAATTCCAAAATGCACCCCATACTGAAATAATACATGAACTGGCCACAACATTAGGTACATCTGCACAATGAGATACAAGTTCTGCCGTTACAGAGACGATAATGCTGTTTTGATTGACACTGTCATATAATTATTGCTCGGAATTTTCAGGAAAATATGCCTCTAAACTCAAACTGTTATCATGCGTGAAATCACACGACTTTCATAAAAAATTCAGATGGGTGACATTCTAAAGCAGGAGTGTTCAATAACATCAAATGTGTTATAGGTGTTATAGGTTATAGGTGCAAATTAGTGTAATATCTAATAATACAGTATATGTCTCCCTTAATAATAAATTCCTTTTACTTTTTACAATACCATACACTGAATGCCAATAACAAAAGAGCTGTAGGACAAAAATAGACCCTGGCCCGGACTTTGCGCAACCCTGATCTAAAGATTGACTGCACAGGTATATTTTACTTTTTCTTTGGCTTTTATGTGTGATGCCAGTTCACGAGAGACAATACACAAGACTGGGTCTACGAGAACGAGAGAAGGTGAGATTTTGACATTACTTTTAAGAAAACTACAATAAAAAAATATGACAATATATTGCAATTTACTAATTTCATTTTGACTGTGTTCCCACCTTGCATTGCTCCTCACAAGGCTACACTCTGCATTCTGTGTGTATGCTAATGGCCCTGCCTCCACCCACCAAGGTAAAGAGACTGTATGACTAACAACAGGGCTCACTCCGTTCATGCCATTGTTCTATGGAACTAACGAGCCAATGTGTTGAAACTAATGCACAGAGTGAAACCTCTACCTACCTGTTTGGATGCGAGAGATGAAGAAAACAGACACGCATATACGTGGCAATATATTGAGGCCAGCAAAATTATCGAGCTCATTTTCATTGATTGTGTGAATCATTTATTTATTATTATCCCAGTCCTAGTGCCCACAAAACAGTTACAGTATTTTGTGAATAAGAAATCTTGTCATGTTTTAATCTTGCAAGATCTTGTGACACCCCTATTCAGAAGGGTAGCAATGATGGTGAAGAAGCGAAACCCAGCACTGCAAATGGAACTTCTTAAAGCAATGCGACAGTAGCAAAGCGATAAAAGTACGTGTCCTGGCTGCTCAGTAGGATACAGCTGTCAGCAATAATGTATATGAATACGTCAAAATATGCCCTGCTCCAGCAGTTAAGGTCAGAAGCTCTTAATTGCTTTGATCTCTTATGCAAATCTGATTTATGATGGTGAGAAGTTTTACCCTGGAACAGATTAACTCAATTCCAAAAGCGAGCATTATCTTTTTATTTTGACTCCTTAGATTGTGCAGATGTAGCTAGTTCAGTGTCAGGTTGAATGTATATTTCATTAAGTCGACACAGACTAGGCAGAATAAAACATCAATGTTGCATCTCTTACAGAAAACCATATAAACTAGTAAATTGAGACCACTGTTAATGACGGCAAAACATTTGACGGTCAACGATGAGGGCAGAGTGTAGTGAACTCACTGAAAGGTTTTGCAATTTCTAAGCAAACAAATATATTTGCATGTTTGTCCCACTGTGGAGTCACAGTAAGAAATAGGTCTCCATAAATCAAATGACATTAAATATGCAGGATATAATTTGCAACAAATGTTTCACTGAGCTTTAGGCAAATGTGCTATTTTTGGAGCATGTGAGATGAAATGCAACACATTCACAGAAGTGAGGTGCATTTCGCAATATTACAATCCCACTCAGTACTACCCCGCCCCTCCCTACCTTGCTGGAAGATGGACAACGTTACCGAGGTAACGAGCTCAAACAGAGACTTGATGGGCGGGAAGTGGTCCGTTTGGCTAGCAAAAATATGCACCATCTGAAACGCACAGACAGCACATCAGACCAAGAACATGAGAAGATATTATAAATACTGTATCTGACTTTCAACTTTGGATTGAATGACTTTATTTCACGCAAATACATATAATAAGACACACAGTTGTCACGGAAACCCATTTTTCTGCCTCAAGTCCAATATCTTTTCTTCTTTCCACAACAATGTAATGGACAAAAATAACCCCATAACTGTAGAAATACTGTATATTTAGATGACACACTACTGCTATTTTGGCATTTCAAACCAAATAAATACCCTCAATTTAGCATATCATGAGCATAATTTGCTAAAAATAATACTGCATTTGTGTTTGTCTTCACCTGTCTCGTGAGGTCGAGGGCGGAGGCTTGAGGAATCGTACTGTACATCTGTCCGAGCATCTCGCTGAGCTGAGACACCATGGGCGCAAAATCGTGCAGCAGTGTCTTCACGGACTTCTCGAAGATGGCGCACACAGCCTGAGAGGAGCAGTGTGAAATCAATTTAACTGATGCTGTCTCTCCAAATATCATGGAAGAATGTCTGGGGGAGAAGGAAAAAGTGGGGGCCTGATAGGATGTGGCCTCTAATGACGCACCTCGACGACCTGTGAGTCATTCAGCCACTTGCTGAGGACATTCTGTATGAGGGCAAACACTTGCTGCAAAACCACCACAACCTGAGGTAAAGAAACAGAAGTGAATGGAAGGACTCAAGCAGCTTTTACACATGGATCTTTGCTCATGGTGTTGAGCAAAGATGCATGTGTAAAGCTTGTAGAAAGCTTGTAGAATTCCCACTAATATTATTCATAATCATAATGATGGTGGCTACTGACTGGGTTGGGTCCAGGTGGAGGAGGGGCTGTTTTGACAGGAACAGCTGAGCCATCCGCTGATTCATCATCCTGCTTGCTGATGTCCAACGTGGTGAACAAATTGGAAAGGAGCCCCAAGATGTGGATGATAGCTAACTTATTGGACGGATTAGGCTGAAATGCCAACAAAAAAAAGACCAAAAAACGCATTAGAAATAATTACATATATCATGGCCTTTACTAGAATAGATGGCGTTCACCAATTATTTGCAGTGTACGCCGTCCACTTGAATAAATCGACACTACACCTCAACCTCTTAGAAATTACCTTTGGTTTATGACAAAGACCCTGCTAGTTTGATGACCTTCACTTCCCCACTGGCTTTACCAAATATCAGCATAGCAGCAATCAAGTGGTGAACATTGTAAACCAATCTACTCATTTTCATTAAAGGGATAGTTCCGATTTTTTGACATGAAGTTGTATGACATCCCCATCAGCGGTGTACTACAGCAACAGTGACTTACCCCCCCAATTGGTCCAGGGAGTCCAGTTCTGGTCGGAGATCCGTGACGAGGGCGTAGCTCTGCTTAACTGCTGGGGCCATTTAAGTAAAGAGTTTGGCTTCTCAAAACAACATGCGTTCAAAAGAGTAATACATTTGCATCACAAAAATGCCTCCTCAAAAAAATCTGACCGTGCAAAACTCTCATTTATCATACATTTATCTCTGGCTGTATAAAAATGCTGTGATTGGCTGGCAACTAGTCCAGGGTGTACCCCGCCTGTCGCCCGAAGTCAGCTGGGATAGGCTCAAGCATGCCCCCACGACCCTAATGAGGAGAAGCGGTATAGAAAATGGATGGATGAATGTATAAAAATGGTAAATGGTCTTTCACTTGTATAGTGCTTTTCCACCTCCAAGGCACTCAAAGGGCTTTGACACTGTCACCACGTTTATCTACTGATGACACAGAATCAGGAGCACCTGGAGGTTCAGTATCTTGCCCAAGGATACAACATGATCACGGGAGGACGGAGGATCGAACCCGCAAACTTAAAGTCGAGAGACGACCACTTTGAGCCAAGCCTCCCCCGCTCCCTGCACACTGTGGTCTGTGCATTCATGTGTATGTGATGAAGACGCTCGTGGTAGTGTCACTCTACTTCTGCAACAGAGCGCTGCGGCCATCTTGTTTATATATGTGTTCCACAGCAGAAGAAGATGCACAGGTGACAGTGCGCAGGGATATGGCGAGAGACAAATATAACGCAGAGCGTTTTGTGAAGTCAGATTTTTTTTGAGGAGGCATTTTTGTGATGCAAATGTATTACTCTTTTGAACGCATATTGTTTTGAGAAGCCAAGCTCTTCACTTCAATGGCCTCAGCAACTAAGCCAAACAACATTCCTCGTCACGCATCTCCGACCAAAACTGGACCAATTGGAGGGGTTAAGTCACTGTTGCTGTAGTACACTGCTGATGGGAATGTCATACAGGTTCATGTCAAAGATCCGAACTATCCCTTTAATGCAATTAATTTTTTAATTTTAATGCAAAAATATGTAGCTTTAAGCTTTTAAAGGCATCCTATGAATAAAATATATCCATTATTAACAGGAAGATCACTGGTTTGCAGCCTTTTCTCTCTCTTATTGATACACATAGAGCTACAACCCATCCAGGTAATTAGGGTTCCAAACGCAGTGTTTAATCAATGCTGTTTCCATGGCGACATAAAGAGAATGATGTGCATTGTTCCGCACCTTTCACTGGTAAAACCCCCAAATCCCACCAGACTCCCGTCACTTATTGTGCTTGGCCCATTTGTTCACTGCAACGTGCCGCCCACACTGGTGTATAAATGTGAATGAATCTATGGTGGGGGTCAGAAAGGCTTTTGGCACGAATTGGCAGCCATGCCGTTATCAGTCTACCCCAAGGCAGCTTACCATCACCTGTGGAGTGAATGAATAATGGGTTCTATGGGTGTCTAGAAGGATGCTATATAAAAATCCAATTAAAATCAACGTGACAAGGTAGGTTGAAGGTCTGCACCACTAGGAGCTCATTTGTCAGCCATTTGTCCAGCTATACAAGCATCTGATCCCGCTTGCTCGTCTGATGTAATGCTGATAAAGCAAATGTAAGACAAGAAAACAATGAGGGAGGCTGGAAGGCATTGGATGGATGAGGCAGTGTGTGCACTGCGTGTGTGTGTGTGGAGGCTGGGAACACAAGACGCACACTGATGAAGGGAAAGCTTCATCTTGGCTGACATCTTGCATCACCCTGCAGCAACTACAAACAGAAAGTGCACATTTAAAATGTGCCACACAGGTCTGCAAATACAGGCTGTGTCAGACCTGATATTAAAGTGCAACAAAATGGCTTTTTGCATGACTGCACATACCAAAGAGTAGGAGTGTATTGCCACCTTTTTTTGTTTTAATTTAATGAACACATTTTGATACAGCGTGTGTCCTTTTGAGTCACTAGCCCACAGCGCAAGGTCAAATGCAATCTGGCCCTCATGAAGACAATGTTCCACTGCAGTGACACCACACAGACACGAGCCCACACTCCAACTGTGCTTGCTCTGGCATTAATGTGTGTTTGTGTGTTGCTACACGCACCGTCTCATCTGCTAATTTCTCCAATTGCTGAATGTAAGGGGTGATGAGAGAGTGAAGGTTCCTCAGGATGTCCTCCACAGGCAGCGCCGAGAGCAGGAAGCCAAGCGCCTGCATCAGCCACATGCACTGACTCGTCTATTGCAGGAGACAATCACAAAGGTTATGTGCAGTAAATAAACATCGTAATGCTATTGTATATGGACAAAACCACATCAGCTTACTTTTTTCATGGGACACAATCAGAAAGCCATTAGGGTGATGCGCGACCTAATAGATAATAAATGCATTTTGCTTTTTCTTTGGCTTATTTGCAACACATATTAAAAGAAGCAGCAGCCATGAGAAGAAGAATAGACGTCAGAGGTCACATGAAGTAGGCTGAGCCTTTTGTTACTTTTTATATGTTTTTAACGGTTAATTGTGTGAATGCTTTCACACATATAAAATTGTGCACCATTTTTCATCAAAATGTTCAGCTCACTCGGGACAAGTGTGCTACCAATTCAGACTTTTCAAAATATTCCCACATTTAGTGCAATTTCATATTTTCTGTGAAAATGTTCCTGTTGAGGGCCGCATGGTGGCTTAGTGGTTAGCATGTTGTTCATACAGTCAGGAGATAGGGAAGATCTGGGTTCAAATCTCCATTGGGCATCTCTGTGTGCAGTTTGCATGTTCTCCCCGTGCGTGCCTGGGTTTTCTCCGGGTACTCCGGTTTCCTCCCACATTCCAAAAACATGCATGTTAAGTTAACTAGTGACTCTAAATTGTCTAAATTGTATAAATGTGAGTGTGAATAATTGTTTGTCTATATGTGCCCACACTCCACAGCTTCTGCCCTGTGATTGACTGGCGACCAGTCCAGGGTGTACCCCGCCTCTCGCCCGAAGTCAGCTGGGATAGGCGACCCTATTGAGGATAAGCGGCATAGAAAATAGATGGATGGATGTTCTCATTGAAAATAAATGGGCTATTTAAATGCCGATTCATATGCAAGGAGGAAAAATCAGGCAGATTAGGAAGAATTATTCTGCACACACTACTACCCCAATTCAGCAGAGGCTCAGTTGGTAAAGTGCCTGCTTTCAACCTAGAGATCGCTGGTTCAAGTCCAGTGTTGAGCTCAACATCCACACTACTCTTACTTTCGTTTCACGTTTTAGCATATTTCCACATGATTTCAGTCCAGCTTCAACTTCCAAACAGCTTCTATAGTCATTTTATGTTGAGCTCAGCATTCACACTACTTTTACTTTCGTTCCACGTTTTAGCATATTTCCACAGCATTTCAGTCCAGCTTCAACTTCCAAACAGCTTCTCCTTTTTACTTTTACATTTTCAAAACATTTGTTTTGCTTCAGCTTTTCAGCATTCACACTCAATGTCTAATGACATTGCATCATCTAGTTAGTTTTTACACTTTAAAGAATGATTCCGAGATGTATTCCATTGTAACCTTCATGTTCAAATAAACTAAACCAAACCAAACCAAACCAAAGAAAGTTAAAAGGGACATGTGAATCACCTTTGTCATTAGAGGTTTTATTGTGTTTATGTCTTGATATTAAGAATGCTTAACTTATTTTTACACTCATAACAGTTGAATGTTTTTAAAAAAGTTTGCGAATGGCCACAATTTGACCCTGGAACAGATTATTTATATTTCTTACTATGTCCTATGGGAAAAATTATTTTTGTTCACAGACTGTGTTTGGGGAATATTCCATACATAAAATGAAACATGAAACACTATGAAGGAGGATTAGGACCACACTGAAAGGAGAAAACATTGAAATCCTGAACTGATGAACAACATATGACATCAACAATAAATATTAAAATATATTAACACCATAGAGCTTATTGACCTACACTGGAGTGGGTGGAGTGTGTTTAATGAAAAGTGAATAATATTAAAGTGGCCCCAACTCCTTTAATTTGTCTTTATGTGGCCCTCGGCCTTCCTGCCATAGAAGTCACATGGTCAAATGTGAACGCAAAAGGAACCAAAATATTTTATAGTATACTATATTAGAATAAGGATGAACTATGTTCTCTTGTAAAATCAGTTTTGCAGAAAACATTAAAGAAGAAGCAAGGAAATCAACTGACCTTGTGGATCTGCTTTATGAGAACCTCCTGTAAAAAAAAAAAAAAAAAAAAAATCAGAATTATTTTGACCAGAAAGCACAATGAACTTTCACTATGAAGCATAATACATAAGTGAGTGAATGGTATTTATAGCGAATAACTGACCACGTTGTGTGTGGTGTAGGCACATTTACCTGAGACACAGCAACTATGTTGGTTGCGTAAGGTGGAAGGTCACATTTGCATTCCCTGCAGATCTTCTTCAGCGTCGACACAGAGGAAATAGAAAGGTCCGGGTTACCAAGAGCTTGCAGCACAAGGGGCAGAACGCTGCTGAGCATCACCGGGTGGTCTGCCAACCACTCAGCCAAAGCACCTGGTGGGAGGAATTACAGTAGTTAGTGACTATTTTGTTCTGCGACAAAAAACAAAACACTTGGTAGCACATTGTAATTGTCTCACCGATAGTAAACATCACGGTGTCCGCTAGCTGAACGTTGTTGATGTTGATTCTGGGGATGATACCTATGAGGCCCGGAATGACGTCAGAGTAATTGACGTCTATCGTCTCTGCTATGGACTGGAAGCCATACAGCAATGCTTCTGTGTGCTGAAGGAACAGGAGAATTCAGTCAATGTAGATTTAACAGCTGCAATGCACACAATGTCCCTTGAAAGATCCCTACGATGCAAAAGTGATTTTTTAATGATGTTCTAACATATGTCCCGAGCGCCTGTTTATGAGCACCAAATGTGAGAAAAACTTATGATCTCACTCACTTGTTTATTCCACGTGTGAGAGAAGAATCCCCACAATAATGCAATAATGATGTCTGGAGGACAAAAATCTGACAAGCAATCATGTGAAAGGTTTCCACAGGGACCACACAATGGTTCCCACCAGACAGCTCCTTCTCATGCATTCCAGTCAGTCAGTGCATCTCAAATAGTGGGGTGTGTCAAGGGGTGTGTGAGAGGCAGGGAGAACTTTCAATATTAGTGCAGACCAGCCAAAATGTCTGAATTTGTTGTACTCAACATGCAATTTGACTCTTGAATATGCTTATATGCTTCACTTCTCTCCGTTTTGTTGCATTTTGCTAGTTTCAGTTTCGAGTTCAGTCTGTACTGTGCAGATAAATAAATAGATATTATATTTCTGTCCCCCAGTGGGGGCATAACAAAAAATAATTGAGAACCACTGCAGTAAGCAAACACAACAGAGCTCTACCTAGTAGTCAGGTTTTAGTAGTTAGACAATTACACTTTCATCAACTCTTCAACCCAATGAGAACTGTCATGATTTTGTCAAAACTGAAGAAATCAATGGCATATTTGGTCAAATTTTAGATGTTAACCGCTGTTACAAACACAAAACATCCATATGGTGGACAAGTAACAATAGCTAGATGAGCCCACACCTTCAGAACCCCCCCAAAAATAAAAAAAACAGGCGCCACTACACATCTTAAAATAAAGCCTGGACCTCTGCCAATTCCATCAGTCAGCTACATACAGTACTGTATATAGGAGCTGTAAGTTTTGTTTTTCTAATTAACCTAGCATGATGTTGCTGCTAAAATATAAGCTTCACTGTCTCACTCCATGTTACATTGTTGGATGTGATATATGACATCTATTAAATTGGACAAGTGCAGAGCTATACTGTATATGAAAATGTGGATAAAGTGCACAATAGCACTTCCGTGGGGCAAACATGGCTCATTAACAATAAAGCTACAGACACACAAAACAGCGTGTTCCCAGTCGGGCCTACTTAATGAACTTTTAAAACTGTCTCAATTTCAGCATCTGGGCTAGATTTTGGATGACACATTTCTAATACACTATTGTCGGAACACTAAGACTTATTTTAAATTGGTGAAGAATAGTACATTATGGGACTTTTAATCCTAGGTTTCATATGATTGGAGTGTGTTGTACTTGGTGCACTAAATGCAGTGTGAAAATGACCTCACAGAGTACTTGTTTATCAAATCTACTATGACACATTTAGAGAGCCGTCATCTGTGTGACGCTGCCCCTCTGGCCTTCTGTGTGTGCACGTCCCACCCACCTGCCACGAAGCGGGCTGTTCTGTGTTAGTCAACAGTCGTCCCAGTTTGTCATACAGATTACTCAGCAGCTCGGCACCCAGCATCTCGTACACGTACATTAGCGTGTCTGAGATATCCACCCTAGAGGAGAGATGAGAAGCCTATTTTAGTCACAGCCTAGAGAGTCTTTTCAAGAAGAACATGTGCCCTTGAAATGCCAACCTGTAGATGCGGAACTGCTCTTTCTCATCTGAGGACCAGGACGCGTACTCTTGGTCCGAGGGGAACTGTGCTTTGTGGAGCAGGACGTCCACCAGCTGGAAATACACCGGCCTGTAGACTTGGAGGTACACCGCTTGCTTGTCTGACTCAAATGATATGATTTCATCCTGAGGAAGGGTATTGCAAAACAAACTTTTTTTTATTGTAATGTTAAGATAGAGCTAGTTAATATGAAACTCTCTTACTTGTAGTGTATACCAGAAGGTGAGTGTGAGGGAGCTGGTGGTCTCATTGACCGGATAGTGGCCAGGGATGCCTGTGCAAAACATGATCATGTTGACTAGAGCCAGGAAGCTCTGCCAGTGGTCCACCTGCTCCAGAAGAGTCCTACAAAAGAGAGGAGTAAGGGGCAGCAGGGCAATGGAAAAGAGAACGTATAACTGGAAAAATGTGCAGTGCCATTTCATCTTTTATTGCAATTCTTGCCCAAGAGTAGACATAATTATAAAAATAAGTCTTGTACAGTATTTGGTACCTGGAGTGGTTCTCTCCCAGCGTGACGGCAATACGGCAGATGCCGTGGCACGTCTCCATGTCTCCGTTCTGGACGGCCTCTCGTAGTTGATCCTGAAGAGCCAGCACTCGAGGAACCAGCTTCAACAAAGTGTTCACATATCTGTTTGCCACACAAGCAAAGACACCAGGATGGATTGTTTGACTGAAATACTGGGACATGCACACTATAACATGGAATAAATTGACTTCTGGGAAGTTTTTTACAGTATGTCTGTGGGATTTTTTTGTCCATTTGGTTACAGGGAAGTACCTGATCGGGGAATTTGGGGTTTCTTGGTGCTCCCTGGATAGTTCAGCTTGAAATAATGTTTCAACGAAAGGTCACACATGATGGTGAAGTTAACTTTTAACCCCATATTCCACTCCAAACTCAACCAGGCCTTTATCCCTCAATGTTGGAAGCATGGAATTACCTGAATTGTCTTGGAAAGATGTACTGTGTTATTAAGACTCGGGGGCGACTGATTAAACAATTGATCAAGAATGAGTTTCTCAATATTGTATAGTATATTTGTAGTGCCTCCTCAAAAGAAGTTGTTTACTTCAAATCAAATCTCTACAGGGGAACGTGCGTCCTGCCTCAGCTCTAACACGCCCACCCTTAAAAGCCCACACGTCCACCAGCAACCGGAAAAATCTATTCAAAGATCCTCTAGCTCGGAGCGATAGTGCTGCCAGTTAGCCTTCACCCTTCTTCCTGCTGCCTCAGCCTTCTAGAACTCCCCTTTGCTGCACTAAAACACATGCAGACTGCCCACTAATACACATTAACACACATCATGACACAACATCTTCCTATCATCCTTAATGATATCATGCACTGACATGGCATTTAAAGATCAAGGGCATGTGTGTGTGTGTAAATGTCACAGCCAAGACTATACACAAGTTCTGGAAAGCTAGAAAGCGTAAACCATACAATATGTCTCTAGGTGAGTGAGTCTGCTTGGGGAGTACTGTGGCTTGAAGGTTGTGTTTCCTCCTTCTGAGAATGTCAATAAGGGCCGTGGCTCCAGGATGATTAATATTTAATAATGACATGATAAGGTTGTGTGACTTAAAAAATTTTTTTGGGGACGGGGCTGCTAAATGTAGATCTTTCATTAGTCACAACTGCAGCGGAACCCCCACAAGGAGAACAATTTACAGTTCAAGCAAAAAGTAAAAAACAACTAACATTTTTGCAGAGGATTCCAAACCACCAGAGCCCTCTTGGCATATAGAGAATCTTTTTTATCCTTAAAAACAGAAGAGCGCTCCTGTCACATGGAGGATCTTTGACTAACCTTAACATTAGTGCTTTATGACTGTGTTATCCATTTGAGGTAAAAATGTAAAGGTATGCCAGGTAGGTATGAGTCTTGCATTGACATTATATACAAAATAAAGAATAGCAGCGAAGGTAGAAGGTAGAAGACTTGCTTTGCTTCCATTCCATTTAACTGTATGTCTTATCATGAACAGGAAGATTTTGTTAATCCAATTGCTTTTATTTCCAGAAGATGTGGTCAGACATGAAGCCTTTTCCACCCATGCTCAGCCACCCACAGCAATTCAACCTTCTCTAGAGAGAGAGCTCCACCCTATTAAGATGTACAGCATATGAATTCCATTTCATAAACCTCTACCTGTCTCAGTAGCAGCAGCGCATGGTTTGACTGCACTTAAGTTCGAGTGAGTGACTTTGTATGGAGGTGTGTGTGAGATGCACTTAGAAAAATCATACATTTTTTAACAAGCGCTGTGCAGATGCAGGTCACGTCCTCTTAGCTTTTGTTGAGAAAACAGAGGATTTTACAATGCCTTCCAGCCTTCCTTCCTAACTCCTTGCCATCCTACTGTCGCACACTTCCTGAGACCTCCTTTATTCTCTGCCAGCCCCACCCTGTCGCTTTCTCCACCACCCCGCCCATCTCTGATCCCCCCCTCTGCAATTACCTCAACACTCTGAGACAGGGGAAATGGGTTGCCTGGCAACAGGATGCGACTCGACCAATAGCGTGCCCCCAAATGAGTTGATTGTAATGCGTTTAAACAGAGGGAGAGAACCAGAGGCAGGGAGGATGGCGTGCCATCCTGGAAGAGGAGCAAGATGGGAGGAAAGGAAGCAGAAATGGATGGAAGGAAAATAAGATATTAAATAAAATTTCAGAATATCTGTATATAGATGACTGGAGGACATCAAGGCATGTTTTGTTTTGGAGCTAATCGGGCAACCACATGGAAAACAATATGGCTCGCAATGTACTTTAAGCGTGTCAGAAGCTTCCGTGTAGAGGTGTGGTGCTAAACACGCTTCTAACTTTAACTTGAATCTACTCTGAACGATGGGTCAGCATCCAGGTCCATGACGACATCTTTTCCCCCTTACACCTTTGACTGCCCTCCTCCTCTTAGCAGCTTTTTGTCCCATCACCCCCGCCCAGTCCGTCTCCTGTTCGCCCCTGTAGGGGAGGGGTAGTGGATGCCACATCTGAATCAACCGGGCATGATGACATCTCTCCTCAGCTCTGTTACCACAGCAACACCAGCCAACCAAGAAATACTGCTCTTTTCTCTTCTCTTCTCCCCAGGCTGACAACATGCCCAACCAGTGCCCACCCTGTTTGTTCCCTAATGGAGTTCGAACACCCATCATCATGCTCCAGGTCTTATTTGACTATTTGACACATATGCACAGCACACACCTTTGGGAGTCAGGCTGCGAGATGGTGTTGACCAATGCCTCCACGGCGGTGTCGAAGAGCTCGGGGTCGGGTAAGGCGCTGAAGCAGTCTTGCACTAGGCCCTCGCTCTCACTGAGGGGCACATCCAGCAGCACCCAGGAAGACAGGCAGCGCAGCACGCGAGCTTTCACCGCCCCGGGGCTGTCCGTCCTTCGCAGAAGTTGCTGCAGTAGGGGACACACCGACCCCCATTCCTGTCCCAGGGCGCCCCGGACCTATGGGAGAATAAATGCTGTGGTTACTGTTATGCTGGTGACTGAGGGTGTAAAGTACACTTTAACACAAGGGTCACCAACGTTTTTCCTTGTGAGAGCTATTTTTACAAAATGAAAATGGCCAAGAGCTACTCATTTTTGTAACATTTATTTTCAGAGCTTATTTTAAACCCAAACAAAGCGAATATGCTTGTTTTACCAGAACATTAACAAAATGCTAGTGTCCACAACTCACATTTTGTATTTCAGAATGCATTTCTTTCTACTGTTTTTTCATTATTAACTGAAAACCTGAATGAAAAGCAGGCTTGCGGGCACCTCATGTGGTCGTGGGGGGCTACCTGGTGCCCGCGGGCACCACGTTGGTGACCCCTGCCTTAACACATGTGGCATATCTGTCATCTGCACAAATAGCTCAATAATAGGAACGTACAGTGGAGGTAGATTCGGACCAAAAAGGATGAAGATTCAGTAAGGATGAAGATTCAGTTAACATGTCTTTATAAAACGTACCAGCCCCTTTCGATACTGTGGTAGGCGGCTCGTCTGGAACTCCTCAGGAAGAACGGTGAGCAGCTCCAGCAGCGCCAGGCACCGTGCTCGCCCGTCCACCCCTCCCCCCTCTTCCTGGAACACCCGCACCATCTCGGCCACGGCGCCAGGCCAGGCCTCGGGCATGGTGTTGAGTGCCAGCGAGGCCAGGGCCACGCACAGCCGCGTGAGCACCATCTTAGAGCCCGCGGAGAAACAGGCGATCTGAGAGAACAACTGGCTCTTCAGAGACTCATACTGGTCGCTGGGAATGTCCGACCAGTAGCGGGAGATCTTGGTGTGAAGTGCACTCGCGCCAAAATACTGGATCTCCGGCACCTACGGCCGATGAGAAGATAATAATTTTACTGGCGAGAACATGACAATATTCATTTTTATGTGTGTGCAGTGTACCTTGTCTGGGCTGAGCAGAGCCCAGCAGAACTGCCAAGCCTGAGGAGAGACCTGGGCCTGCATAAGCCACTTCTGGGCAAGATTCTTGTTGTCAATGTTGGGATCATAGTACAACTGGTGAA
Source organism: Dunckerocampus dactyliophorus (assembly GCF_027744805.1). Taxonomy (NCBI): domain Eukaryota; kingdom Metazoa; phylum Chordata; class Actinopteri; order Syngnathiformes; family Syngnathidae; genus Dunckerocampus; species Dunckerocampus dactyliophorus. The sequence goes on from NC_072828.1 coordinate 9,685,897, forward strand.
GGGCCTGCAAGGCAAGACAGGAGAATAAACTGAATCAAATTAATGATACATATAGATATACTCAAATGCATTTTTTGGGTGGAAAAACCTGACCGTTGGTGACCGTGGTAAAGGAGCACTTGTGCACATGCACACACATAAAAGAACTAAAAAGAATTATTTTTTTTTTAAAAAAAAGCAAAAGCACTGACCTAAAAAAACAGCACTGAGAGTGGTACTAAGCACTTGAGTGCAGGAAGAACAAGCAGCAGGGGGAAACAACAAGAGAATACAGTAGAGATGAATGATGGCATTTCAAAGGAACACAGGCACAAAGTCTGCAAGCATCCCCCACACACATCAATCAGCCACCAATAAAAACACTGACAGGTTGGTTTGCCAATGCAATAATGGTGCCCATGTGAGCTTTAATATGACATTTCATGTTGAATCGGTGTGACTAAAGTTGAAAATTCTATATATTGGTGGTGCCTCATATTAAAAGGCCCCAAAGTAAAATTTGGTAACCAAATTGGGGAATACCTTAAAAGCTTCTGTTGCTGAGGCAACTTCCTAATGTATTTAAAAAAATCCAAAAAAACTTCACAGTCACTGCATTTGAAGAATCATGAGTGGTCAGCTTCCAGCAGCTTTATCTACCTCTGCATGCAATTTAAAATGTTGGTTGCACTACTTAGCTGTTGCTGCGAAACTTATGCATGTTACACTTTCTGTACTGCACACTGAACTCAACAGCAGTATTAATGCTCGCTGAGCAGTTTGTTCCTTACCGCAATTACAACATTGGTTCTGTTGTTGCTGTGTTGTGCAATACTGTTGTTAATAAATGAGCATGTGGTCTGAGAGCTATTGTTTCCTTGCCATTTTCTCATGCACTCCAAATCATTAAGTTTAAAAATTGACTTGTCAGAGCACTCCCGATCAAAAGAAAATAAAAAAACAAAAAAACAACAAGAAAACAAAAGAAATAAAACAAATAGGCTATTGATCAGCTGATCACGGAGGGCATCCACTGCGTGGAACTGATGTCAATTTTTGTAAAATTCTCAATTGGATTTAGATCAGTACAACACGCTGGATAGTCCAAAAGGGTGAGTTTATTCCTCTGGAAGAAGTCAGGCGAGCATTGTGAACTGTACCGTTGTGCTGTTGAAAAAGCCGGTAATTACCACTCAGACGAGGGACTTCAGTCATGAGGGATGCCCCTGCAACATCACAACATCAGCTGCCTTTTGATGCCCCTGCACAACCTGAAGCTCCATTTTTCCATTAAAGGAAAAATTAGCCCAGATCATGGTGGCGCCCCCTCCACTGTGCCGTGTGTGTGGGATCTCCTTGTCATGCCAGTAACGTTGGAAGCCATCAGGGCCATCAAGGTTACATTTTTTTCCTTTTTTTCCTTTTTTTTGTCTTGAAGGACAGATCCTCTGGCTCAGGACCGGTGAAGTTTTTTGCATCTACCACTTGATTTGTTTGTTCCTTAACCCTGAGGATCTTTGTCTTACTGCAACCATCTCAGCAGCAATGGGCGTGCTGCGAGAGGTCTTGCTTATGCAGCTCAACAATCCGACCACGTTCAAAGAGAGAAAGCTTTTTTTGCTTTTGCCATCAAGTGATCATGACAGTGTGAATTCCTGACAGAAAATGACATTGAATTTTTGTCAGGATTTTGACTTTTAAAGGCTGTGGTCTTAAAACTTTTGGTCAGACGATGAACAGCCTATTTCACTTCAATGCTTGTTTGCAATCAATTGCTTGCTCAATTTTTTTTGTCTCAGGCCAAATTCTTTTTGCATTTTGAAGCTCCTTCAGATCCAACAGTGCAGTTCAATTGGTCTTAATTTTGATCAGGAGCGCATAATGGGAGTTCAAACTTCAGAAATAACAGCCTTTTTCCAATTAGCACCCCATTTGTCAATTGCTTTTAGTACAACAGGCCTGGACAAGTGTTCAACGTTAAACATCTTACACACAGGCAACACCCCACCTCTGTTAGGGATCTGATAATACTACCTTGTATGTACTGTATATAAACATATAGGCAAATGGAGATTATCAACTAAATGAGCCCTATGCAACAGCGCTAGCAATCATTATTGCAAGCATGTGCATTAAGATGTTTTGTGCAAGTCAGCTCAGCTCTACTTCCCTCTTTTTACTAATTGTGTTGTTACAGTAGAGCTAAAAGCAGCAGCAGCAGAAGCAGCAGCGGCGGTGGCTCATTAGCGCGGTTCATGGTGTGCTCGCACTCCCGACCCAAACTGCACCCCTTCTGTATGTGCTTCCCAGCTTTTAATAATCAAAGCACAGGATAGAAAACAATCTGCACTTTTTTTGCAATTTGCTGCTTATGTCGTCTCACACCGAACCATTAGTTGTCTTCTTCTATGAGTCATAGCACGCACTCACTTGTCGTCAGTTAACAGGTTTAAAAACAACAAAAGGAAGAAACGACACATGGGTGTTTTTTTACAGAATGAAGCTGTAGATGGTGGGAACCTGCCTGCACCACCTGGCTTCAACCTGTGCATGTTCTTTGGCACACCCTGCTGAGAGGTCGTCATCCTCCTTGAGGAGGAGGAGAGTGATGCAAGTGAGAAAATACACCTCGGTCAGACAGACTCGCCATCTGCTCTCACACATCCACGGATTTGCCCAAGCTGCTCTACACTGTACTACATTGAGGTTGAGCTAACACACAAAAGAGTAAACCACTAAATCAAAGACAAGCTGGAAATTGCAACTGTATCTGAAACAGTGTGTGAGAGATACTAAGAGCACAATAATGCTTACTATACCCTGGAATACAAAACTCTGTCCAGACACCATGCAGCTGTGTCTCCTAAAGGCATCGCAACATTCAGTTCTGAGGTTGTTTCGAATGGCAGCCATAACTCCTTAATACATTACTGCACTTGTTAACATGAGAATCAAACACTTGCAGGAAAATTATGAATAATAAGAGAACAAAGACAAACATGTAGAGTGGGCATTTGCTTGAAACCAACAAGCAATTTAAAGACAACAACGATCATATCTCAGCGCATGAACAACCATACCAAGTGTCCAACAGGCACAGTTATCTTCTCAAGGGACAATACTATAGAAATTAAACATGCATATACTTTTGAGTAGTAAGTGTACCACTTGTGTAACAGTATGGATTTACTTTCCATGAAAAGGAGTCAACACGCGGGGCTGCATGACTGCTGCCGTGACTGGGGAGATGTGGTTCTTTGAGGAGAAATATGAATCTCCTCCTTTGGGAAACTGGGCCGCATGGCAGTTTTCCAAAATTAGGAGCCCAATCACACTTCCAAGATGACAAGTGCCTTTCTGAGGAAGCTGAAGGTGATTGAGTGGAAATTTTACCTTGATAAGCTGGTAAGCGCCATGCCTCAGTGGCCACCTGACCCGAGTCAAAACATGTCAAGGTAAAATTTGAACTCAACATACCTTAAAAAAGTCTGAACATAAGAAACTGAACATTAATTTTCTAAAAAGACAAAGGCTACATTCATACTGCAGTTCAATTCCAATTTTTTTGCTCAATTAAAATTGATACTTTTTTTTTTTTTTAATACTATTTTGTCCTTTGTTTTTTCTGATGTTGTATATTAGCTTGGCTATATTGTAAATCACCCCACTACTTCAGTATACTTAAGTGTTTAAAATAAATCAATAAATTACTGTGATGTCTTTTGTTCTTTGTACTATGATTTGAAATACTGTAAACTACCTTTTCAAATTTACCAGATACATTAGGTGAACATAGTACACATAGTATCGGAACGGTATCACCAATACCAGCCTGAATTTTACCCAGTATCGGCTCGGAAATGAAATCAATGGTATCGCACATCACTAGAGCACACACTGCAGCAATCTTTACTTCCGTAAACACACGGAAATGCGAATGATGTCGTCCTTTTGCGCATGCACGTCCACTGATCTGTATTATATATCTGGATACACCATACGTCGCACCCGCCCGTGCAAGCCGCTGAAGCCACAGAGAGGCCATCTTACCACTCATATCTCGTATGTAGCAGACTACATTGGCACAGCGTACATAGTGTACAAAGCAGATGAAGAGGCTCGCAGAACATCTATATTTTAAATTAAAAAGCGGGGAGATTCTCCCAATCCTTCAAGTAACGCAACCGTCGTCCCTTAAAAACGATTTGATACGTTATTCTCTATCTTTTGGCTTTATTAAATGTACTTTTTCCCCTTCCAATTCTCATTGCCTTTGGGACAAAATTCTACTCTGCACCCTGGCTCAGCACTCCCCTATAGCAATGCATAGTTTTACTCCTCTAGAAAGAGATTTTCATTTTAACTGCATATCCCATCCCTTTTTTCCACTAAAATCCATGGTCATGATCCTTTACTTTTTTCCCTTACTTTCATACAATTCACTATGCTCTCGTCTGTACAAAATATGAATCATCAAAGAGAGTGACTTTGGACAAGTTTTAAAATCATTTAACATTTTGCTGATTTTTTTTGTTTGTGTTATGAAATAGAAATAACCTCTTTTCTGATATAGAAATATATTTGAACAAAAATCACAGGAATAATATGTAATATAATATGTAATAATATATAAACATTGTCTCCATATGGGGGTTCATTTTAAATTCGGGTAAAACAACAACAACAAAAAAAACCGTATTTTTTTATATTTGCAAGCAACAGCAAATTATTTTGTAGTCTAGTCGCGGTTGTTTGTTTACATATCCCCCACGACCCCCTATGTAAAGCCGTTATGACTCAGGTATGGTATGATAGACAGAATTTTAAAAAATGATCATACCCGAGTCCTTATGACTAAGCTCAAGCACACCTGTTGTGCGAGGTTAGCCTGAAGACTAACCTTGCATTTAGTGTGAGTGGGTAACAAACTAACAGACTTAACTCACAAGTTCTCACATAAGTCATTGTCCGAGAAGTGTTTCTTGTGAGTGGTAATATGGCGGCCGCATGGCTTCACAAGTCATTGACCAATGGTGTATCCAGATATATTATATACAGATCAGTGATGCACGTCACTTTCCAGACGCTTTGCGTTCACATTAACAAGTCGCATATGTTTGGTAATGTGAATGACCACAAGATGAACCTAATAAAGCAAAGTATCTCTCCTCCATCCAGTCCTAAACTGAATTGTTTGGGGCATCCTCAGTAGGAAATAAGAAAGATGGAGAAGTGCAAGGTGTCTAATCTCCGCCAGCTTCACTAGTGATGTCATCATGGAGGAGCAGAAGACAACCTGTGCAGCTCTGCCCAATTCCATGTCCAAGAGGATTAAGGCAGTGCTAGATAGCAATGGCACTGACACTAAATAGTCACACCAAGGACACAATTTGAACATGTTTACTGTAAGGTGTACTCACTTGTGTTGCCTATTTAGACAATAATATCTGTGTGTTGACCCATTTTCAGTGGATAGTAAATCTATACTGTAAGACATGCTGTACACTGATTATTCTAAAGTATATCCAAGCTTTATTTCTCTATTAGTGTCCCATGAGAAGTTAAAATGGCTGCTGAATTGTGGGGGTTGTGCTCACATTGGTGAGATCCTGTATAAACACATTCGGTTGACAATGAAGAACTTTGTTTGACAAGCCAGAGATGGAACAAAAGGCGTTTCTACTTACAAAGTCTGAACCAGGAACCATCATCTCCACTGGCATGCACACACAATCACGCATCGACCAACCCACTGGAGTGCACTACTTGGCAGCAACCAGCAGAGGCACTGTTGACTCAGTCTCATCGAGATTGCTGTCTTAAAGGAAAACTGCACTTTTTTGGGAATTTTGCCCATCATCCACAATACTTATGTTAGACATGACCGCACGTCACAGAGCAATATAGAACCCAACGCCTACACTGAGCATCAACTTTTCTAAACTCAAAAACAAAAACCCAGCAGCAGCTCCAGTATGTAGCCTTACCTTTGGATCGTGGTCTGAGGCATTGTGAGTGTGGTGCTGACACGCTGCGGGCAAGTGTGTTGTGAAGCTAATGGCTAGTAGCAAGCTGGTGTGGTGTGACAAGGCACCAATATGCCAGTAACGTGGGTCTATCGGTGTAACAATGTTAATATATGGCCAATAGTCTTTCACTTGTATAGCGCTTTTCCACCTCCAAGGCACTGTTAGCACATTTACCTACCGATGACGCAGCATCAGGAGCAACTGGGGGTTCAGTATCTTGCCCAACGATACTTTGACATGATCATGGGACGACGGAGGATCAAACCTGCAACCTACTCTACCACCTGAGCCATGCCACTGTAGCTTGGTTAAAATGCATGTCATATTATATGTAAATGGAGCATTGTTGGCACTTTTTGGAGTTTTCTTTCAGAAGGTTTAAAAGGCGGAATAAGTGTTTTTCCCATTACATGCATTCTTAGCTGCATCTTTTTAGCTGTTTTTCTATCTTTAGAACGCACAGAAAAGAGAAAGACATGTTCATGTCTCACATAAAGATTTTGGATGATGGGCAAAATAAAAAAAAAAAGTGCAATTTTCCTTTAAGACAGGGAACGTAATGTCAGCTAATGGAACACTTACATGTAAACAGGTGTTCAGGATATTCAGAGTGAGATTCTCCCACCTCATTAGTGAAATATTAACTTACATACTTAAGTCATTGCCCGTTTTTGTCATAATCCTTCAAGCAAATGTACTCAGAGGCTCATACCTGGCTTGAACAGCACTGAAAATAAAACCACTGAACGGCAAATCAATGCCTCACTATGTAGCTTGGATGGCAGCATTGATTGTTAATACAGACACATATCAGGTACTTGCATTATTGATTAGCCAAACAATAAAAACCTCACAGGTACAATATGCACAGTGGTATAAATGGAGTGCAAAAGAAGCAAAAATTATGCTCATGCTTTGTCAATGTGCCTCTGTTAATATGATATTATTATTATTATTATTATTATTATTATTATTATTATTATTATTATTATTATTACACTCGAGTGCAAGCGGTATCAAAACAACATCTCCCCCACAGGAATGTTGCTTGTTCCTCTCCTTCAGACCTGCCTCAAATCATCCCCTCGCTATCGCCATCCGCTCCATCTCGCCCTTCCCCCCCCAACTCCCTCTGGTCACAGAATTCGACCCTGCACCCCTCCCTTTTCCTCACCCCCACTCCTAACACATCTCATCACATTAGCTCTTCCACAAGCACACACACCTTCTTCTTTCCCCAGTCTCTTCATTGCCTCCCCCACCCATCCTTCCATGCCTGCCTTCACTGTGGTGTCTGTGGCCACCCAGCAGGAGGGGGGGGGGGATTCATCAGCAACCTCGCACAACACTATGCACATACACAAACACACACGTCAATACAGAAATGCAGGTGAAGTGGTGGGCTCCACCCTGCACAAACCAATGTTGCTTTATCGAATGTTGCACCATTCCAAGTTAAAACAATTCAAACTATAATATGGAATATGAGATACAGCTGCACAGTTATATACAGTATTTTATATTATTATTGTGGTGTGCAGTGGTAATGGACTGTAATGCATCACCCTGAGTTACTAGTGGGGTAGTTGCCTTATTTAACTACTGTATATAAGAAGCCAAAAATTACACTTACTACATACAACTAAAAATCATAACAACAGAGCCTAGCGGCCTAGTGGCTCGCATGCCAGCCTCACCGTCTAGAGATCCGAGTTTGAACATCTCTGTGTGGAGTGGGCTTTGCACGTTAGGCTGATTGGAAACTCTAAATTGTCCATGACTGTCAATGTTCGTGTAAGTGGTTGTCTATTTGACCTGCAACCAGTCCAGGATGCACCCTGCCTCTCGCCCAAAAAAGTCAGCTGAGATAGGCTCCAGCTCACCCGTGACCCTATTGGGAATCAGTGGTATAGAAAATAGACGGATGGGTGGATGGAGGTACACCTGCACAGCTTAGACGCACTGATAGTCCAGAATATATTTATTGCTGTTGTGGTTTACAGTGGTAATGAGTTGTAATCACTCATGGTTTAGTTACTTTATCTAACAATTTGACAGAAGAAAAATATTACATCAACCATAAAACATACAGCAGATTCATGGATGTTGCATTGGCTCTAGATTGTGAAAGTTTACCACCAACTGCACAACGATAAAAAACATCAATTGCACCGTGTCAAATGTCTTTCGACTGGTGACAGCTTGAAAAAATCTTACCTTTTCTACGTTTTCCACCGTGAAGTCCAAAGCATCCGGTGTGGTTGTTATCCTCCCCGGCGTCTCCATAATAATAACCCCGCAGAGACGGAGCTGTCAAATGTCCAAATAATAACAAAAATAGATAAACGCATACATGTACGTCAAGATGTAAATAATAGGTGCACGTTACAAGATTGTACTCTAAAAAGTTAGCATCACCAGCGAGGGAAGGTTTTGTGCTAACCGGCAAGCTAACGTTAGCTCGCCGATGCTAACGTACTCGCAATAGAAACACATCCCGGACGGATAGCATGAGCAACCACAATGCTAACGCCATGATAGCTAACTTTAGCAATGCGCGTCACAAACTAAACAAATATAAGAGCATTGTTGGTGAGTGTCAGTCCATTACAAACACAGTGTTTGTAATTTAGCTGAAATAACAACGATTCCACACCTTTATATCCAGAAAGAGGAGAGCGGCGATGCTGTCAGCTCAGTGCCGCTTTACCGCTGGTGCTCTGCCACGGTACAGTGCTACGTTCAAATGCTATGGTAACTACCGGGGTCTACTACCCGCCCAGCAACACTACCGTAAACTACCCGAGACCTTCAGCTCTGCAAGTGAATATTCTTTTTTTTCTACATCTCATCTTGTCTCTTTTGGTGACTATGGTGATGGTAAGGGTTGTGCGTCCCCCAAAACGGCATTAATAAAGTACAGTAATAATAAATAGCAGTGACGTAATTCCTGAACGCAACATGGTTTTGACATGCTGCGACAACCAAGATAAGCATGATTCACAAGCCATACTAATTACAATTTGACCTTTTCATTTCTAAACATACGTTGCTATATAGCGAACGTAATGGTGTTTATTATTGTGTTTGTTTAAGATAAGGATTATTGGTAGTGAAGTTGCGCCTACCAAGGTCTACACAGAACAACAGCGACACTCAGTGGTCGAATGGCGACATCACACAGCATCCAACCTCCTTAAGAAAGCCAAGTCATGAATCAAGTGAGCAAAGAAGCAGACTTGAATTGAATTGAAACGTTTTTAAACACTCAGATTATGGTATTTTCAGATGATAAATGCATGTATGCAAAGTTCAGATTATTATCAGGGAGGACTATGCTAGTAATAATGTCACCTAAGGCAATAACAACACAAAGTCAAGCGGACTATTTTTGAACCGGTAGTACGTGGCAGCGTTTCTGGTAAATCAGAGAGACAGCGAGAGAGAGAGAGAAAGAGAGAGCGAGCGAGAGAGGGCAACTTAGCAAGAGCTTGTTTCAGCCACGAACACAGTGGCAGAAAGGCTGAAGGCTGCTTGCACACGAGTGAGTGACTGAGCGACCCTGGACTCTTCCAGCTTTAGTGGATTACCTCCAAAAATAGAGACTTTTAAAGACCATGGAGGCTAAAATCTACATTTGCCTTGGTGCCTTGTTAGTTTTTCACCTGGGCGCTGCTGAACATGGTAGGTGTCACTTTGTTCTATAGAGTATTTTGTTTTTCAGCGTCGTCAGATCGCCCTTCCCATTTAAAAACATACATCAGTATATGCACATTTTTTGACACTGCATTGTTGCTTGACACTTTATTTAAAAACTTGTCTCCATCGCACAACCTTTATTAACTGTGCAGGCAGTGTATACAGTAGTGCCATAAAAGTGTAAGAAGAAGTTAACCACTGTATAATAAAATTACAATAAAGTAAAACCACTCACCTTTTGAAGGCACTTTGCAGACACGTAATGGAGGGAGAGGAATAGTGTGTTGGCAAGCTGCTGGTGATTAGCCATTATGTTTTTAGCTCCATGCTGTTTACATTAGCATATGCTGGTACACTGTACTTGTGTATGTAATTGATATTGAAGTACGTAACTGTGCAGTATTGCTCTTATTGTGTCAAGCATCCAGGTGCTTTCTTGTGTGGCAGTAAGTTCCATTTCTGGTTCTGTGGTTACTGTCACACTTTTCCTTTTTCTCACCACCGGTACGATTCTGTCAAACAAACAGAGGCACCACAAAAAAGCCAAAGAAAAAGCAAAACACACTTGTGGCGATGGCCCTCTGCATGTTCCTCTTTTTAATCATTGGTTTGAAGAAATCACATGGTTCTATACTGCTTTATCGTGAGCAGTGTTGTCTTATAGATATAGCCTTCAGTTTAAGCAACCAAATATGGTTCCCTGCCGTCCTATTAAGGCAGACACAGACACAGTCTCTTACTTCCATTTCAATTGTCCCCGTCCATTTCCAGGCAGCTGTATTTGTTCAAACAGCTTCACACTTTCACCCCCGCCCCCTTCTTCCTCTTTCAACGGGCATTGCACACCTATTACACACACACACACCCTGCATTTCACATGGGAAGTTTGCTGTCTTCACAATCATTTGCCTCTGCAGTACAGTGTGCCCACCTTGCATGACTTCCATGAAAGTGGCCTCATGTTACCGTGACCATGCTCTTGCATACTGGGTATTATCAGACAGTAACGAGGCACAAAAAAAAGAAAGCGTTCTAGTCAAGAAGCACTTAATCAAGTAATTATGTGACACCGACACATGCAGAGATGTCAGTTAATTACCGCTCTTCACATCCATTCCATCAACTCTTCTATTTTGGTTGCAGACATAAGAAGTCGAAAGGCTGCTGCATTGTATATGTACAGATTGCTCATGTTTTTGCTTTTGTAAAAAAGATGTATCTTCACTGGATGCGATAAGGTATGATATGAGGAGATCATAACTGTTATACTGTAGCTGCAAATACTGAGATGAACCTGAATATAAGACGACCTCTCTTTTGACCCATGTTTTTTTCACGACAAAATCAACAAAATGAATAGTCAGTAACGTTAGATAATTTTTATACACACTGTATATTATGTTTTATTATTTTTTCATGTTCACATAAATCAATAACAAGGATATCATATTTCTAAGCTGCTGGACAGTTGTTTGATGACTGTTTTATTGATCACCATTATCCTAAAATCTTATCTCTGAGTGGGTCTCTTGTGTGAGTGACAGAGAGAAATGCTCTGACTCGATTATGAAGAGGGTAGAAGTCGCGTGGCGCCGCCTGTTGGTGTGTATGTTTAAATCTGTCTGTATAAGAACACAAGACGACTCCTCTTATTATGACTTTTTTCCAGGGGGGAAAAAAAACATCTTATATTGGGGAATATCCTATTGAAAGCAACTGTGATTGATTTTGTTTTACTCACATGTTAATCATTAGTCATATCCATCACAGCAGGCCATTTAGCGGATGCTAAAGGTCACTATAGGGTGACATATTGGCCTGGAAGAGAAAATTTGAGGCTTGAGACAGTTTGAGGTCACCAGTTGGCGGGAGACATCTGTAATAATAAGGCCATGTTGGGAAAATCCTTTAAATAAAATGCTCACTTGCTCCAAAATTGGGCACAATCATGCATTGGGAAAACAGTAGGCTGTCTGCTTAATACAGCAAACCTGACAGTCAAAGATTGTCTACATAACAGGAGTATTTAATCGTAAGTAACAACGGGTGTGCAAAGTAGACACGTTTTCATCAGCAAAAATGAAGAGGGGTGATTGTCCTGCCCATGAATATAAGGTAGACGGTCTTTTTAACAAAGAAAATAGTCAAAGATGGTCTAACCGGAAGAGTGTTGCCTCTGCTGCTGATTTAATGGCTGTGGCAATTTTTTCGGGATTTTTACAGTTTTTCTGCAATTTTTTTTTGTAAGTGTAACAGATATACTTGTTGGTCCGTCTTATTTCTGTTCTAATATGTTAGTATTTGACGATTTTAAGGACCAAACTATGCTTTGGTTGCACAAGCATGTTCCTACATGCAGAGAAAGGCAGCGTTAACGACACTTACGTATACTAACTTGGAACTGTAGAATGTGCAAAGGCTGCTACACAGGAAATAGTGGTTCACCTTATGATCCTGTACACATGCATGAAACCAAATGCACACATATATATTTATATAGAGTATATATATACATAAAAGGCGTCCAGGATCAGACTCAGGTTGCTAAAGCAAGGCGAACAAGACCAGCATTATACAGCCTCGCACCTCTCTGTCTATTTATGAGCGAGTGTTTGCATCATGCAGAGTTCAAACAGGACCGAACTCCCCCCTCGCTATGTACACTGATGAACTGTGTGAGTGATGCTGGAGGTAATGAAAGGCATCTTGGTAATGAGTTACTGAGCGGTAATGACATTACGCTACATGAGTTGCTCTGCTTTGCGTCACAGGAGACATAGGAAGACGGAGATGACGACTTGTTAAACTGATCAAGAGCAGTGGAAGCCATATTAGCGACCAATTAGCAGATATCCCTTTCGACAGAAGGGAGATGATAGTAAATGCTGTTGATGCACATACAGTATGTCATATTGATAGTGACTTTGACAAAGTACAGGGGTGTGATATGAGCGCTTTCCTTGTAAACCTTTTATTAAGAAGTACTCGCATGACGTCACATTTCAGCATGGGTTTTTATACAATATACCTCCGCAAAGCACAATACTATAGAAATTAAGCTTGGATATACTTTAGAGTAGTCGGTGTACAGCTTGTATAGCAGTATAGCTTTACTATCCACAGAAAAGGAGTCAACACACAGCTGCTATTGTCTAAATAGCTAGCAACACAAGTGAGTAGCAAGGTAATTGTGTCGTGCTTACAGTCAAGCATTGGGGTATTCAAGTCACAGTCTGGGGTTGCATGAGTGCTGGCGACACTGGGGAGATGTGGTTCACTGAGTGGAAACATGAATTTCTGAAAAAGGGCATGGTCTCTTCCATGGCAGTTTTCCAACACGATAAGGAGCCCAGGCACACCTCCAAGATGACAAACACCTCGCTGACAAAGCTGAAGGCGATGAAGTGGACAAGTACGTCTCCTCCACACCTGACCCAATTGGGCATCCTCAAGCGGAAGGAAAGAAGGAATGTGGAGGAGTAAAAGGTGTCTAATATCCATCAGCTCCAACAGTGATGTCATCATAGAGGAGTGGAAGAGGATTCCGGTAACAACCTGTGCAGCTCTGATGAATACCTTGCCCAAGAGGATTAAGGCACTGCTAGATAATAATGGTGTTTACACAAAATATTCACACCAAGGACACAATTTGGCGTAGCCACTTGTGTTGCAAGCTATTTAGACAGTAATGGCTGTGTGTTGACTCTCAGTTTCATAGAGGATGTACACTGACTACTCTAAAGCATAGTATTGTCAAGATATAATAAAATGGTTACTGAAATGGGAGGAGCGTACTCACATGTGCCAGGTTACCACTCCTATGCTGTAGCGGGGCACAGCAGCATATCATGCACTGTTGTGACAATCCAAGCAAAAAGATTAAGAAGCAGCTCTAACGGCATTTGATGCCTGGAAAGCTGCTTCCTCACTCAGACTGGAAGTTTCTACAGATTTAAATGTAACATAAAACCTGTAATTGTAATGTTTCGGGAGAGTGTGGATTGCCTTTAGTGACGTCAGTGACATTGAATAACCACTAATCAAAGCTCGGCTCTGTTTGTCTCTCATCAGGTGTCGAGCACGCCGCACACACAACACCACAACCAGACCTGGACCACCACACCAGTCCTCCGAATACCATATTTGAAACAAGCTCCACTTCTTCTACTGGCAGAAGCTTGAACATCACCACACATTTGGAAACCTCCACGGTGACGGCACAACCAAACAAAGACAACGGTAATAAACATGCATTTTTTATGTTGAGTGTGATGTATATGTGGAGATTTACCGGAGGAAGTTATTAGCTTGACTTTAGGCGCTATATTTGTCCTTTATCTTAACTGTCCACTGGGAAGTAGATAAGGCGATAAAGTGCTGCCACCAAAGTGCTTGCTGACATGCCTAATACTGACCGTATTATGAGGTGCAGCACCTGCACAATCAATACTGCATCAGAAGCATCTACCTTTGAAAAGATCATAATGCTGCAATAAAATGGTTACATTGGGTAAGGGTTGGTGAAGAAAGTGTGAGCAATGATTCTACAGTATGCTATGTGAGAGTTTTCACCACAGGGTGAGAAAGGATTGTAGGAACACATACACCCACACACACGCACAGGACTCAAACATATTCACAGGCTCACGCATTCCCAGGCGCTTGAGGGTTATATCACACGACAGTTTGCCTTCACAACTGAGTGCAAGCCAATCTGCACATCGTGGTGGCTCTTTACTTCTAGCTGCCTTTTTTAGTATTTCCACTTAGTGGTCCGAATTTTGCGGCTTCATGGTTTTTCAAAAATAGGTTAATTAATAAATCATGCTGTTTTGTGGTTGAGTACAGCCTATTAGTGAAAACATATGCATATTCAAGCTAATGTTATGTATTCTAAATTAATAATATTATTATATTATGTATATATTAATATATTAGTTAATAAATGGCTTATTTACTCCTTTTATATCTTCTATATTGGGTAATATTTGTGTAAAGTTGATTACAGGGGTGTTAGCTCATGTGTAGAGGGCTCTAGTAATGTTAGACAAACGTATTTAGAAGGCCGTAAGCAGGTTTTCTGTGCTCTAACTACAAAAATATTGAATTTATAAATAAGGAATCCTTCTTCGCGAAAACTGATTCATCACAGTCGAGTGTTGAACCAATTAACCGTGATAAACAAAGGATTACTGTACTGACTAAAAATTCAACCAATTTGTGGCACCCTCAGTAGGTGGTGGTCAAAATGCTTTGGAAGACATGCTAGCATACATGTAATACAGATATCCTCAATGTTTTATGGTCATTAGACAAATGGTCAATGACTTATTGACGGTTAGTTGCTAAGTCCCGCCTTTGTCACTGCAAAGACGTTTTGCTTCATGGCGGCCAATCTTGCCTTAACTTTACAAACGTGCTTGTCAGTCCCCTAAAGGTGTGTGCCAAATTTCACGGCGATTCGGCTAAACACCCTAAAGTTACATTGGGTGTTTTGTAGAGTGTATTGAGCCGTGTGAGAATATATAACAACAGATAACAACTATTTGAGAAACGTTTGTCCCACACGAGTAGCTACAGTATATAACACTGTGAGCTAAATGCCAACATTAGCATGATCATAAGGACAATGCACTAATGTTACAAAGCTACGCTAATGTTGTTGTTATGCATTTGCTGTACATACATTACATGGATAAAAGGATTCACTTTCTGTAGATGTCCCAATACTTTCCTTGATATAGTGAGTTTCATTCCTGTTGTGATTGACTGTTTCCAGATACCAACATGGAGGTAACATCAGTGGTGTCCAACCCAGAAAAGAGGGGTAACTTTACTGACGACACGACCTCAAACCCTTCAGTTCCTGTCGTCCTGACGTCAATTGCCCCCAACACATCCAGAAGCATCCCTGCACACACAGCCCACACCGATGCACCAACATCAGCACATTCGCAGCCATCAGACCTACTTCCCGTCTCCACCGAACCATCAAGCCAAACAACGTCAAACTCCCAAACACATTCTCCCACATCCGCCGCCATGACAACGTACAGTACAACCGCCGCCACCACCCAGTCAACAGCCAGCACCGGCTCCACTCGAGAGACCCCCACATCTCCCCCGTTGCTGCAAACCAGCTTGGGGCCGCACCCTGAGGCCTCTAGCGAAGCTCACCTGCAGACCACCACCATAGCCCCGCCTCAGCTCACTGCTACACAGGCTAGGCTGCATTCCGGAACACCGTCACCGCTCAATGTAAAGGGCGATGGTGAGTACTTTTTTTTCATATAAATGCATCCATAACAAATAAATAACAGGAAACAACTAAAATCTTAACAAATGCATGCAGCGATGTAAATCATGTAGATCAGTTGTGTCCAAAACTTTTTCTACCGAGGGCCACACACTGAAAATTGAAAGAATGAAAGGGGCATCTTGATATTTTGTAATATGCTAAGAAGTTACATATATTTGAAGAAGCTTTGTGATATAGTTGAAAAGCATATTATTTAGGGTTGTGCAAGAGGCCCTTAGCACGTGTCACAATATTTTTGGAATGTACAGTATATCATTGTATATCATGCATATATCATGCTTCCCTCTTTTTTCACTCAAAACTTGCGTGTCGTCATCGGGCATTGTAAAACGCTCCTTACACTGAAGCGGGAAAACACAACGCAGTGAAAATATACTCACCCATCCCGAGTCGCATACACGCAACCGCACTATCATGCTAAACTAAGCTATCCCGCTAGCGTCCATTCACGCTCTGTACTTTCGTCGGTGGTTATCGCCATTTCAACATGTTTAGTTAATCAACTATAGGTCATCAACTCTGCTTTTTTCCATTTTAAATGATCCTTTATACCGGTATGTGTCATTTTCTTATCATTGGAAGAATTTATGCCGATGTATAAAAATTATCACCCGACCCTAGTATTATTAACTTCAGTCTCTGCTCTGCTTTGCTGCTGTTTTTGTTTTTTTATTTTTAAAATATTTCAGCTTTATTTTTTTTTTTTTGCATCTTTTTTTTCCTCTTTAGAATATGACTTTATTCAGGTAAAATTACAGCTGTTTTTTTCCATTTCTGTTATTGTTTTTGACATTTTCTAAATATTTCAACTAGGCTTGTCATAGGATCTTATGGCAACACAAAATTCCTACCTATTTCAAACCAGTAAATACCCTGAGACAAAAATTAGTGCATCCTAAAGACAAGGCTCCAAACCAAAAACAGAGCAATGTGGTCTATTCCATCCACTGTAAAGATGAGGAATGCAATGAGCACTACATTGGGGAAACTAAGCAAATGCTCCAAAAAAGGCTTTATCAACATCGCAGGGACAATTCTAGTGGTCCTCAATCAGCAGTACATCTACACCGTAAAGCAACCAATCACTCTTTTGAGGACAGCGAGGTAAAGATTTTGGCCAAAGAAAACAGATGGTTTGAAAGAGGAGTAAAGGAAGCTATTTTTGTCAAACAACAGAACCCATCATTGAATCGGAATGGTGGTTTGAGGTTTAATTTGGACCCTGTGTTCAGCAGGTTACTGAGACCAAAACCCACAGCTCTTAGTCTTGCAAATGAGGTGAAGGCAGGGCCGAGCCAGAACAATAGATGCTAACGAGCCAGTATCAGAGTCGTTCATACCCAACTCAGGGAGCGACACTTCCCTTTTATCGGAGGTGCTAATAGCAGGAGAGGATTATAGCACTACTCCGCCCAGGCTTAGTGTAAGGAACCAATAGAAGGAGGGTGTTGGCACACCAATTCCGCCCACTCTTACTGTATTTAAGGCCTAGGCTACCAGCACTTATTAGTTCGCTGACGAAGCTCTTTGGATGAGGAGCGAAACATCCGACACCTTCTTCACAGAAGTACAGATGACGTCTCAAGAAGCCTTTTCCTCGATGGACAACTCCTGTACGACTGAGAGCCTACACAGAGGTAGGCCTGTCATAATAATTAATAAATCAAGTAATTGAACGAACAAAAACAACGAAACGAAAAAAAACCAACAAAAAACAAGTCGATAATTTTGCTGCCTTGATAAATTGACATGTGCATATATATGCCTGTTTGTTTTCATCGTTTTTCTGTACCACAAAAGGCTGGATGAGAAGAGAGTTCACTCTGCATGTGCCTGTGCGCATTGGTTCTATAGTGGAATGAACAGAGAGAGTGAGCCCTCCTCTCATACACAGACGTGCTAAAATGAATGAAGGCACAAGCCAGGGTTTCTAAGCCGAATGCCACAGCCTATGTGGAGGTGCAGCAGAGCCTTTGTCCTGACAGTCAACGCTTACTGTTTGATTGGTAAAGTAAACAGCGCAAAATGGTGCGCGCTCACAGACAGTGTCGCTCGCCACATAGCAAAACAAATGCAACCTTTCTATACAGTTAAAAAAGGCCACATTTCGGGTAATGTTAGAAATGTTTGACAAACAGTACGAATTCCCTGGGAGAACATACATGTCGCAGTTGTTGAAGGACATCACAAACATTGCATTTTATTCCGCCAACACAGATACTGTATGTTGTCCAGCTCAAATATGACCCCCTACATTAGTTTAATAATGGAGAACATACATGTGTGTGTGTGTGTGTGTGTGTGAGTGGTTTTTATTGGAGTGTTTTTGTTTCTTAACAGAGACAGGGTCTATTTTTTATTGTTTTTGGTTATTATTGAGATTTTTGAAATTATTGCTAAAAGAGACAGAGTCCATTTTATTTTCATTGCGATTTTTTTGTTTTTTGTTTAATTTATTATGTTCCATCCATCCATCCATCCATTTTCTATACCGCTTCTCCTCATTAGGGTCACGGGACATGCTGGAGCCTATCCCAGCTGACTTCGGGCAACAGGCGGGGTACACCCTGGACTGGTCGCCAGCCAATCGCAGGGCACATATAAACAAACAACCATTCACACTCACATTCATACCTATGGACAATTTAGAGTCACCAATTAACCTAACATGCATGTTTTTGGAATATGTTGTTTAATTTATTTAAAAGCTCGACATTCCAATGTTAAATATTCTTGAGAAATTGAAGTTTATTGCTTTTGATACAATGTACTGTCATTATTTTGCCATATAAGTATTGAAAAAATGGTCTCAAAAAATGTTGTCAATAATATTGATTATCCTAAACAATTTATAGGACAAAATTTATTCTTGTGATTTTATTCCCTTAATGTTTTGACTTTATTCCCACAGTATTATAACTTTTTCCCCAGTGTAATTTTCCCAAAAATTTATTTTGTTGTTTTGTTGAAAGGGTAGGACAATTCCAGGGTCTCCTGACTGCCAGCGGGCTCAAAAATATGGTTACGGTTTAAATTTTTTCGAACATGCATACAATTTACATTGAATGCTTCATGTTACAATTCACTATTCTACATGTCTGAAAAGCAGTAGGAAGAAGCAGACATTATTTAATCCTACCCACTCTTCGTATCACATCAATTGCTAATATATATGTTCACTTCCTGTATTAAAGTCAAATGCAATTGAATATAATCCTTTCTATTGCATGGTTCTTTCTTTGTGGGTTGTATCCTCCATTTTCATTGCTGTCATGGTGATGTGTTCTTTAGTATTTATCCAGATCGTTGCTATCTTGGACAACAAGCACTCTTGCTTCTCCTGGTCCTCCATTTACCTTGATGTAGATTTTGCCTTTGGTTCTCCAAGTGCTTTGTATCTTTCTCTGCTTCCTAAAGTCTTGTGCTTTCTTGGTGATGTCAGCGTTGCGTTTTGTCACATGCTCATTCATGTAGACGTTTGTGCCTCTCAGCTTCTTTCCCTGTTTCAGCAGTGCTGTTTTGAATTCCCTGTTGGTGAACTTAACGATGATGACGACAGGTGTGGTGTTGTTTCTGACATTAAGTGGGATGCAACTGTCAATAGTGTTGACATCTACAGCCACCTCCTTTGATTGTAGGAAGATGACAATCTGTTGCATCCATTCCATCTGGTTCTCCTCTGTTTTGGACAGTCCATCTTTTGACTTGGGTGTAATACAGAGCCCTGTGAGCATCACATCTTTCATTTGTGCATTCTGATTCATTTTCAATTATATTTTTCACTTGCTCAGTGACATTTTCCTTTGCTTCTTTCCTTTCCTCAATAGTGGTGCGCAAGGCAGCATTATCTTCCGATAATGCCTTGATATCATCCTGTAGAACTCTGACATCCTTTCATAATGCTCTATTTTCTCCTGTAGGGTTTATAGCCTCCTTAAGAGCAGTGCGCAAGGTAGCATTGTCATCCTGCTGAGCCACAAGGCCAGTGTCATTTCAATTTCAGTGAATGTCATTTGCCTGATGATCACATCATGGGCCTTGAAAACTCACCATACTCCGTCAAGTGTTTCTTCTTCAAATGCTGTATTAAATTAAAGCTTTTTAACATGCTATCCCGGCAAGATAATTTTTTGTGGCATAGGTTGCCAAATTTATGTCACTCTCACAAACGTCAGGTAAGCTCCACACGGCAGACATGTTTTTTTGGGGGGTTTGGCACGCCTGCGCAGTGTGAAGGAACATGGGCGGGAGACGCTCGCTACAGGCTGCGTCTGCCAGAGGTGATCCGCTTTTGTGAAAGGCATTTATTGGCATATCACGTTCACGATCACATACTTTTTCACAGAAACCGGCCGATTTTGATTGGTGGCTGATCGATCAGAGCATCCCTAATAATGTCTTCAATGGATAGTTCGGATTTTTGACAGGAAGTTGTATGACATCCCCAACAGCAGTCTAGTGCATCAACAGTCACTTACCCCCCACTTACCCACAGTTACTGGAGCCACTTAAGTAAAGAGTTTGGCTTCTCAAAACAATATGCGTAATACATTTAGCTCAGCGTTACTTCCTCTCTGTTGGTATCAGTGCACGCTATCGCCTGTCAATTGTTGTGTGTGTGATGAAGATGGCTGCGACGCTAGCATCTTCATCCGCTGTGGAACACATATGTAAAACAAGATGGCTGCGACGCTCACATCACACAACAATGGAGTAATTGGAGTAATTACTCCCATGCCAGACTTGTTGTTTTTTGTGTTAATTATATTTGAGGTGGGGTGTTTAATAGTGCAATTAGATGACACATTCATCAACTAATTTAGGCACGGCGTTTATTAGACTGGAGGCCCCTATACAGTTGCCATCTTCACTATGCTGTTTCCTAGAACAGCAATAATACTGTAGCAAGCGCCATCTGCTGATCGGGCACTGCCCCACTTGTCCCAAATGCAAAATGGCCATCGAGAACTTTTTATCTTCTGTATTATCCCTCTAAATTTGTTCGGAGCTTTTCACTGAAAACTAAATTGCCTGTAAAAACAACAGCAACACTGTTCTTTGTGCGCTCAGACACAAGCCAACTTATTTTCTTGCGTCTTCTATAATCCACAAGTCCCGTCACCACCAGGCCGTCCACAATGATGACATTGTTTGAGAGACAGTCATGGGACTCGTGTTCTGTCACTCTTTATCCGCCTGCTCTATTATTTAGATACCCACAGCAGCTTTCTCGAGCCACTGTGGGAGCGGCATGCAGCCTCCTCATTTTATCTTTCCATCTGTCTGCCAGAGAGTTTTCTAGGCTGTCGGCAAAAAAAGTAAACCAATTCCTGCTTCCCTCACCGTGTGTGGTTTTTATTAGTCCACACTTGGCACTTTGCCTCTTTCCATTAGCCGGCGAAAGAGGCATCGCTCACTCCACTGTGGTTGTTTGATGATAGGGAAACAGCAAAGTTGGCAAAACAGTGTTCCATAGCAACATTCTTAGACAGAAATACACCTCATTCTACCCTGTGAGACACCTCATGTTAACTATGTGAAAGCATTAAATGAGCAAGAAAAATAAAATAAAACACAAAAAAAACTAAATGACGCAAAATTTACATGAATGTTAAATACAATTTATTTTATAATTAAAATGAGGGCCAGATAAAAATATGAATGCGTCATGCTTCCACAATATGCACTGCCTGATTGTAATTAAAAGAATACAATTTACAATGTACCTAAAAAATTATCTAAAAATATCCAAAAGAATTAAATAGAAAATAAAACAAAATGAAAATGAATGAATTAATATTTAAATGAGAGCCAGATTAAAAAATTAAATATGTCACACTTCCACAATACATACCGCCTAATAATTAAAATGTTTTTAGCAATTTTTGTTTTTGTCTGTATCTTGTAAAGTGTCCTTAAGTGTCAAGAAAGGCTGTTATCAATTACATTTATTATTGTTATTAAAATAGAAAATCGGAAAGGTGAAATTATGGAGATTGGTACGATAATAAAAATTAAGATTGTATTATCTTTTACTATAAATAAAAAAATCATATACATTTTAGATTTCAATGGAAAAAATATGAATGAGTCACGCTTCCACAATGTACACTGCTTGATTGTAATTAAAAAATAAATTTTACAATTTACTTTTGAAAAAAAAAAAAAAACTAAAAATATCCTGAAGGATTAAATGGAAAAAAAATCTTACCAATGTTAAGATAAATATTTAAATGAAAGACAGATTAAAAACTAAAAAGCACCGTGTTATGCTTTGACATTAAATAATTAGAATGGTATGATGACTTTATTCATTGTTTTTTTCTACATCTTGTTTGATTAATTTCTATTAAAATAGAAATAAAAACACATTTTCCTCTGAAAGCAGGTAAAATCATAAAGAGAAAATATGCAGACTGATAAAATTGATTAAATAATAAAAATTATGATTTACATTTTTCTTTTAAATTTTACTCAGATTAAATTATGAATCAAGGCACATTTTACATCTAAACGAGGACTAGAGCGAAAATAGCAATTTATAATTGTCATTTATACATACATATATATATACACCCCCCCCCCCCTTCCCCACCCCCACCACCACCACCACACACACACACACACACACACACACACACACACACACACACACATCACTTGATCAAAAGTTTAAGACCACAGGTTATAAAAGCCAAAATCTGCTCAATATTTTCATTTTCTGTCAGGCATTCACACTGTCATGCCCTTCTGATGGCTAAAGCTAAGAAGCTTTCTCTTTTTGAATGTGGTCGGATTGTCGAGCTGCATAAGCAAGGCCTCTCTCAGCGTGCCATTGCTGCTGAGGTTGGGAGCAGTAAGACAGTCATTCTACATTTTTTGAAAGATCCTGAGCATTATGGAACAAAAAATCAAGTGGTGGACCCCCCCCAAAAAAATCACACCTGCGCTGAGCCGGAGGATCCGATTGGCTGTCCATCAAGACACGGGGCGGTCTTCCACCCACATTAAGGCCCTTACTGGTGCCGACTGCAGCGCAATAACCATCAGACGGCATCTGCGGGGAAAACGGTTTAAAAAACAAATTCAAAGACCTCGTCTCCTTCAACACCACAAAACTGCCCGTTTAGACTTTGCCAGGGAGCATCAAACATGGGACATTGAAAGGTGGAAAAAAGTTTTATTCTCTGATGAGAAAAAATTTAACCTTGACGGTCCTGATGGCTTCCAACGTCAAGGAGATCCCACCTGAGATGTTTTCTACCCGGCACAGTGAAGGGGGGTCCATCATAGTCTGGGGTGCTTTTTTATTCAGTGGAACACTGGAGCTTCATGTGGTGCAGGGTCGTCAAACGGTGGTTGCTGTGGAGGAATTTTGGCCCATTCATCTTTGCAGAATTGTTGTAATTCAGCCACATTGGAGGGTTTTCCAACATGAATCGCCTTTTAAGGTCATGCCACAGCATTTCAATAGGATTCTGGTCAGGACTTTGACTAGGCCACTACAAATTCTTCATTTTATTTATTTTTTCAACCATTCAGAGGTGGACTTCCTAGTGTGTTTTGGATCATTGTAATGCTGCAGAACATCCAGAAAGTTCATTTCAGCTTGAGGTCAGGAAGGGGGAAAACACTTTCACACCACTGATATGTATAATTTTTTGTCCTGCAGTTGTACTTTGTGGACCTTGTCAAGTCAAGGTCAAAAGACAAATGTCACCCTGTGTGTTTTCTATTCCAGCCGTCATGGTCCCAGACTCGCCTACACTGGATCCCCTCTTGGCCGGCCTGGTGTCGGCCTTCATCATCACTGCTGCCATCATCACCTTGCTCCTATTCCTCAAGCTGCGGCGAAGAGACAACAGACCAGAATTCCGCAGGCTACAGGACTTACCCATGGTGAGCGAGAGGAACGGTGTGATGATAACCAGAGAACCGGAAATGGAACTTTCCTGTATTTCTTCTGGGTTCTGCAGTTTTATTTGTCGTTATTGTGTGTTTCCCGTTTAGGACGACATGATGGAGGAAACACCTTTGTCCATGTACAGCTACTGAGAAATGGATGTGCAGCAAAACTCCCCAAAAGGCTCCTTTCTTCCAGGGTATTTTTTTTTTGCCATGATCCAGCCAGGTCTATCACCTTCTTGTGAATGCTGTCCCAGAAGAATCCAGGTTTCAAACAGTACGTGGGTAGTTACTATTTATGCAGCTCTTTAATATAAGCGCTGATGGAGGAAACAGTGGACAACGAGGACATCAGGTTCTGTAGCAAATGTCTATTTTTAGTCTTTTTAAGTACAATTTGGACCTGTGCCTCTGCTCATTACTGAATATTTTCAGCCATTTGGGGGGGTGATTTTATTTCCCCGAGTGGACAGAAGAGAAGACATGATTCTGTCCATCACCCAGAAGTCCTGCCAGACGCTCTGCTCTCTTTATCAAATGTAATCTTATTAAGGCTGGGAGAACTGAAGTCTTTTAGGATGACGCACAGGCCCAAGAGGAGAAAATAACAAAACAGCATGATTAGAGGGTTTTTTTTTAATGAGGTTGCACTTTATTTTTTTTCTGTGTGTGTGTGTGTATATGAGAAATTTGTGTTTGTGCAGGCGTGCAGACAAAGCTGTGTGTGCATTTTTAGGTGACTTTTAAGTGTGTGGGAGACTGGAGTTATTTAATTATATCTTTAATTTATATGTTACTCTGTTTGCAAACTATCTTAGGTACATTTGCACAATCAATAAAAAGAGCTGTATTATAAAAATAATAATGCTTTATATTATATTTTAATATGTGTTTATATATAATTTAGTGGACATATTTCATGTCATTTAATTTTATTGTAAGGTTTAAAATGTAATCGATTAAACAAATTTTAAACATCTAGTCATTTATTTGTCTAATATATAATTATTTATGAGTACTGGTAATTTGCAGTCGTGCAGGATCAGCAGAGAGCTAAAATTATGTCAGCATTATTTAACTACAGCTATTGTTATCTCCCAGTATGAACTACAGCCACAATAATTAATTACCTCTCTCGTGTTAGATCTGGTTAGGGCAGAGGTGTCCAAACTTTTTCCAGCGAGGGCCACATAATGAAAAATGAAAGGATGAAAGGGCCATTTTGATGTTTTGTAAAGTGATACATGTACTGTAGATATGCTAAGGAGTTATAAGTATTTCAAGAAAAAAAACTGTAGCCAACTTTGTGATATAGGTGAAAAAGTATTTTATTCCTATGCAATTTGGTCTTTCCCCATTTTTGCTGTTGTTTTTTTCCCCCAAAATATTTCAACTTCTATTCTTATATAATCTTTGTAAATTTTCTTCTCACAGTATTCTGACTATATTCACATCATATTTTAACTATATATTCATAATATAATAACTTATTCCCCAACCTAATTTTCCACAAATCACAACTTTATTTTGTTTTGTTGGTTTCTCATAATATTATGACTTTAAAAAAATATATATAATTTTTTTAATATTTCAACTCTATGCTCCTAAAATGACATTTTTGTTTATTCTTGTAAAATTATAGCTGTTTTTTCCAGTTCTGCTATTCGTTTCCCCCCCCAACTATTTCAAGTTTCGTCTTCTCGTAATTACGACTTTATTCATAATATTTTGGCCTTATTCCCATATTATGACTTTTTTCCCAGCCCAATTTTCCAAAAATTACAGCTTTAGATATTGTACTTTTTCATTAATATTTAAACTTTATACTACTAAAATTACATTATTTCTACTCCTAAAATTACAATTATAATATTATTGCTCGGTTAATATTATTCTTCCCGTAGATTACGTTTTCTTCTTAATATTTTGACTTTATTATTGTAAAATTACTGCTGATTTTTCTATTTTGTTGTTTTTTTTAAAAAGAAAAGTTTTCTTGCCAAATTGTATATTTTTAGAATGTGTCGCAGGCCAATAAAAAAACAGCTGCGAGCCGCAAATGGCCCCTGTGCCATCGGTTTGAGCGTGCAGGTGTACCTAATGAAGTGTCCAGTGAGAGTAGCATATGTCCAT
Source organism: Dunckerocampus dactyliophorus (assembly GCF_027744805.1). Classification (NCBI taxonomy): domain Eukaryota; kingdom Metazoa; phylum Chordata; class Actinopteri; order Syngnathiformes; family Syngnathidae; genus Dunckerocampus; species Dunckerocampus dactyliophorus. The sequence goes on from NC_072828.1 coordinate 9,711,961, forward strand.
CCATGTTGCAGTGCCTTTTAATAAACATTTCTATTTATCCATACATGCAACTATGATGAGCCTGGAGCATGTTGTTGTTCATTCATTCCTTAAAGTGAACAGTGGCCTTTCATAAAATGTTCATATTGTAAATACTATGCTGTTGAGTGCAGCAACATGGATTAATTTATACATATACAAAAAAAATCCCGCATTTTTTGTGTTTATACAAGTGTCATCATTGCATTCAGAGGCTTTGCTGCTCAATGTGGACTATGGACTTCTTATTAAAGATGATTTGAAATCTATCTCCTCTCTTTATTATCAAATTTGTAGAACAAACTAAAGCCTGAAGCTCTGCCAAATATCAGTCAGCTACAGACGTGGGACCTGTAGGGTCGATCATTTAGTTTTTCTTCAGTGAATAGGCTAGCCTAGCATGATGCTGCTGTTAAAATGTCAGTGTAATGTTAGCACTGTAGCTACGTTTGTATCCTCCTGTCCCACTCCTTATGTTAACTTATTGTATGTGGTATATGGCATTTATTACATTGGACAAGTGCAGAATTACAGTGTACATGCCAAAAGTAGATTTTTAAAAAACTTTTCTCATTAGAGCAGCCGTATGGTTTGTATTCCTCAGTGCAGTACAGTGGAGAGGCGGGGGTGTGTCACATGGGACCAAACAACTGTTCTCACAAGCTTTCTCACACTTCACAATGTATTTGCAATTTAAAAAAACATGGGAACATACCATATTTCCCTGTGAGATCAATAAGATGTTCTCTTTCCCATTCTGAAAATCACTGACCTCACACAAAGAGGTCAGAGGTCAGTCAGACTCAAGTCAGAGCCTATATCTGGGTTCACGTCATCATCAACATCATCTTCAAAGTCACTCTTTGCTCTGGACTGAAAGCTCTGACGCTCTGCTGGTTTGTAATGAAGAGCTGGCAAAGGAGCAGAGGGAAGTCATTAGTTTGTGTGTGTGTGCGTGTGTGTGTGTGTGTGTGTGTGTGTGTGTGTGTTTGAGGTTATCCTTTGCTGCATCACCATGTGGGATTGCACTGGAGGACAACGTAATAATTTCCCATAATTTCCCACCAGACTAAATGATTCTGGAAAGCATTTAGAGCTAACAATGCAACCTCCACTGGGATCAGCAGTCTTGTGTTACAGTAAGTTCTGGCATATGCACGCACACACACACACACACGCACACACACTTTAGTATTTCATGTTTCCCAAAATGTCAATGTACTGTATTTAACTGATCAACAATACACTGAGATAAGTAACACAATGTCTGAGATCTACAATGAAACCTCATTCATTCCAAAACAAAGTTTCCCATAGAAATTAACAAAGTAAAGTAAATGAATATGTCTACGTCCAAAAACCTTTATTAACCGTACAGTTAATGTTTTAAGTAAAATATTCACATTCTTAACTGTCACACCCGTGTAAAGAGATGTTAACCACCATATAATAGGGTTGTAAATCTCTTTCTGACAGACGATTCAATACGCATCTCGATACACAGGTTATGATACGATTTTAAAAACTGAACGATTTGATACAATTCAAAATTTGTTCTGGACCAAAAATCTGTCCATACTCTCTATTGCTCTCTGGTATTACCATATCTAATTTACTGTGTGGAGATATGGGGAAACAACTATAAAAGTACACTACACTCATTAACTACGCTACAGAAAAGGTCAGTTAGGATGATCCATAATGCCGCTTACAGGGAACATACAAACCCTTTATTCCTAAAATCCCAATTATTAAAATTTGCTGATCTGGTAAACTATCAAACTGCTAAAATTATGCACAAAGGAAACTATAACATGTTACCCCAAAACATAAAAAATTATTCTCAACAAAAGAGGAGAAATATGATCTTAGAAACAAATTAAACCTAAAATGCTTATGTGCACAGACTACACTAAAAGCCTTCAGCATTTCTGTGTGTGGAATCAAGTTGTGGAACGGATTAAGTAAGGAACTCAAACAATGCACTAAAATGAGCGATTTTAAGAAACAGTACAAGCATTTGATGTTTATAAAGTAGAAGGAAGAAGACACCTGAACCACTGTGCACATACAATGCTATATCTAACCAGTCTTGCACTGACTACAAAGTCTTCATTTTCGGTGAGTACGCTGTCTGTACTCACTCACCATCAAACTGAGTCTCTGTCAACTATTTCATCAGCTATTATCAATTTCGTAACATGATAAAGTTGGTTGTACATTGAACAAATATATAGTAACTGATGTGGAACTGATGAGGGGTAGGATTAAATAAGCTTTGCTTCTTCCTATTCCTTCTTGGACATGCAGAATTGTGAATTGTGGTATGTGATGAGCTCCACTGTAATTGTGCACATGTTCAAAAGGAATTAAACCATTACCATTACCAATTCGATACAGTGTACAAACGACACGATTCGATCCGATCCCACGGTTGCATTTGTTAGTCTTACATTATAAAATAAAGAAACCAATTCTATAACAGTATTTTCAAACGTGTAAAAGAGCACATCATATTACCAGGCATGCTGAAAGGCAGGGGTCCCCAACCACCCTAACATCAAATTTTATGTAAATTGATATCAATTTTGGAAATATGGGCCATTATTTTAAATTTTTTTTTTAAAATAATATATAGTTAGAAATACCACAGGTTTTTTTTAGATGCTTGGTAAAACAGGGCTGTATGCTTAGTTTTTTTTACACAGGTTCTGGTTAGTTTTTGGTGTTGAAGAAAGTAGTTCCAGCTTAAAAAAATCGCTTTACTTTTGTATCCCCACCAACTAGCCCGAACTACTTTCGTCAACACCAAAAAGAGACCACAACTCGGCTCAAGGGACTAAGTAGGGGAAAAGTCACTGTTGATGCACTACACTGCTGATGGGGATGTCACAACTTTATTTAAAAAAATCTGAACTATCCCTTTAATTAATAGTGTTGCTTCCTTATGTCGCAGTAAGTCCCCTTTCCGGTTCTAGGGTGGTCATCAAACTTTTCATTTTTATCATCAGTGTCTTCACATAAAAAAGCAGAGGAAAAAGATCAACTTTGGGAGTTAATCCTTTAAATGCTCACTGAGCTGAAGACTTGCTGTTGTCACGCATGATGACAGTTTGAACCTTGAAGTTTTGTTTGACTTTTTGATTTTGCTCAGCAACTGTACTGTACTTTTTATTTTATATTTTCATAATACTTAATTCCCTTTTTTATTGTGCTGTTTCCAGATATAATGGCTTTATTGTTAAAGTTATAGTGCCACCTGCTGTTTGCTGATTTAGTTGACTGGGTGTGGAGATAGTGTAAGAGAAGACTCACATGGGTCATCCAGCAGTGACAGATCTTCTGAGCTGATGTCAGCCAAGCTTGGGGTCGGGCTGAAGTCCTCAGAGTCGGAGTCCCTCCCCATCTCTTCAACTTTGACCCTACTCCTGAGACCGTGTGGGACTGGGAGGGGCGATGTGCGCGTAGGCAGCACAGCGTCACGCTCTCTGAGACGCCTGACCTCGCCTTCCAGTTCCGACACAGTGGTACTGTTGGGAGACAAAAGTATGAGAGCACAGTGAATCAGAGGCAATAACAAATAAATATAAAAGACAAGATGCACAAGTTGTACCTGATACGGCGGACCTCCTGCTGTGTGTGAGAACACTCAGAAGTAATGTTGGCCAGGACTGTGTTGTGAGTTCTGTAGCGGTCTGTCAGCTCCTGGACCATCTGGTCAAAAACAAAGGATACACGGTACATCACTAATTTGGTTCCACACCAAAGTGTACCTCTTCATAGTGCAAATTTCAAATGAAGCTGAATACAGTATTAACTAAAGCAAAAAAGATATAAATAATGTTCACTCTGGGTGCACATGTATGTCTGTAAAATGTATTTTCCTATTTTTACTCACTTAAACAATGTGTATGTATATCAGGGTTTCCCAAACTATGGGTCATTACCCAAAATAGGTCAATTTTTATGGCTAACTAAATACTGTACTATATTATTAAAGAAATAAAATATGTGTCCATGGATTTGAAAAACAACAATATCAAGCAGGGAGAGCGGAGTGGGTCTCCTGTTGGAGGCACAGCAGCTAACGCTACGCTAATTTCACCTACAGTATGTTTAAAGACAAAATTAATAATAAAAAAATGCATTTTTAATTTTAGAAAAAAATATATACATATAAAATAAAATAAAATAATTATTTTCTTTCAATGTTGCTGTTATCATTATTGATTTTCCTTTCACTCTTAGTAGTAAAGGTAAAAATAGAATTTATATTTCTATGAAATAAGTCCCTGGTGGTGTAACGGTACGCTTCTGCCTTTCATGGGCTTTCATGGGGATTCCCGGCCATGGTTGCGTCAGGAAGGGCATCCAGTGCAAGCAAAACCACTCATGCGATTGACTCCTGTGGCAAATGCTGACAGCAAACAGCTGATTGTGGATTTTAAAAAAAAGTACATTGGAGCTACACTTTATAACATTCACCTTTTGTAATATCAATAAGCCTTTATTCAAAAAAAGTTAAAGATGTACACAATCTAAAGATTTGGGGTCTGAATATATAATGCAAACAAAGCGTAAGCACCTGGCAGCTATGCTGGTACTGTCGCCGTGTCTCTCTTGCCTCTTTCTCCTGGAGCATCATGGCCTCCTCCTGTCTCCCTGTCCCGCAGCAAAAAAAAAACAAAAAACAAAAAAAACACAGAAGGCAAGATTTACCTGTTTTGGGCAAGACTGTTCTTGCCTTTTCTTTGAAGACCAAGAATAGGCTCAAGACTTTTGCGGTCCTGCAGGGTTCAACGTGCATGTTTGACTCACTCAGGCGCATTTTCAGTTGGTCAACCTCATTGTGCAGGTGTTCCACATCCTCTCTGCACACTATGGAGCTCAAACTATGCAACCAAGCAAAAAGGTCAAAAGATTCTATCCATGCAAACTCTCTTTAGTGTACTATTCTGTTGGTGATACTTCACCTCTCCTTCGGGACGTCAACTAATGTAGCTCCGTGCCGGCTGCTCCACTCCACTCCTGCACCTTTCATCCACTGCTCCATACCTCGCTCCACTCCACCATCAGTCTCTCTTTTCCTCTCACTCAGGTCTTCATGCAACTTACACACTTCCACTAGAAGACAAATTAGTGCTATTGTTACGTATTATTATTGTTTCATTACCTTGTACTGTATATGTTTGCTTTTTAAATAGCTAATACACAGTAGTAGCAGTAGTAGTAGTGATGTATTTACAAAAGTAATGTGTATAACTAAGCTTTCTTATATTGTCTACCTTTCCTGTCCTTTCTTTGCTGAGTGGGGCAGCAGACCCTTTGCCAGCAGGTGGCCAAAAAAACAGTTCCTAGCAACAAGTGACAACGCAAACATGTGCTGCATGACATTTTATAATGAATCACGCAGACTAAAAAGTCACAATTGCGCCCCATGAAGTCTGCCTGGCGACAAGTGACCGTACAAACATGCAGTCTACATTTTGATCGGCATTTGCATATTTTTACCTAGGAAAAAAGTATGGGTCGTCTTATATTCAGAGATTTACACATGCAAAACAACAGGTTTTTACAACCAAACAACTTCCCAGTGAGTGAGAGCTTTTCTGTTTGCCACTCACACAGACACCAGCTCAAAAAAGTTTGGGAAAGTTGGCAAACCGTTGAGCATCTAAGAAATAGCTCTCTTTTATTTGAATCTACCAGTTGTTATTTTACTGATATTGAAAAACAATTATGTTTAATCATGATTTTGTCTTTGATTTCCGCCATATGAATGAATGAAATACTATATCATGGCAATATTTAATATATGAGGCCTAGAGTATGTTTTGTGCTGATAGTTTTTGCTATCAACAGCAAATGGTGTTACCTTGTAATGTTTGGATATGACGTTGTTGAGATTGTTTGTCCCTTTCCACATCACTGAGTTTCTTGGTGAGAGACTCAATGGCCTTGGAAAAAAACATTAGAGGAAGAAAATGTGGAATTATATGACCGCTGATAAAAATATGCAAGCAAATAACAAGGATTACAACAACTGCAGAAACTACTGCACAATTCTGCAAGACTGAGCATCATTGTCTTCATACAAGCTGTGTCCGTCTCACTTTTTATTATCAACTACAGTACCTGCTTCTGTGTCTGGAGCTGAGACAATATGGAGGCTATGTCTGCCCACTGCACACTGGGACTGATAGATGGAAGACCTTGTTGTGGACTCAGAGACGAAATGGTGTGGGTACCAAAATCTGCATGACTCTTCTCCCTGAATGGAAATAACTCTAAAGAAGAGACAAGGCATAAAGTAAGATTTTCACCCTTTTAACATGTAGTATACTGTCTACTGAATCTAGTTTCACCCACCTTCTTCCTTTTTGGGGGAGTTCCCCAGTAAGGTCAGTCTCTCCTGGGGGCAAATAAAACATTTTTAAATATTTTTCAGGCACTTTCAATCAGTGCTTTCAGTATCTTATAGACTGTATTTACACAGATAGAAAGCTCGACAGACAGTGAACATAAGTAATCCTTTTACTTACTTACTAATAATTTTGAATAAATAGTATTGTGCTTCAACCATATAAAATTATGTTAGAGTTTATATGTAAATATAATAATACTGGAGCGAATAATAGGTAATATTATTCCAAAAATATTGTAAAATATTATTACCCATGTTATTTTTTAAATTATTTGCATTTATTATTTATCAAGCCAACTAATTAACGCAACAGCTATTTGTTGTGAAAAATACTTTATTATAATTTAAAGTAATTTAAATCACTTTTCACTTGTTCAACCTTCACCAGACTTTCAAAATGAATTTACTGTAAAATAAATTCTATCATGCTTACATGCTGCGATTGATCGGCCACCGATTAGTACAAGACAATTTCTGTATATGGTTTAATTTAATTTGAACATGCATACAAGTTACAATGGAATACATTACATAATTCATCCACAGTTCCACATGTCCAAAAGGACCATCTTCTTAAAAAAGCTCCCCCTGTAAGTACAGCAGTTAAAGTATGGAATGAAGAAACTGATCAAGTACTTCAGGACTGCTTTGGCTGCACAAACTGGGATGTGTTTAAAACTGCAGCGGGGAGGGAAGATTGTACTGTTGACTTGGATGAATATGCTTCTGCTGTTACTGGCTACATTAGCACATGTATAGAGACTGTTACCACCACCAAGTATTACAGAAAATACCCTAACCAAAAACAGTGGATGAACTGTGATGTAAGGGCTAAGCTACGTGCTCGTTCGACTGCATTTGTCATGGGCACCGCTGATGACTACAAAAAGGCCAGATATGACCTGAGGAGGTCCATACGAGAGGCCAAAAGACAGTACAGACAGAAGCTGGAGGGCTACTATTCCACCTCAGACCCTCGGCGCATGTGGGCGGGGCTCCAGCACATCACAGACTATCGACAGCAGAGTAGCGTAGCCACGTCCAGCCAAACCACACTTCCTGATGAGTTGAATGAGTTCTATGCCCGCTTTGACACCCAAACTCCTGATGAGCAGAGAGGGTGGCTGAACATGGGGAGCACACAGGACTCACCTCTCATGGTGACATCAGCTGATGTGCGCAGGGTTCTAAACAAAACAAACCCACGAAAAGCAGCAGGGCCAGACAACATCTCAGGACGTGCACTTCGGGTTTGCTCATCAGAGCTAGCTGATGTGCTTGCTGACATATTTAACCTGTCGCTTGCACAAGCATCTGTACCGACCTGCTTTAAGTCCACCACCATAGTGCCCGTACCCAAGAAGAGCAACGTGACCTGCTTGAATGACTATCGCCCTATAGCACTCACTCCTATTGTTATGAAGTGCTTTGAAAGATTAGTCATGACCCACATCAAAAAGAGCATCCCGGCGGCAACCGTGGACCCTCTACAGTTTGCATATCGCCAGAACCGGTCCACGGATGATGCAGTCAACACTGCCATCCACACAGCCCTTTCTCACCTACAGGGCCAGGACACATACGTCAGAATGCTATTTATAGACTATAGCTCTGCTTTTAATACAGTCAGCCCCCACAAACTCACAGATAAGCTCCTCACACTTGGCCTGTCTCCCTCCCTCTGTAACTGGGTGTTTAACTTTCTCACAGGCAGGCCCCAGTCAGTCAGAGTCCACAACCGCACATCCAGCTCAAGAATTGTGAGCACTGGGACCCCACAGGGGTGTGTGCTGAGTCCACTCCTCTACACGCTCTTCACCTACGATTGCGTGGCCTCCCAGAACAACACCAGCATCATTAAATTTGCAGATGACACTACAGTCATCGGACTGATCACTGGTGGTGTTGAAACATCATACAGAAGAGAGGTGGCGGACCTCATAGCTTGGTGTCGTGATAACAATCTCCTTCTCAATACAGATAAGACTAAAGAGATGATCATCGACCCAAGAACAAGGGAAAAGGAGCCGCATAGACCCCTGTTTATTGATGAGACTGAGGTGGAGAGGGTGAAAACCTTCAAGTTCCTTGGCACACACATCAGCGAGGACCTCACCTGGTCTCACAACACCCAACAAATTATGAAGAAGTCCCAAAGGAGACTGTACTTCCTGAGAAGACTGAGGAAATTTGGCATGTCCACCACAATCCTGAGTTGCTTCTACAGATGCACTATCGAAAGTGTCCTTACCGCCTCCATCACTGTTTGGTACGGTAACTGTACAACACGTGATAGGAAGGCACTCCAGCGGGTGATCAAGACCTCACAGAACATTGTTGGGGCAGCCCTCCCCTCACTGCAAGACATTTATACATCTAGAGTCCTACGCAGAACACACAACCTCATCAAGGACAGCACACATCCACAACACTCATTATTCACACTCCTACCGTCAGGCAGGCGCTACAGGAGTTTGAAGTCCAGGACCACAAGGCTGGCAAACAGCTTTTACCCACAGGCCATCAGGCTCCTCAACGAAGCACTCGCACACGCCGCACGCAACACACGCACACACTCATAGCACTTTATTTATTTATTTATTTGTATTATTTACTTGTATTAATGTCTCTTCTGTTGTTGTTGCTTAATTTATTGGTATATATGTTTAGGTGTTTATGTTTCTTATGTTCTTATTCTTTCATTTGTTTTCTTTCTTTTCTTGGGAGAATGAACAGAATAAGATTTTCATTGCATGGTATAACTGCTGTTGTACTATGCACATGACAATAAAACTCTCTTGAATCTTGAATCTCTTGAATCTTGAGTAGGAAGAAGCAAAGCTTACTTAATCCTACCCCCTCCTAGCTTTTGTGGATCATCACTGCCCTCTAGAGACCGTTGAAATAACAACAACAACATACATACATGACTGAAAGCATCCAGTACTTTCATATAGGAGACCAAAAGTCTTAAAAAAATAACCATGACTTTATCATCAATGAATTATTAGTACAAAAATATACATTACTGCAATCTTAGGTGCGCTCACCCTCATTTTGGCTACACTGTCATCTGCTGCTGACAGGATGGAGCTCAGCTGGCGATCCCAGTTCATGTTGGAGTTGATCTAGAAGGAAATACATTCATAAAAAATAATAATAAAAACAATAACAAAAAACAATATTCCAGGCTGACGTGCAACTTTACACTTTAGCGAGGTATGAGAGCCTAGTTAAGGTCTATGCACTTTGGCTGAAGCTAATTAGCCAACAATAGCGCTACAACGTGCTTGTCGGCATAACCTATCAAATGTGAACGCACAACACATTTGCTAGTATCCATAATATAATTATTGAAATAATATATTATATATTAAGCAACAAACTACGCGTAAATATTACTGCTACTAGCAGGATACTTACAAAAAACCGTCGCTTTTCAATTTTAAATCCAGGAGCCCGTGGAGATGCGTGATGACGTCATAGAACACGCCAGCGACCTTTGGGAGTTGTAGTTTTAGTCTGTGCCTGTTTTGTACTTTACCCAATAGCGACAAGGTAATTCGGTTGAAAATGTCTTATATGAATTGCATTCAACTCTAATTATCTCTTCAAACAGCGGTTATCGTTGTAGAAACGTCTCATTCAATCACCGAGTACAGGCCTCAGCAAGAGAACACCTTATCCCAGAATGCAAAGCGGTGGTATGATGACACGTAAAAAAAATGGCGGCCTCTACGGTCAACATGGAAAATGTCAAAAAGTTGCTAGAGGACAGCCTTTCAAAACTCGGATTTGAAGTCCACACGTTAAAGGTATTTTATTTACCTTTTACATGCCATCTAATAGAATATAATCGAAATACGCACGTAGTCAGTTGTTGCAACTCTCTGGTACTGTCCATTTGTGCTGGAGTGTTTGTTGTTTTCTCTGGCCTTAACAGCCTCTTTTTTCTGTGTTGTATTGTCAGGTAGGTTGGTACAACTCTGTGTTGACCCCCAAGCTGCAACTGCCATACCCGGATGACTGCCTGGCCATAGTGGTACTCAGCACTCCCTCTATGTTTGAACAAGCCTTCTTTCCCTTCATGGAGGAGAGAGGCTGCCAGGGGGTATCAGACCCCATTGACCAGTGTGTCAAGCACTGTGTCACCTCTGCTGTCTCACAGGTTTGTGGGTGTTGATTTGGAGAAGGAAATTGGCATTGCTTTACTAATTGTTCTGTCGTTTCAGTGTTTTCCAGGACAGAAGGTGGATGTGAGGTATGACTACGAACTGCTGCCCAGCAGGAAGCCAAAGTTCTTAGCGCAGACGGCTGCTCACGTGTCAGGAGCAGCTTTCTACTACCAGCAGACTGATGTTGCAGACCATCCCTGGCAGAATAAAGTACCGTATTGACCCATATATAAGACGACACTGTTTGTAAGACGAGCCTTTTTTTTGAAGACCCGTTTTTGCTAAACAATTTTTTTTGTAGTTATTTTATAAGAAGACCCCGTCCTCTTCAAACTTTTTTTCTTGGGGGGAAAAAAGTCTTATATTCAGGTCAAAATGCTCATCCTGACCTATATCGACCTAAGATGCCACCACAGCAAATGGACAATTTCTCTCTTTGCCTGACAGAAGCTGTACGGCGTGTGTATACATCCCAGGTTGGGGGGCTGGTTCGCCATCAGAGCTCTGCTGGTGTTTGAAGACGTCAAGGTGGACTCGGATGTGGTCCAGCCTGCGCCTCCTGACTGTGTGCCTTCAAGGGAGGACAGGATTCACCTCCTGGAGGCTTTCAACTTTAATTGGCGGGTTGGTACAAGAACGTTGACCGATTCATTGTACAGTTTGCATTGATTGATGACGCATGTTTTCCCCATCGCCAGGACTGGAGCTACAGGAACATAATCACTCCCACTCAGACCTACTCCCAGAAACAGAGGGACTATTTTGTCACTCCCCCCGCACAGCGATACACTCTGCTCAGGAGTTGGGGTCTCCTGCCAAAGTTGGATGAGCCATCTGCCCCCGAATGCAGCTCAGGTGAATTCAGTCAGATGAACGGACATGGCTAAGCTCCCGTGATGTTTTTTTCATTCAGTGGTATCTCACAGAGTCTAAAGATAGGCACCAGGGTCATTTTTATTTTTCTTGCTTTCAACATTTGACCTGATCATAACTGACTTTATCTATGCATAGTTCACAACCTTAGCACAAGTTTGGAAGTCATTTTTGTCGTTATATCACAGTTTAATACTGGAAAATTTTACATTTAAAATGGAAACACTCTAAAAATATAGTCGTCCCTCGTTTATCGCGGATAATTGGTTCCAGACCGCGCTAAGTGAATTTTTGCAAAGTAGGATTCAGTATTAATAAATGGAATATTTTTGTAGTTAGAGCATAGAAAACCTTTTTACGACTTTCTAAATGTTTTTAGAGCCCTGTAGATATGAAATAACACCCCTACAGTCACCTGTACACTCCTATTATTCTTTGTTTACACCACATTGCTGATACAAAGGCAACAGAATCACTCCAGGGACACAAGAGCCGGCCATGGCTTTAAGGATAGCATGCTAGCGAGCTAACTAGTTAGCCTCCAATTTATGTATTCTAAACTTTAGAAAGCGTTTCAAACTCTGTGGGGAAGAGGGAAAATGTAAGAAGCAAAAAACGTACCACTTCCACACAAAATGGGAGGAGAACTTTTTTTCCACTCCTATGTCGGACATGCCATGGCTGACTACATGCAATGTGAAGGTAATGTCATGTACGGTAATGTCTCATCAATGTTTTGTGTCATTACTGACGCCGAGTGACCAGAATACTACATATGACTCGTCTTTAAATATTTTTGACGAATAATGGGCCACAGTCAACCCAAAATGGCGATCATTTATAAATTAATTGATTTTTCAAAAGCTACAATAGAGTGAGGGAGCGATATCCAAACTGTGATGTAGCTAGGGATGACTACATAATAGTTGTTTAAATGTTAATGGCCAAGAGGCACCAAGGAAAGAGATAAAGGAACTTCTTACTTATTGAACTTGTCATCAAACCTCAAAATGGTCACATAATGGAATCAAGGGTATTGTTTTGGGTTTTTTTGTTTCATATTTTTGTTTTAATGCTGGTACTATATGTGATTCATGGGATCACTTTTTGGGGCATTTTTTCTTGAATTGAAATGAGAGTAAAAAATAAAGCTCTTACAAAAATGTTTGACACTGGACGCAGGATGATGAATTTATTCAGGGTATTCTAAAACGGAGAATTATATTTAAAAAGGCATAAAAAATGTCTAATTTAAAACGCTAGATACAGGCTGATGAATTTATCCGGGTTTTAAAAAAAAATGCAAAAAAACTTCAAATTCTAAATAATGATACTATAATATAATAAAATAATGTATATTTAGCAAAAATATACAAAAAAATACATTTCACACTATATTTTTTAATCATTTATTCTTTTTTAACCTCTTACACAATATAGTGGTGGATAAGAACAGGGTGGATCGTAGGCCGTTTGAGTTAAATGGGCATGTAATTGTAGAGGTCAACAATTCTGTGTATTCCGGGTCATGCATTAACAGCAAGGGCACCAGTGCACCTGAGATCAGGAGGAGTTTAGCAATGGCAAGGGGTGCAGTGCAGAGATTGGCTACTATCTGGAGAAGTTGAGGGATTAGTATTGCTTTCAAGGTCCGTCTGCTACGCGGTATCCTCTTTCCCATCGCCACGTATGGGAGTGAGTCATGGACAATGCTGAAGAGTGACAAAAAAAGGGTGGATGCTTACGACATGCAGTGCTACAGACGAATTCTGAGGATACCATGGACAGCGAGAAGGACAAACATCTGCGTGCTAAATCAGATAGGCGGCGGGCTTACGGTGCCCAATTCCATCAAGCAGTGCAATCTGCGTTACTTCAGCCATGTGATGCGGAGTGATGGACTTGAGAAGGTGATAATACCCGGCAAAGTCAACGGATGTGGTTTAGAGACATTAAGGAGTGGACTGACGCCATTCTGGAGGCTACCAAAGGACAGCGAGGGATGGAGGCATATTGAGATGGCCACAGCATTGCATTAGGCGACCAACTGAGAAGAAGACACTCTTATTATACAGTCATGTCTACAAGTTTTAGGAATGACACAAATATTACTTTTCGCAAAGTCTGCTCCCTAAGTTTTTATGATGGCAATTTGCATATACTCCAGAATGTTATAAAGAGTGATAAGATGAATGGCAATTCATTGTAAAGTTACCCTTTTTGTCATGAAAATGAACTTAATCCCCCAAAAAACATTTCCACTGCATTTCAATCCTGCCACAAAAAGGACCAGCTGACAGCATGTTAGTGATTCTCTGGTTAACACAGGTGATTGTTAACAAGGACGAAGACTGGAGAGGACTGTCATGCTGACTGAGTGAGAATAACAGACTTGAAGCTTTAAACGGAGGGTGGTGCTTGGTAATGTTCTTCTTCTTCTATTAACCATGGTTACCTGCAAGGAAACACATGCAGTCATGATTGCGTTGCACAAAAAGGACTTCATAGGCAAGGATATTGCTGCTAGTAAGTTTGCACCTCAATCAACCTTTTATTAGATCATTAAGAACTTCCAGGAGAGAGGTTCATTTTTTGAGAAGAAGGCATCAGGTTGCTCAAAGTCCAGCAAGCGTCAGGACTGTCTCTGAAAGTTGATTTGCTGTGGGATCTGGGCACCATCAGGGATGCGCTTGCTCAGGAATGCCAGCAAGCAGGTGTGAGTGCATCTGCTCGGCCTGGTGTCAAGAGGGGTAGCAAAAAAAAGCCACTTCTCTCCCGGAAAAACATCAGGGATAGACTGGTATTCTGCAAAAGATACATGTATTGGACTCCTGAAGACTGGGGTAAAGTCATTTTTTCTGATGAATCCCCTTTTCGATTGTTTAGGGCACATGTGTCAAACTCGTGCCCTGGAGAGCCGAGACGCTGCAGGTTTTCTCTCCAACCAGTTTCTCCAGCAGGTGCTTTAATTAATGAGCTCCTTCCCTCAAACTGAAGGTGTTGATCATTAAAATCACCTGCTTTTGTGACTGGCTGGAAAAAAAAACCTGCAGTGTCTCGGCCGTCCATGGCATGAGTTTGACACCCCTGGTTTAGGGCATCCGGAAAAAACGGTGAGCACCACCATCAGTCCAGTGTCATGCCAACAGTAACGCATCCTTTAAATCATTCCTGTGTGCTGTTGCTTCTCAGCCAAGGGAGTGGGCTCACTCACATTTTTGCCTAAGAGCACAGCCTTGAATAAGAATTGGTACCAAAACATCCTCTGAGAGCAACCTCTCCAACCATCTAAAAACAGCTTGGTGACAACCAATGCTTTTTCCAGCATGATGGAGCACCTTTCCATAAGGCAAAAGTGTTATTTAAACAGGCTCAGGGAACAAAACATTGACATTTTGGGTCCACAGCCAGGAAACTCCCCAAACTTTAATTCCTTTAAGAACTTTCGGTCAATACCCGAGAGACAGGTGGGGGCGTGAGAGGCAGGGAAGACTTTCAATATTAGTGCAGACCTGCCAACATGTATGAATTTGTCATACTCGGCATGCAATTTGACTTAAATACGCTTGTATGCTTCACTGCTCATCCATTTTGTTGCATTTTGCTGGTTTCACTTTCGAGTTCAGTCTGTACAGTACAGATAAGTAAATAAATATGATCAGATTCTCAGTATTTCAAATCGGGGGGAGTGGGGACATCTCTGTCAGAGCATGACAGAAAATAATTGAAAACCACTGACTTAATTTACTGTAACTGTCAACAAAAGCCGTTGACACGTAGGAAATGCTTATAATTATACTTCAGTGTATCATAGTAACGTCTGACAAAAATATCTGAAAACAGTAAACTTTGTGAAAACCAATACTTTTGTCATTCTCAAAACTTTTGGCCATGACTGTACACTCAACAGTCTTAATGATAGCAATAAGTATCAAATTAGCAAATACAGTCATTTGAGGGCACGTTCACGGTACAACCGCTAGGTGTCAGTATTGTGTTTTGTATGTTTAAGTGTGAATCTGCACCGCTTTAATGGTCTTTGCACATCGGAACACTTTCTGCTCCATTTAAATGTTTTAGTAGGATAGCGAGGTGATCTTTGAATAACTTTACTTCATGCGGCTGCACTTTTCTCGAATGAACTTCTCACCTGAGCCCATTTTCCCATCCGTGCCATTACAGTAGTATCTGTGTACTGAATCAGCACTCTAGCGAAGGCCTGCCGAGAGGCGAACCACAGAGTTAATTAAACTCCTACTGATACTGCATCTATTTCACTTTTTATCTATCTATCATCCCTTCTTCCACCCTATCATTGCAGTTACTCTATATACAAGCTTCTGGTTTTGCCGCAATAATGTTATTTTAGGTCTTGTGCACAACATTCTTGACTACTAGGTAAAGCGCCACCTAGTGGAAATCTTTAATTTAATCTTCCACGTGTGTTGCAAATTCATACCAGAGACGTTAATCAATATGGAAGCCCGTTTCCGCCACTGAAAGAAAACACATATCCCAATGGTAAGTCATTTTAAAAGTCAAAATTATGAAATAGGAAAGTCATAATTGTGAGATAAAAAGTCGATATTATGAGATACAAACTGCGCATGTGCCGAGGGCCATGTGACGAAGGCGCTAGTAAAGAAGGCGACACATGCGCAGTTTGTATCTCATAATTTCGACTTATCTCATAATTATGACTTTTTGTCTCATCATTTTGACTTTTTTCCCCTCATAGTTATAACTTACCATTGGGCTGTTTTTTTCCAGTGGCGGAAACAGGCTTCCGTAAATCAACACAACATTTTAAACAACTACATTGTATTAGGCTGCACTGTGACTGAGTGGTTAGCACACAGTCACACAGGCCACACAGTCAGGAGATCGGGAAGACCTGGGTTCAAATCTCTGCTGTGTGGATGTTGCATGTTTTCTCCGGGTACTCTGGTTTCCTCCCACATTCCAAAAACATGCATGTTTGGTTAATTGGCGACTCTAAATTGTCCATAGGTATGAATGTGAGTGTGAATGATTGTTTGTCTATATGTGCCCTGCGATGGGCTGGCGACCAGTCCAGAGTGTACGCCGCCTCTCCCCCGAAGTCAGCTAGGATAGGCTGTAGTGTAATACTACATGCACAAATGTTATATAAATTGTGGCACTTTACAAGACTTTTGACACCTTTTCCCACCTTTTAATCATTAAATCAGCTTTTTAAGAGCTTTAACGTACTGGAGGATTTAAGGAGCGCATGTATTCTGGTGAGTTGTAGTGCTCCTGGATGTTATAAATTATTAGCACCCAGCGCCACTGTGTCTGATTGACACAAAATGCACCGAAATCATCACGAAAAAAAGGTATGCTGTAAAGTTGTCATTTTGGTTTGCGAGGGCTATTTTCAAGGGTTGTACATGGGTCACTCATACATCAGCGCTCTAATTGAATCCTGTATACCAGTTATTATCTCTTTTTTTGCTGGTTGGCTCAAGGAAATGCCATGATTCCACTTAAGTGACCAAAAATGGTTCCCTGCAATGTGTGGTCACTCTCTTGTGTTTTGGGAAATGCAGCATTTAGATCTGAGAAGGGGAAAACATTATATAGAACAGCAGCTGCACTAACTGCTGCTGCTGCTGAGAAGCCGATTTTGGGTGTCGAGATAAAAAGAGCAGAAAGAAGAGAGAAAAAGAGCTAGCTAGCGAGAGAGAGAGTGCAAGAGCTGGAGTGGTGTTTGATGAGTTGTGGATCAGTGAAGCAGTGTTATCCGCCCACAGGCCTCCGTTAACAAGGAAGAGAGGGGAAAGGCCAGCAGCGTAGCAACAACGCAAGAGCAACTATGGACTGAGTAGGGGGATGAAAAGACCCAGCGTCCTCTGAATTTTAGCGTTGATTACACGTTTTGTTGCTGTTTTAATATTCTTAGTTGATATTATAAATAAAGATGTCTTTAGCCGCAACTTAAGGTACACCTGCGCAACCTATTGAGATCAAAATATGCATGTTTTCTTGTCATAAACACACATTTTTACATGCTGCTCTCTGGTTTCAATCATATAATCAATCAAACGCTGCGCTGTTTCTCATATTTTGGTTGCTTTATTTAGTT
Source organism: Dunckerocampus dactyliophorus (assembly GCF_027744805.1). Classification (NCBI taxonomy): domain Eukaryota; kingdom Metazoa; phylum Chordata; class Actinopteri; order Syngnathiformes; family Syngnathidae; genus Dunckerocampus; species Dunckerocampus dactyliophorus. The sequence goes on from NC_072828.1 coordinate 9,729,557, forward strand.
ACACTTTTTTCCCCCTTCACCCTGTTTGTTTGGAATGTTTCAAAGCATTCCCCTTATCAGTCTCCTTCTGGATTAACATAATTAGCCGAGCCTGTTTGGCACCAAAATCCCTCCGTTGTCAGCTGGGCCTTGCACGGGTCGATGAGGATGCCGATGGAGGTCAAGGAGGGTGTGGGGTGGTCAGCCAAGGACAAAGAGGGAGGAGCTGAGGACCAGTGATGCTTTTTTAGTAGTCTAGACAGTATTTGTTATTTTTTTTGTATTTACCGTACTCCAATTTCTCTTTGAAATCATTTAAATAAAAAAAAAATGAATTCACAATTGAGATAAAACTTGAACTTTAGGAGAACAACAAAATTCATAGTGCTAACCCTTTCCTCGTTCTGCCATCTTATATGATTCTCTGAAAATCAAGGCGGACATTTGCCTGATAACCATCTCAGCGTTCACACGCAAGCAGCCGCAAGTCGCCGCTCATGGCCGCCATTAGCGAGCGGCAAGGCTCGCAGCAGCAGGGGCGGATCAAGTGATGCTGATAGTTCATGTGCAGCAGAAAGAGGCTGGCAGCAACCTTGCTAGCCAGCTCGCTAGCATCTCTTGTACACGTGTGTGTGTGTGTGTGTGTGTATAGTGTTAATATGTTGCAAGTCCGGGTAGTGTTTGGCACTGATATGGAAATAGGATTACGTGTGTTATTGCAGCAACATTCATCTGGCAACCCTGCTGTAAAGACAAACAAATGAATAAATAATCCCATCAAAGAGCAGACAGGAAGATTTGCTCCAAACTAAGGTTACTCTTGCATAAGCCAGCGTTTTAGATGAGCACCTCCCTGAGAACGTGATACCCTCGGAAACGGAGACGAGCTCAGTGGATTTGCCTTGTAAGAAAATATGGCAAAAAAACAAACGTCCACGCACAAATTCATACCGTTAGCTTTGAGCATCACGGTAACGTTGCTTTGTTGTTGTCTGGTGAAAGTATGCTCAAATAAAGTTTATTTTTGCTTTTGAATTTACTTTAAAAGGTATTACCATTCAGATCTTCATGTTTCGATGTGGTTGGCCTCACAGCAAAAAGGTTACAGGTTCAAATCCTAACTTGGGCTTTGCAGTGAGGTGATTGTATGTTTGTTTCATATATAGTCCCGAAAGTATGATTTAATATTATTTATTTATTAAAATAATGTATTTTTATATAAAATTTATTATAGTATTAGTTATTTTTATATATTTAATTTACCTATGTTTATTAAAATTGTATAAATTTGTTTGTCAAGAACGGCGTGAGCCGGTATCAGGAACCCATGATGCAGAGAGAAATTATGTATTATAATAAAAGGTGACCTCAACAGAGGAAAAAAGTACAACCAAGGGAAAAATCAACAGTCCAAAAATACAACAAAAAATTACTATTGTAAAACTAGGAGGCTAGGCCGGGCACACCACACAAAAAACACTGCCGACAAGACAGGCAGGAAAAGAGACTAGCAAAAGACAAACAGAAAACGCTGCAGTAGAAGACTAGCAGGAAATACAACACGGTACAAAAACTAAAAGCCAGAAAGCAGGGACTAGGAGGTTGCAAAACACGGCGCAAAGGGCGTGAGAAGCATGAGGGACAATCTGGCAAAGCGTCACTCCTGCTGCCATGCTTAAAAAGGCCAGATGAGAGATCGTTCACAGGTGTGTGCAGGTAACTCTGCCTACTGCAGGAATGTAGTGCCCTGCAAGACAAGTCAGACAGGCGGCAGCAGAGCGACAACACACAACATAACCATGACGTTAAAAAAATGAAAAATGAACTATTATTTACTCTGATTTTATTATATTACAAATACAGTAATTAATTAATTAATTAACTCATTAGATTTCCCTCACAGAAAAAAATGGCAGAGGTTCAAACCCTACTTTATGCCTTGCAGTGATATGATTGCATGTTCTAACATTAACCCCCCAAATATTTATGTAATATTGTTTAAAATTAATTAATATCATCTCAAATTAAAGATGTATGCATATGTATACATTTGTATGTCATATTTATTATATTATTTCTTAATATAATATGTGTATTTGTTTTAACAATTATTGGATTCAATTTAAAAATGATAAATTTATTTATATTATTTATTATAATATTGTATATTGATTTGATTATATATATTTTTTTATAATCACACCTGTATGTATTCATATTTATTAAATATGTTATTAATTAGGCCGCACGGTGGTCTAGTGGTTAGCATGTTGGCCACACAGTCACAGTCAGGAGATCGGGAAGACCTGGGTTCGAATCTCCGTTGGGCATTTCTGTGTGGAGTTTGCATGTTCTCCCCGTGCGTGCGTGGGTTTTCTCCGGGTACTCCGGTTTCCTCCCACATTCCAAAAACATGCATGTTAGGTTAATTGGCGACTAAATTGTCCATAGGTATGAATGTGAGTGTGAATGATTGTTTGTCTATATGTGCCCTGCCATTGGCTGGCGACCAGTTGCCTGAAGTCAGCTGGGATAGGCTCCAGCATACGCCTGCGACCCTAATGAGGAGAAGCGGCATAGAAAATGGATGGATGTTATTAATTAAAACAATCAAAATTACATATGATAATATTATTACATTATAAATACTTGATTACAACGAATGTAATTAGAGACTAGAGAGGGGGCCTTTGATTGACAGGTTATCTTTCATGGGTGAGCCCGCTGTTTGCTTACGTCAGCTACATTATGATAAAATGCACATTTTGATGATATAAAAATTGTGTATGCAAGCTAATAATATGAGGCATACATTGCAAATAGTAAAAAAAACAAAAAACAAACACTTGCGTGCAATAGAGGGGCGGGGCTTACTTGGCTGTTTCTCACTGCTGAAAGATTAGCTTCTGGTTGAAAAAGGCTCACGTGGCATGCGGCTAATTTATAGCAGTGCGTTTAAAAGTATTACATCACAGCCAACGAATGCCCATGAACTCTAAATCTGCCACTTGTAGTACTAGATATACCCCCGCCCCCGCCCCCCCCCCCCCCCACACACACACACCATCCTCCCTCCATGTGCACTTTAGCTCTCATTTGCATAATCCATCTCTGTTTTCTCGCTAATGTATTACATTTCGTCTAGTCCCTGTTCCCACATCTTCCTTCCTCCATTCAAGCATTCACTTGAATAGAATTGCCATTTCTTGTTGTATCGCTGCTATTTTATCAAATCGGTATTGAAAATATGCAATAGTAATAGAACAACTGGCTAAGACACCCCCAGGAAGTGAACATTTAAGAAATGAAGGATCCTGGCGTGTACTAATTCATTCCAAACGTGTTTTAATGGGGTTCCTATCACACCAAACTCATCCAAGCATACGCTTATGGATCTACGCATGGGAACTGAATGGTGCTTTCCTCAAACAGTTCACACAAAGCATGCAATTGTCCAAAATAGCTCAAATGAAGAATTTTAGATTTAAGGCATCTATTTACGTATATTTTGCATTGAGAGACATTTTGGCAAGAGATGTGTCTCAATGTTTTTGCCCACGCTATACAGTGTACAATTGAATCCATTCTGACAAGAGAAAAGGACCGCTTTTTCTTGCTTTTGCCATCGCAAAACAGACCTTTTTTACAACAGACTCACCGAAAGAAAATTGCATGGTGAAATAAAAAATGTAGAGAAGTAAAAACGAATTTACAAAAGTAAAAAACACATTCCCAAAATACAAATGTACATTGTAAAATTTATTGACAAAAGTAAAATACTAATTTACAAAAAAGTAATTTACACCATTCTAACACATTTTGAAACATATTTAAGTTATTTACATTGCATATGAGAGTACAGGCGTCCCTTGTTGATCACAGACCCAAGTAGTAGGATTCAATATTAGTTAATGGAATATTTTCATAGTTAAAGTATAGAAAATCTCTTTTATGTTTTTTTTACCATTATTAGAGCCTAACCTACAGCAGCCCTATAGTCAACTTTACACTCCTGTTATTCATTCTTTACACCACATTGCACAACACTAATGCGCAGGCTACGGGATCATTGGAGGGACATAATTGACGGACGCTGCTCATCGCATCGAGCAAGCTACCGAGCTAACTAGTCAGCCTCCAATTTATTTGTTCTAAACTTAAGAAAGTGTTTCAAACACAGTAGGGAAGAAGGTCAACGTAAGAGTACCACTTCCACACGAATTGGGAGGAGAACTTTTTTTCACTTTATCGGACATGACTGACTGACAACATGTAGTGTGAAGGTAATGTAATGTAAGGTAGTGTCTCATCAATGAAACATTACTGATCCCTCGGGACCAGAATAATACATATGACTTCTATTTCAATATTTTTGGATTAATAGTCATAGTCCACCACAAAACAGCAATCATTTATTCATTCATTCATTTTTTAAAAGCCAAGCTAGAGTGAGGGAGTGATGTACGAACTGCGATGTAGCGAGGGACGACTAAAAACAAATTGACAAATGTGATCAACTTTTACAAACTCTAAAACAAATGGCAAATCTAAAAGAAAAACAATCTTAACATTTCTAGGGTATGACATTGTCTAAATTTGCTTGGAATTATATTTTTAAAAAAAGTTGTAAATGCTTCTGTTTCAAAGTAAGTTTTTTTTGTCATTTTAGATTTTAAAAAATGTGAGAATATATACAACAATATTTTCTAATTTGGAATTTCACAAGTGATTTTGTTTAGAGTTTTGTCATTTTGTTTTCCAAAATGGAAACTTGATTATGAGTGATATTTTCTTGTTCCACTGTAGTTTTATTATCATAGAAACAAGTGACGTGTGGTGAGGTTCATGGCTGGTGAGGCACTGACTCCTGACTGACTGAGTTTTTTATGTTCATACAGGTTGCTCATTAAGAGACCCTGACCAAAAAAGGAGGCGAATAATTCACTTTGGTTAAAAAAAAAAGTTTTCAAAATCTTAGACCCAATTATTTTTTTTTAATAAACTGAATAACATTTGTGTACTTACCTTTTATCTGTGTATGAATTACATGCAGCCTTTCGCTCTCCAGGAAAAGTTCTGATACTTTGTTGTAAAAGTCTGCTCGCCTCCTGGTGAGTCTGGGTATAAAATCTTCCATCTTTGCAGTCAAATTCATTCATTTATTAAGCAGAGCATAAAAATATATGGAATGCATTTAATTTTCTGCTAGCAGAAAGAAAAAAAAAACAAAAAACGCTGGCTTTTCCTCTGTGGAAGCACATCAGTGACAAGAAGCACCTTCCAGCTCACAGATGAGATGAGATTTTAACATTACTTTGTACAATGAAAAAACTATAAAAATGTACGACAATATATTGCAATCTACTCATTTATTTTTTACTACTTTACACTTTTCTGCACTTTGTGTGTATGCTAGCAGCCTCGCCTCCACTCACCCAGACAAAGAGACTGTACTGTATGACTGACGAAAAGACTCACTCCGTTCATCCCGTTGTTCTCTGGAACAAATGTGGCAAGGTGCTGAAACCAATGAGTGAATCGAGGCGAGAGATGAGTAAAACAGACACACATGCACATGGCAATATATTGAGGCTGACAAAATGTATTGTGTGTTTAATTAATTAATTAATGAATTAATTATCGTCCCAGGCCTAGTGCCCATGAGACATTTTTTTTCTGAACAAGAAATCTTGTCATGTTTCAATTTCGCGAGACCTTGTGACACGAGATCTTGTGTGACACCCCTGTTAAAGACATTACGCCAGCTGCAGAAAGTCGTGGTGTATAAGACATGTTCCTGCAGCATTAAATGAATGTTGACACACTGACAAACACAAACTTGCAGGCGCCATGATACAACTCAGACAGGAGGCGGGGCTTGAGAGAGGTGCTGAGAAGCCATGCTCACGGTGGCCTCACATTAGGTTTCTTTGTTGTATTTGATCAGGAAATCTGCAAATTCAGCTATTTTTTATTTTTTCAATCAAACAAATTTTAAAAACAATTGGAATCATACAGAAAATACATTTAAAATATAGTTCAATGATGAAATATTAATGTTTATTTTGTTTATTGTATGTTTTTATCATGACAGCCTCACCTGCCTTCCCTGACCGCACATCACAGTATAGAAACTATCAAGAGCATCTACAGTATCTATGGTACTTTTCCAAAAAGAATTGTCGTCCTGTAGCTGTAGGAACTCCCATATCTGATGGCGTCCGTGCCTCCGACAAAAGTGTTTTTTTATGAGGTTGCTGGTGTGCTCGTCGGGAGTGTCAGCCATCGCCACCAAGTCACACATCGCTCGTAATGAGCAAAGGTTTAAAGGTCAAAGCCCCTTCCAGGTGAAGCGCTGAAATATTGACGTGCAGAGAGGATCTCTCTCCGGCCTTCGTTGGGCACGGATGAGCGTAATGTGAGAAAAGATGAGTTCATTAGGCTCACGCTGACCTGCTGGGAGGAACAATTTAGCTTCAAACACACTTAAGCACCTGTGGGAAGGGAAGGAAATTAGCATTTTAAATAGGGAGCATTTTAGGCCAGGGCACTTGCCTGTGTGTGAGCGTGTAGCCACACACACACACACGCACACCTGATGGCTGCTTTATGAAGTATTGACAAAACATTATGTTCCCCTCCCACGCCTCCATGCATGAACTTTTTTTTTCTTCGAAGCTATTTTTAATTTAGGAGCGATGTGACATAACACAAAGGAACCACTTTGCGCTCTCCTCCCACCACACACAGTGAGTGGAGTCACCCGTGGGAGCATTTAAACCAGGGGTGCCCAAACCTTTTCCAGCAAGGGCTGCCTACAAAAAAATGAAAGGGTAACACATTTTGTGCATTAAAGATGTTAAACGCAATCCAATGTAGGTCAATGCACTGTATGGTAAGCTATCTCAACAAAATCAACTTACATTTGTGTTGTAAGTCAGGGGTTCTCAAATGGTCTCAACCACATTTTCCAGTGGTCATTCAGTTGTGACTGACTTTTATTTAAGTCATTTTTATTTTTAATCTTTTTTTTAACTTTACGTCATTATTAACTGTCATTTATTTGTATTATATTTAAGCTTTTAAGGCATTTTCATTTTTTATTTTTTTCGTTTTTGTTCCATTGTGTTTTTATTTAAATCATTTTTATTTTTATTTATTCATTTTTCTCATTTATTTTCTGTCCCTTTTAAAATCATATTTGAAACTTGTAATGACTTGTAATATTACGAGAATAAAGTCGTCCATTCACGACTTTATTGTCGTGAAAAATGGACAACTTTTTTCTTGTAAATTTCCGACTTTTTTCCCGTAAATTTACAACCTTTTTTCTCTATTCTTTATTTGGAGAAAAAAACTTGGCATGAGTTGTAATATTACGAGAATGAAGTCATCAGTTTACGAGAGAAAACTCGTAACCACATGTTACAGGCATTGCCTGAGGCGGCTGTGAAAACGTGATAAATAAAAGCTTGCCTGAAGCAAGAGGAAAGTTTGCTTCCTTCCTGAAGAGCTATGCTCTATTTTCCCTCTGACACTTGTGACACGATGGCACGTAAGATTACGACTTTAGTCTCGAAATATTACAAAATTTCTTCTCATAAATTTACAACTTTATTCTTATACATTTACTTCATTCTCAAAATCATGTTCATTCATCCCTTTCGTTTGTCATTTATATTCATTTTGAATTTTGTTTTACATGTAAAACTATCATTGTGAAACTATAAAAATGCGTTTTGTGTTAAGATTGACGGCTTTCTGGAACAGATTTATTAGATTTACATGATTTCTAATGGGAAAAAGTGAATTGGTTTGAGTGTGCTATTTTCCTTGCTTCATAACACCTTAAGTGATGCTGGACTGCTGAAATACTGAAAAAATCCAGCTTGGCCTGAACATTGCCTGGTGAGTGTATTGTTGCTTTAAATTGTTCCCAGTGTACATGAATGTCTCGTGGTGGTATTGAGGACAGACTATGATGAAGATGTCAAGTTGATCAATTTGACGAAACAAATAGTGACATTATAAAGCAACTTCAGAAAAATTACTGGAAAGAGCATAGAAAAGCTACACTGATTGGCTGCATATTGAAGTGGGCGTCCATGATTTTTTTTTTTTTTTTTATTTGAGTACCGTTTTGTCTGTACAAAAAGCAGTTCACTCCAGCATGCAAATGCATCTCCAGCCTGATGGCACTCTGACTGTGCTAAATCCATTAGCACTTTAGCCTCCAGCCACCAGCAGTTATCTATCGCTCTGTTATCGTTTGCAGTGAGGCAAACAGAAGCCCAGTCGTTCCATAGCCCACTTTTAGTGCCTTGCTGTGCCTCCTTGCATGCAAAAGTGAGATGATGTGTCATCTTCTTCTACCATACAGTATGTTGTCAGTGGAGATGAAGTGCAACATGAGAGGGGAAATAATTGGAATTTCTTGATGTGCCTGAATGTCTCACATGCTTTGACTCATAGGCCACAAAAGTACACAAGCATGCACAGAATTGAGATTGATGCGAAGGAGAGAGAGAGCAAGGGAAGCCCTTGTGGAGGAGAGGAGGAAGCTTCCCACCCATCTTCCATCCTCATCTCTTTTGTATTGACGGGTGGCTTTTTAGCTCGCAGCCTCCGCCTTAGATGTCTGATTGTCATTCTTGCCAACTCATCCTCCTCTTTTCCCCTCCGCCGACACGTATGTCTATTGTGGCGGTTTTGTGATCCGCAGTGGTTTATATTGTAGCCTTTTGTGTGCAGCGGTTCAAGAGTAGAAGAGTTATCTTACACAAACAAATACACACGTCTGTATGTCTCCCTAACTAAGTCTTGATAATGCTGCTCTGCAGTATGTTGTAATAGCCTGACTCCTTTCTGATGAAGCGCATGACACATGACTAATGGAAGCACCGAGACGAGGAGTGAAAGACACAATGAGACCTCATTAAGTCTACCTCACAAGTGTGTGTGTGTGTTTTTGTCTGTGTGTCTAAGCCAAAGCACATCCCGGAAGGCCCCCATGGGAGGTCTAAGTAGGGAAACAGAGGAGATTGAGGTGGGGAATTCTCATCAAAAGTGTCCAAATTGGGAAAGGTGTCGGCCAGAGCCACCCTGGGAGGGGACGAGAAGGAGGAAGGATAAAAAGAGGAGGAGATTCTGTTGTCGGAAAGCAGAACCAGAGGTTTGGCGTAATAAAGGAGAGACAATACGAGAGGCCATCTTATGAGGAAAGGTGGCGGGACTGGGGGCGGTTTTGCCCATCACAAGGCGGGGTTCTCCATCTCTCGGGGTGCTGGTTGATCCTTGGGGGCAGTTCAATGGTAATGAGCTGTTAATCTCAAGAGGAAGACGACGTCTATTCCGGGCAGACGGAAGTTTCTATTCTGGGCTTTAATCTGAGGCTTCACCTCGTTGGAGCTCAGCACAGAAACGCACTTGCTCATTAAAAGATACAAAAAATGTATTTTACCTTTTTATTTTTTCAAGCTACTGTACCTTTGCCTCAGCTGAAGTTAGCGGTGCTGGTTTTAAGTCACATTTTTCTTTATTTTGTCATGCTGCTGTGCCTTTGCCTTGGCTGAAGTAATCTTAGAGGAGTTTTAAATACAATCGTCCCTTGTTTATCGCGGTTGATTGGTTCCAGACTTGACCGTGATGAGTTTCAGCAAAGTAGGATTCGATATTAATAAATGGAATATTTTCGTAGTTATGGCATAGAAAACATGTTTTCAGTCTTCTAAATCCGACTTTTAACATTATTAGAGCCATCTAGACATGTAATAACACCCATATAGTCCATTTCTTTTTTATTTCCTTCATTTTTTGTTAAGCTGCTGCACCTTAAACTGAACTGAAGTTAGCTTGGCAGGTTTAAAGGCGTATTCTTCATTTGTGTCAAACGGATGCACTTTTGCTTTAGGTGAAGCTAGCTTAGCCCCGTTTATAATTCTCATTTTTCATTTGTTTTTGTCAAGCTGCTGTGCCTTTTCCTTAGCTCAGGTGTGTCCAAAGTGCGGCTCGGGAGCCATTCGTGGCTATTTTTTATTGGCCCTCAACACTTTCTAAAAATACAATTAAATACAAAAAAAATAAAATAAATAAATAAAGACAAAATACTTGGCGAATTAAGTCATAATATTAAGAGAAAAAAACAGCATAAAGTTCAAATATTCAAGTCTAAAATATTTTTTTTAAGTCATAATATAAGAAATAAAGAAATCAAAAAATAAAGTTGGAAATTTTGGAAAATTAGGTAGTGAAAAAAGTTATAATATTACGATAATAAATTAAAAATATTATGAACAAAGAACAAAGTCATAATATGAGAAAAGAATGCACAGGTCAAAGTTTACATTTTTTTACAAATAAAAAAACAGAAAAAAAAGTATAATGTAAGGAGAAAAAGTTCATACTAATAATATCATACAAATAATACTTTTTTACAGATAACACTAAGCTAAGGTGCAGGCTGTTTTTTTTTAAGACGTTTTTTAAATATAAAAAAACATCTTTGGTTGGTTTAAAAAAATGTAAAGCTGCCCCCCCACATCCATTTTTCAGTAGGTGGCCCTTAGTGGAAAAGGTTTGGACACCCCTGTCTTAGTTAAAGTGACCTTAGCGTGTTTTGAATAGTGTTTTTTTTATATTTTTGTTAAGCTGCTGCACATTTGCCTTACTTAGATGAAGGTACCTAAGCAGGTTTACAAATATACTTTCTATATTTTTGTCAAACACAGTGATGTGTAAACAGCCCCAAAGTTCACTGTGCTGTTGCGTCTCACCTGGAGTAAATGCAGTACTCTGTGATTACCCCCCACCTCCGCTGTGATGTCTTCCTCCCCTCGTCGTGTGCCAAGTGGGAAATGACTCCGCTGCAGCATTTGACCCATCCTGGCACAAGTGAGGTGGGATAATGAAACTGCTGCTCCTCCCAAAAAAAGTGTCGCGCAGATAACGAAAGGCAAGTGGAGAGAAGACAAATGAGGGGGAGGCAGAAAGTAAAACAAGAGCAATCAAGGCAGGGAAACAAGGACCACAGAGGGGGTGTCAAGCAGGGCAATTAGAGTCATACAAAAAAAAAAAGATTAAAAAAACGGAAAAAGAATCTTCCCCACCATCTCTCTATTTCTCTCCTCAGCGACAGGACACTGATGAAACCACCTCTCTGCCCTTCGTCCCTCCATCCATCCACACAATGTGCTGACACTCATCAGAATGAAGGAATAAACCTTTGATAGGTCAAAAGATGAAACATGACTTCATATAAGTCAGTGCACTTTAGAGAGAGCCAGGGATTTATGGACAGCACCGCGCTTTTCTTGGTTTAATCACCTTCTTCACTCACGGCAGCCTTCTTGGTGTACCAAGACAGTACTGGAACCTGCAGTGGAATAACCTCCACAAGGTCCTCAGTCCACATGATCCACACCATGATCCAAATCCCAGTCCGCATGGTCCACATACCAGTCCACATGGTCCACACCACATGCCACATGTCCAACATTACAGTCCACACTTTGGACCACATCATCCACACTATGGTCCATATGGTCAACATCAGGGTCCACACTACGGTCCACACCACTGTCCACATTATTCACACCATGGCCCCATATGGTCCACACTATCTAGACCGCAGTCCATGTGGTCCACACTGTAGTGCACATGGTCCACAGCCCGATCCAAACCCAACAAGTCTATGTACGTATATGGCCAGCACTATGGTCCACACCACACTCAACATGGCCATCACCATAATGCACACTACAGACCACATGGTCCACTCCACAATCCACATGGTCCACACCACGGTCTACACTATGGTCCACATCCACTATCCACACGGTTCACACCATGGCCCCTTATGGTCCACACCACATTCCACATTGCCAACACCATAGTCCACATTACAGACCACATGGTCCGCTCCACAATCCACATGGTCTACACTACGGTCTGCACAATGGTCCACATGGTGCACACCAAAGTCCATATGGCCCACATCATGGTCCCAACGAAACAGTCTGTCCAAACAAAACCAGGGGGAGGAAACTTTTGAAGTCATGGGGATGGCCAGGATGGCAAGCCCAGCGGCCTAGGTGGGAGCCTTCCGGGGGACGGCAGGGACAGCTAGCCCAGTGAGCCCCCCCCCCCCCCCCCCCCCCCCCCCCCAGGAGGGCTAGCCCAGTGGCGGACACGGTGGTGGGACCCCTCCACGTCCTTGGCCAATGAAGGGCTGGACCTCAGGTATTGCACCACCACTGCAGATGGGCAAAAGAATGCCTTGGGATCCCATTGAGCCAAGACAGGAACTGAAGGTGCGTGGATCTGGGACAGGAACTGCAGCAGGAGGAGGCTGGTGCAGCCAGGTCTGCAGAGCTGGGAAAGGAACTAGAGGCAATGGTTGGCGCATGCTCTGAGCCAGGACAGGAACTGTGCATCCTCAATCGTACAGCAGAATGTACTAACCCCCCTTCCAAGGACAGATTCCAGACGTCCTCCTTGAAGACTGGTGCAGGGAAGAAGGTCTGGTGAGGACCAGGATTAACTGGCTCCACACAACTAGGCGAATTACAAGCCAGGGATGGGTTTAGGTAGGCTTGGAGGAGGGTCAGAGGTTGTTTCCCCTCTAGCCACCCGGCTGGTTCAGCTGTTGCTGGACCCTGGTCTGCCAAGGAGCCGGTACAGGGGGCAACTGGACCTTGGCTTGGCATGAAGCAGGCGCAGGTGATGACTCGACCTTGGCCTGGAGTGGAGCAAAGACAGGTGGTGGCTTGACCTCTGCCTGATGTGGAGCGGGAGTCGGACCTGACCTCGTTCTGGCTGGGTGCTTATACCCGCGGTGATCTAACCAAGCAGGCTGACAGCGTTTAGGACGACGGTGCTCATGCCGGTGGCATGTGCTTCCTGCTGGGTCCATTTCTTTGTTGGATCGTACTGCCACGGTTTGGATGTATAGGCAAGGCGTGGTGGACCCAAGTGCAAGGTACTGTGAAAAGTTGCTCAAAAAGGTTTAATGGCAAGAATTTGGTAATTCAGGATACACGCTAAGTTCCAGTTAGTGAAGTACAAACTATGCAATTAATATAATGCAGACAGCAGACTCACCACAAAGGACATATGACGATCTGACATAATGACACAACAAGACACACTTGGGTAAGACACAAGGCGGAGGATAGAGCTGATTGGAGGAAACACAGGCATCAGGGCTAGACAGATGATCCAATCATGACAAACAAGGCCACAAGGATCACAGACAGCACAAACTGGAGCAGAACACAAACAGGATGTGACACACACCACAGTCCATAGGGTTCACACTGTCATGCACATGATCCATACCACAGTCCAAACCCCAATCTACATGATCTGCACTATGATACACACCCTAGGTTCCCAAAGTGGGGTACGCCAATTGTCATAGGGGGTATGTGAATGAAAATGAAAGACAATTATTACCTAACACTCACAGGTGAGCCTGAATGCCTCATAGCACAGAGCGCACAGTCAGCAGAAAGAAGGAAGGAGACAGAGCATGAAGTTCTTCATTGTTCTGCGTGAGGTATATGAATAAGTAAGTTAGTTTAATGATTATGCTGTGTATTAAGAGTGTTTAATCTTGAAGGTTTAACTCATATTGGTGTTCCAATCCCTGCACTGTGAAAACCTGTCAATGTATGTGCGTGTCAGGATGACAGAGTGGGAATTTATCGCTGTTTGTATGTATTTGTGTACTTTGGATACTGCTTTATCATGTTTGTTCAACTTTCCCTTTCAATTTGGTGTCAAATTAATATACAGATTTAAATCATAGCAACTGCAAGTGGACAAAAATGAAGCTCGAGTTCAACCCATTTAAACGGAAGCATCCCAACATCCGACTGAAAAAAAAGACATGTAGGATGAACACTTATCAAAATTTGACCATGCAAAATACAAATTTTTGCACCAGAATGACTTACTTACTATAATTAAATAATTATATTATATAATATAATTATTATCATTAATTAACCAATTAATGATGTGCAATATTTCAAGTTAATAAAGATTTTAAAAGTCAATGTTTTTTAAGTGTGCAAGTGTGGGGGGTACTTGACTTCAAGTCCAATGTCTGAAGGGGTACGCGACTGTGAAAAGTTTGGGAACCACTGATCCACACCATGTTCCATACGGAATGTGTACAGCGTAGCAGTGGTAGCAAAGAGGAAAAGTGTGATGATAACCATGGAAGCGGACATGGAACACCACATGACAAAGTTTCCAGCTTTGTTGCCAAGCTGGACTGGAGCAGAGCTTGTTGCTGTAAAAAGGAACTACGATGCTCCACAACACCAAAGTGATATAAAACATAGTTACGACACTACGTGCTATCAATACATGGACATGGACCTCCAAGGTCGGCTTAATTAAAGACTCCATTAGGTCTTTGCATGTCACCGCCTTTAAAACACAACATGAGGCTGACCATTTGCATGGAGGATGTGGAGGAGAGCCATGATACTCCACACTTGAAGAACAAACTCTCATCAGCGCTGGAAGGCGGTTTGGTGCTGCTGTTGCAATGGTGTGTGTGTGTGTGTGTGTGTGAGAGAGTGTGTTATTGACTTATTGCATTAGATGGTCTATGTGGGCTTCATGCTTAGGAGCTAACATCGCCCTTAGAGAAATAACGGGATCATACCACACAGCGCACACACAGTCAGGCACTACACCCACACAATCACACACACAAACACACACACACACACACACAAAGCATCATCCCCAGCAATGCTGTTATGCCGCCAGTCTTTTGTGTTCCTCGTAGTTGAAGTGAACTGTCTGTCTTCCTGTCTTGTGGTAGATTGTGCATTAGCAGCAAACGCTGCAGATGGCGACGGCCTGAAAAAAGCTTTTATGACAAATTCAATTGCTAAATGTTGTGTTGTGTTTTCATTTCTTTCTTCCGCTGTTTTTGGATTTATTTCCTTCGTGCGTTGTCTTTCTAACTTCATGATCCTGACGACTCTTCCTGTCCTTTTACTGCTGGAGTGGATCCCTCGAAAAGTTGAATGATTGTGCCCAACGAATTCTGCCTAGCAACAAGTGACAAAAAGAATCCTAAAATAATCTTCTCAGAGTGAATAACAAAAGTAAGAATTCAATCCACGTTTTCTCTTTTTTTTTTTCTCCACTCGTCATCCGTCAACATCTTTATTGCTCAGTGATACATGGTGTACAAAACTAAAGAACAATTTCAAGGAAAGGATGAAAGAAACCAACATCAGCAAGTATATGTCCGTGTATGTTATTAACATTGCATACGTCCCACACTCATTCTCATACACACACACACACACACACAGTGAGGACCTTTTGGTTGTGTTGTGTTTGAAGACCTTTTGTAGCGAGCCATGACAGCATCTCTAGAGATCTTGAAATAAAAAAATAGACAGAAAATAAGACAATAATATATAATTACATTGTATTTATTTAATTTAATTGTTTGTACAGTGTTCCCTTGCTCGATCGTGGTTCACCCTTTGCGGATTAGTTGTTTCGCGGATTGCTTTTGTGCTGCCTTTTTTTCATTACAGCGTATGAACGCTGTTACAGGCTGGGCCTGGCCCTTTAAGAAGAATTGCAATGTGGGAAGTTGAGTGTCTATCTGTCGTCTGTCTGCACCGCTCATTGTTTTCTGTGTCCTGATTGGCTGTAGACCATTGTCAATTAATCTCCTCAGTGCCGTCCTGCCATGTCTCCTGTGTCATCGCTACCTTGCTTGCTTGCAAGCTTGTAAATGAATCCTCGGTTCTTCTGCATATGTTTTAACAAGGATACAAAAACGCTACAGTACAGCGGAACGGCGCCAGGACGAAAAGGCACGGTCACAGGAGTGAAATATGCGTGAGTGACTTAATACTCTTGTGTTGATCATTAAGGTTGATCATTCAAATTCAAACTAAGGTTTGAACTTTTTTTTGAGTGTTTAAACAACATAGAAATGTGAGAAAACGTTATTGCCTGTCTGACAAAAGTGTATAAAGTGTATGGTGAGGGGTTTTACAGCCTTAAAACATTTATAAGAATTGTAAAGAAACGAAGTTGGCTACTTTGTGGATTTCACTTATTGCGGGCTATTTTGGGAACGTATCCGCGTCATAAATGAGGGAACACTGTATTTAGATTGAACTACTTTGGAATCTGAAAATACAGGTTATATGTAAAAGAGTATGCTGATTGTTTTTCTAAAATTAAATCCAAATTGAAAAAGCAGTTATTAAATAAAATTATTGTACATTTTTAAAAAGTGCTCAATGTTTCCGCAAGCAAAATGTATTGAAACTACAATCTATATATAAAGCATGTTGTTTGTGTGAGGGCAAATCATTAAAACTAGTACAATTTAAGGAATAAAACAAAGTTTGAATTACATTAAATTAAGGTGCTAAAAGCGCCTAGAAATGACAAAAATGTTAATGAAACTGCAGTTTAATTTGGTTTGTTGAAGAAAAAAAAAACAATAATAAAATTTTAAAAAATCTAATTTAATTTAATTTAGGAAAATAAATTGGATTAAAGTTCTAATGGGATTGTTTAACAAAGAAAAAAAACAGTGATATAATTGACGCTCGCAATATTGCATTTTTTCATTAATTAATTAATTAACACATGATTGCTGTTTCGGTAGACTATGGTCTATTATCGGTCTATTATAGTATTCTGGTCACTCGGCGGCAGTAATGACACAAAACATTGAGACATTACCTTACATCACATGAAGTCATGAAGTCAGCCATGGCATGTCTGACATGATAGAGTGGCAAAAAGTTGTCCTCCCATTATGTGTGGAAGTGGTTATTTTTTGGCTATTTAAGTTCAGAAGAAATCAATTTTTAGGCTAACTGGTGAGCACGCTAGCTATTGGCCGTCTCTAGTCCCTGCAGCATAAGAGTTGCAACGTGGTGTAAACAATGAATAATAGGAGTGTAAAGGTGATTATAGGCATGCCTACAGGGCTCTAACAATGTTAAAAACCATATTTAGAACGTCATAAACATGTTTTCTATGCTCTAACTATGAAAATATTCCATTTATTAACAGTGAATCCTCTGTCGCGGAAATTCATTTAACACGGTAGGAACTAAATAACCGCTATAAACGAGGGACAACTGTATAATGAATCGTAATAAAACATTATAAATTTAAATGAGGGTCGGTCATTTAAAAAATGATTAATTGAATTTGTTATTGTTTTTTAAATTGGTGAATAGGTCTACAAAAGTTCAGCTCATTGTTTTGGCACAGCTCAATATTTGTCTGCTGTGTCAAGTTTTCATAACTGCAGTTAAGTAACTCATTGGACACTTCATTAGGTACACCTGCACACTGCCTCGAATGGAAGACGGCTGTATCAAAAATGTCTGCCTTTGCAAAGACAATAATCCTAATGTAGCAATATGTTTATTATTGCGGTTGCCGTTCGTAATGGGAAGTCATTATGGAGGCTTTGATGGCCATTATTAAGTCACATTGCTTCCATAGAGTAGCTTTATGTGTGTGACAGTGACGTTGTGTTCTTGTCAGGTCAGATGAGCTCTCTTGTGTGCAAATGAAGAGATAATGACTCACGTTTTAACACATGAATGTTCTAATAACACATGAATGTTCTGGTGGCGCAACTCTTGAAGACATTGCGGCTGGTCCACGCACAAAAAAAAGCTGCCACGAGCTCCTTTCGCCACGTTATACTGCATGTGTGTGTGTGTGTGTGTGTGTGTCAGAACGAAGATGGAGGGTAGGTGGTGATGCATAACAAGAGAGAGAGCAAGAAAAACAAGCAGCTCTAATGTTGACGCTCTGACTTTAACTGCGCCCTTGAGGTTCGCTGTGCACGTGGTTGTCAATTTGTGTGTGCACAAGCGCGCGACAGAGTGAGACTGGAAGTGTGTGTGCGTGCGTGTGTGTGGGTGAAGATGATGAACCTCAGCAGGCTTGACACATTTGGACTACAGATTACAGCAGCTAATTGAAAAAGAGCATGTGTTGTTATGACTCTTCTGCGTCCTTACTATCCCCATACAGGGTTTTATATTGAATACAGAGCGGTGATTCAAAGGCAGAAACGAATGTGTATCCATAACTTGTTTCATATCCCCTATACACTGCGACGACTAAGACATCTAAGCAAGTTTAAATGCAGTCATGGGAGAAAATCAGGACAACCCATGACGTGTACGTGACATCTGTGGCGGCCCCTATGGGTTGCGGTAAGAATGCTTTGAAAGACATGCTAGCATACATGTAATACAGATATCCTCAGTGTTTTATCATCACTAGACACATGCTCAATGACTTATGGAAATTGTTATATAAAAAAGGTCAATTTGGCTTGCCAAAATGATTGAAACTAAGTAAAAAGGTCAAATTTTCTTGTTCTTTTAGCACATATTACAACAAGTGGCCAGGAAAAAGAATCTAAGAACGATCTACATCAGGGGTGTCCATTGCTGCCCGCTAATGTTTTTCATTGGCCTGCGGCACATTCTAAAAGTATAACTTAACAAGAAAAAAAAACAGCAGCAAAAATGGAAAAAAACAGCAATAAATTTAAGAGAATAAAAGTAATAATATTAGGAGTGAAAAAAATAACGTCATCTCAGTGGCAGTTGAAACATTAAAGAAAATAAATGTTATTTTTTGAAAGTTGTAATATGAGAAACAAACACAAATAAAGATTTTTGGAAAATTAGGTTGCGGAAAAATTTTATGTTACAAAAGAAAAGTCAAAATAAAGTCGTAATTACGAGAAGAAAATTGAAAGAAAGTTGAAATGGCTGGAGAATTAAAAAAAACAACAACAATAGCCGAAACGGAAAAACAGCTGTAATTTTATGAGAATAAAGGCAGAATATTAAAAAATATGATGAGAAACAAACAAAACAAAAATGTAATTTTTGGAAAATTTGGTTGGGGATAAAGTAAAAATATTTTGGGAATAAAGTTATAATATTACAAAAACAACATTTACTAAGATTATTTAAGAATAAAGTTGAAATATTTTGAAAATGTAAAAAAAAAAGATTCATTTACAGTATTCTGTAATGGCCCCCTACAGCCACGTAACTTCTGCCTTCCTTCAGCATGTCCAGAAGTCCAACTTTTGTGTGATGTGCTGGCTTCCTCTGCCTTTTGGGTGCAGAACGTTTCATTGTGGGTTTTGTCGGGGAGAAAACTAGCAACCATACAGCGTTCAGAGTCAGACGCGGTCAGCTCCTTCTGTTTCTTCTATTCTTTACAGTTAGCGGTTAGCAAGCAGCTCATACGGTTAGCTAGTTTGCTAGCCATGACCACACAAGAGACGACACAAAGGAGATTGATTGACAATGGTCTACAGCCAATCAGGTCGCAGAAGATAATGGGCGGTGCAGAGAGAAGAGAGAGACTAGCGAGATACCGCAGCCTCGTGCTAAAGCACAGAACTACAACACTCAGCTTCCCACAATGCAATTCTCCTTAACACTGTAACTTTTTAGCATATCTACACGTGTTACTGTGCAACATCCACGTGTCCCTTGCATCCTTTCATTTTCACTATGTGTCCCTTGGTGGAAAAAGTTTGGACACCTCTGATCTATGCCATTACGTCTGCTGGACAGCTACAGCTGTACCATTTCTTTCACATAGATGTTCCTTTTTGAATGTAAAATGAATAAGACATTGCCAAACACCTCAGAGGTCGTATAGTTCAACCAAACAAATAAGGTTTAACTAGACAAGTGTTTGATTTTTTTGTTTTTGGTTTGCTTTTTAATTCCGCCACAACAAAAATGGCAGAAAGCTGTGATGACAAGCATCGACACAGAACCGGAAATTCAACTGATGTTAAAATGCTACTTAAAACATTGCCCGGATTTGATTCTTTTCATTATTTCCTGTGGGAGAAATTCTTTCTAAATTTGAACAAATCAGAGGTCCAGGTCCTGTAATGACGACAACCTTTGAGGTTTGATTGTGTTATCATTCTATACAACATAGGCCTGAATTAACATTTCTGCATTCGTTGATAATTTAGAGGAAATGTGAAGAAATTGCTGACAAATATTCCTAGAAATCCACAATCCAGATCCAGGCCAAAATTGAGTAGGTTTTTCCTTAGCCTGTGTCCCACTCCTACATGAAGTTTCACATGCGTTGTTTAAGTACTTTTTTGTGAAGTCTTGCTCGCAGTCATACAAACGGCAACGACAGCATACACCCACCTCCTTGGCGGAGGTAGGAACATCAGGACCGATGACTGATTTGGATGATGAACTCATGGATCAGCCGTCCAGGCGACTCAGGGAAATGCTGTTTGACCACCGTGCCCCACTTTAGCACACGCACACGCACACAGAACATGAGGTCAGCCAAACGCGCCTCGCAGTCACTTAGATTCACTTTTAAGCTACGCAACGGACTCGATCGCCCTGACGTGGTCTCCGTGCGTTAGCCTGATTCACTTCTTCCACGAGGACAGGTTGGAGCATCCAGTAGAACTTAATAACCGTGTGTCAGCTGCACACACGGAATGACATTAAAGGTAGCATACTCAGATATATATACTGTATATATATATATTTTTTTACCACAAATGTACTTTACATTCATGTTTTTGGGGGGGATTTGAGTTACTATTTTGTTTGCATGTTTGCGCTTATTCAACTTCCCCTACTTTTCTTACAATTCATTTCCTTCCTTTTTAAAATCATCCCACCATTCTGCTGTTTTAGTCAGTTGTAGTTTGGCTAGAAAAGAGCATGTTGCTTTTTTTGGAAGGGGAAAATGTAAAATGAAATAAAATGCAATACAATAATGGATCAAATAAAATAAAATGCAATATATAGCTCCAACGTACAGGCCTTGTTCTGCTGGGACTTCAATGCTTACGTTGGCAGCGACAGTGAGACCTGGAGAGGCGTGATTGGGAGGGGCCAACTCTACACTCTCGGCAGGGTCCTTGAGGGTGCATGGGAGTTTGCCCAACCAGTTCACGTGTTTTCTGGACTTGGAGAAGGCATTCCACCGTGTAGCAATCCTGTGGGTTGTACTCGGGGAATACGGGGTACCGGACCACCTAATTCAGGCTGTTCGTTTCTGACTGGTGTCAGAGTTTGGCAATAAGTCGGATCCGTTTCCAGTGAGGGTTGGACTCCGCCAGGGCTGCACTTTGTCACAGATTCTGTTCATTACTTTTATGGACAGAATTTCTAGGCGCAGCCAGGGCATTGAGGGGTTCCAGTTTGGGGACTGCAGGATTGGGTCTTTGCTTTTTGCAGATGATGTCGTCCTGCTGGCTTCATGGAGCCATGAACTCTCACTGGATCGGTTCGCAGCCGAGTGTGCAGCGGCTGGGATGTGAATCAGCCCTTCCAGATCTGAGTCCGTGGTTCTTGCCCGGAAAAAGGTGGAGTACCGTCTCCGGGTCGGGGATGAGATCCTGCCCCAAGTGGAGGAGTTTAAGTACCTCGGGGTTCACGAGTGAGGGAAGGATGGAACGCGAGATTGACAGGCGTATTGGGGCGGCGTCTGCAGTGTTGCGTGCGGACTCTGTATCGGGCCCTTGTAGTGAAAAGGGAGCTGAGGCAAAAGGCAAAGTTCTCAGTTTACCGGTCAATCTACTTTCCTACCCTCACCTATGGTCATGAGCTGTGGGTAGTGACGGAAAGGACAAAATTGCAGGTACAAGTGGCCGAAATCAGTTTTCTCCGTAGGGTGACTGGGCTCTCCCTTAGAGCTAAGGTGAGAAGCACTGTCATCTGGGAGAAACTCAGAGTAGAACCGCTGCTCCTCCATATTGAGAGGAGCCTCCCTGGGGAGGTGTTTAGGGCATGTCCGACCGGTAGGAGGCCTCGGGGAAGACCCAGGACACGTTGGAGAGATTACGTCTCCCTCAACTGGCCTGGGAACGCCTCGGGATCCGACGGGAGGAGCTGGACGGAGTAGCCGGGGAGATGGAAGTCTCGGCTTCCCTGCTTAGGCTGCTGCCCCTGTGACCCGACCTTGCATAAGCGGTAGAAGATGGATGGAAAATGTAATAAAAAAACGAAATTTCCTAAAATGTAAAATAAAATAATCTACAATTTCTACAGAAATGATACATATTGCTTATTTATTTAATCACGTTTGCAAGGGGAAAGTACAATGACTTGAATTGCTTGTATGATCAAAATCAAAGGAATTTAAAAATGTTTAAAAAAAAAACACTGTTTGTATAGAAAGAGGCATTTTGATTTTTTTTTTTAATTAAAAAAACAATTTGGAAAGAAATTTTGAAATAAATGGTCAATAAGTTGTATGTGAAACATTATTGTAAACCTCTAATGCAGTGCTACTAATAATCCAACAGAAAGAGCCTTCAAACTCCGCTCCACATGTTCTTAGAAGCAGGAGAAACATATCTCCATTCCGTGAGTTTAATAGATATATCCTTTTTTCTTTACATTCAGATAAGACAAAAACTGTATTTTGCTCCTGGTGTTTACAGGAGACATTACTGACTGTTTGCTAGTGAGTCGCCTTAAGGCATGTGAGGGGAAATCACATCTTAATGTTGGAATTTGTAGCATTTTCACTGTAGCAGCAGTAAGGCATCACACTCTCTGACCCCCAGTGTGTGTGTGGGTGTGCGTGCGCATGTGTGTGTGATGCTAATAATACCTGCACCATACCTTTTTACTGAGGATTTGTTCTTAAATTGGAAGCAATGGCAGCGAGTAAACAGCATCGACAGTGTAAAAAAACCTGTTTGTGTGCAATGTACTGTAATGAGAATTTAGTAGGATACTGAACAAAAGAATCGAGCACTATACTTTACTGCTCTACAAAAAAAATCTATCTAAATCTCTACTAAAGAAAAAATCTCAGGAGGGTTCCCGTGTGGGCAGGGCGTACGTTTTTGCAGCAAATAGCATACATGCAGGCTAAGTCAAAGTGTGATTTGTGTTTTTGCACAAACTCTTGCAGCAACACAGTAATAATTTGCAGAACACGCCATATTTTGCCTCAGTGATGCAAAATATGAAAAAATGATGAAAAAATATGTAAATTAAATAAAAAATCAAATCAAATAAATGGTGAAAGGGGTGTTTAATTGAATTTAAGTTAATTTAGGGCACTACACATGCAAAATTGCAAAATATAGTGTTCCCTCGTTTATCGCGGGGGATAGGTTCTTAAAATAGCCCTGAATAAGTGAAATCCGCTAAGTAGACAACTTCATTTTTTTTTTTTTTTTTTTACAATTATTATAAATGTTTTAAGGCTGTAAAACCCCTCACCATACACTTTATACGCTTTTCTCAGACAGGCAATAACACTTTCTCACATTTCTATGTTGTTTAAACACTCAAAAAAAAAAACTCTGTTTGAATTTGAATGATCAACCTTAATGATCAACACAACAGAGTATTAAGTCACTCACGCATATTTCACTCCTGTGACCGTGCCTTTTCGTGCTGGCGCCGTTCCGCTGTACTGTAGCGTTTTTGTATCCTTGTTAAAACATATGCAGAAGAACCGAGGATTCATTTACAAGCTAGCAAGCAACAAGCTAGCGATGACACAGGAGACATGGCAGGACGGCTCAAAAGAAATTGATTGACAATGGGCTACAGCCAATCAAGACAATGGGCCGTGCAGACAGACAAGAGAGAGACACCAACTTCCCAGAATGTAATTCTTCTTAAAGGGCCAGGCTCGGCCTGTAACAGCGTTTATACGCTGTAATAAAAAAAAAAGCACAAAAAAAGTCCACGAAACAGTGAATCTGCGAAAGGTGAACCGCGATAGGCGAGGAAACACTGTATGTCAACACTGCAGTTTTCAGTAGAAAGGGGCATGTTGCTTTTTTAAAGGAAACGTCAAAATCCGCACTAAAATTGAACATTGAAATAGCCTAAAAAGGGGTCAAGAATGGACATTAGAAATGTAATTAAATATGAAAAGTGAACAAAATAAATCAACAGTGCAGTTTGTTTCAAAAGGAGCTTGTTGACTTTTTGAATGTATAACAAAAGAACGTTATCAAGAATTTGCATAAAAACTGAAATGAAATGAAATTTTAAAGTGCTAAAGTGCTAAAGGAGCTCCAAAATAGCATGTTTCTCAGGAGACGTGTGTGTGTGTTGGGGGGCGGAGTAACTTATTGCTGTCAATACTCTCATGGGTTATTTCCTATTCCCAAGTTGAAGGCATACAGTTAGTCTTCCTTAAAGTCGTCCGTCACTCTTCCTCATCTCATACACACACACACACACACACACACACACACACACACGCACACACTCAGTCTAATGTGTTGAGGAGCGTAGCTGCAGTATCTAAATGTGTAGCATTTGCAGAGTCTTTGGTCTCGGGTCATTGGTCCATTCAAACCTGCATGCCAGGCTTGCTCACGTCCCCGTTGCCCTTGTTCCCTCCTCCTCCTCCTCCCCTGTCATCCTCATCGTCGCTGTCCAGCTCCTCGCTCCTGCGCTTGCTGTAGCGCTCGTACAGCACCATGAGCACGCCCATCACCCAGGCCGACACGGTGCCCGCCGAGAAGATGACGAAGCCGATGGCGATGAAGAAGAGGTAGTCCCAGTAGCCCAGGCCTTGGTGGCAGTCCACCCGCAGCTGCATGCCCACCTCAGCCAGCCGCCGGCCCGCCAGCTCGGGGGGGTTGTGGCAAACGGTCTGGCCTTCATCTGGAAGAACGACAGGAAAGATTAACATCCACAAGGGGAGGGAGAGCTTTGGTTCTGGTGTTTTCCTTACATCTTACACTGTATAGCTTCTTCTCATGCGTTCCAATACGCAAAAAATAGGAAAACACAATTGGAGCACCACCTAGTGGTCAAGTTGGTGAATTTGCATAAAACTCCGACCCAATGAGAATTCCCGTAATTTAGTCAAACTTGAAACTAGATGATATTTTTGGCCCAATGTCAGCTGTCATGCACCCTTACGAACACAAAACTCCATATGGTAGACACATAAATTTAAATAACTTTTTGTCTTTTTCTGCTTGTCTGCATTTGATTTGGCTTTGTTTTTCTGCTGGATGTACTTCCTGACACAACCCTGCTATTTATCCAGGCTTGCTAAATCAAAATAAGTACAATAATAATAAATAAAATGTTCAAAAATGTAGGAGTAACCTAACCAAATCTAATAATAATATGCCAATAAAATTAAATTAATTTTAATCTTTGGAATTCAGAATAAAATAATAATAAGTTGTGACTTTTAATGACATGAAGGAAAAACCTTCTTTTTCATGGACATTTTGATTTTTTTTTTTTTAATTAAAAAAACAATTTGGAAAGAAATTTTGAAATAAATGGTCAATAAGTTGTATGTGAAACATTATTGTAAACCTCTAATGCAGTGCTACTAAGGAGGACCTCTGACCCGCCCCTAGCTAGGTAAGCCCAACCCTGTGTATGTACCACTTCACGGAGAACAACTTTGCAAAAAAAGTTTGCTACACATGTTAAAATATAACCTGGAGCTCCGCCAGCTATCAGTCAGTCAGCTGCAGATGTGGGAACTGTAAGTTTGATCATTATGTGAGCACGATGTTGCTGTTAAAATATGACTGCAATGTTAGCACTTTAGCTCACCCAGCTAACTAAGCTAGTGTTGCTAACGTTTGTGTCCTCTCGTGCCACTCCTTCATGTTACGTTGTTGTATGTACTAGATAACATCTACTACGTTGTGTTACAAGTGCAGAGTTACAGTGTATATGTGAAAAGTGGAGAAAGCACACAATAGCGCTTCTTGGACAAACACTGTGGGACAAACACAGCTCATTAGCATTAAAGCGACAGACACAAAATGCTGTGTTCCCATTAGGGCTTACGAAAAGCACTTTTAAACTGTGTAAATCCCAGCAGCGTCAAGGCTACATTTTGGACGCTTCCAGTACACTACTGTGGCACCTTGAACAGAAATGCAGTGTCTCCACTTGTATTTATAGTCTCATACATGTTGTATGACACTTCACGTAGGCGGTCAGAGGTCATGCATGTTCCGCTGTGTGCTCTGCTTGCCCTTTTCATTCTGCCTCAATGACATAGCATCATTAGCATACTGCGCATATATTCATTAGTGTGACTGCAGTGTGTTATGAAGAGAGTTGTCGCCCGCTGTGCTTCTCCAGTCTATCTGACAGAGCCATCAGCGAAGAGCAGCGGAAGCGTTTTTTTTCCACCCCTTTTTATCTGCTCATCTAACTTCATCTCTCATTAGCAGCATTGCTAATTGTCATCCTCATCATTGCCCCCCCCCCCCATCCACCCATGCTCAACTGAATCTCCAAAAAGAATTTTTAACGCTGTCAACAATGAGGAGAGACGTGAGAGGAGGCAGGAGACGGGAAAGAGGAAGGGAATTACATGCAGACAGGAAGTGGAGCACCTACCATTTGGCGCTGTTTTTGCCTACAGTACTTCCTAGTTTTGATACATTTTGATGATATATTTTTTTAAATGAGGTTTGGGATACAAATAATTCTGGCAAGCAATTTTTTTCCCTGACTTTTTGAAAAATTGGAATACAAAGTACGTAACACATGCACACTATCTAAATAAGCAATTTTAATATATTTTTTTTACTATTAAATAATTCATTTTTATTCATTGGGCCAAACATGGTTGCAAGCCACAAATTCTGCCAAGTATTTCTTGCCATAATTAATTTAATATTTAATACAGAGGGCTTAGTTAATTGCAAAAATAATGTAGTGCATATAAGGCAATTATTTTAATTTTATTTATTTTAGGCAGTTTATTTTTTTATTTTATGTATTTGTTTTATTTAATCTTACTAAATAAATTATTATTATTTTATTTTTTATTTATTATTGTTTTATTTATTTGTTGTACACAGTACAGAATTGTGAAATGAAAGTAAATAAATGATTTAAATTAATTGACTTATATTTCTTCAAACATTTCTGCCTATAATTCATTCTACATTTAAAACTGCAAGATTAATGTATTCCACTGAAGTACATTATTTTGTTATTTTAAGTATACATTTTGTAGGGGGTTTTTTTAGCTCTGAATTTGCCATAAGAACTTTTTTTTTTTTTTGGTCAAGTGCCAAGATGTCTACCTAGCAACAAGTGACTGCAAAAGAATCGTATCAGTTCTGTTGATCCAGCTTGCTGTGACTGCAGGACTGCTGAAGTATAAGTGGAGTCGTGACATTTTTAAAACTGAATGAATGATGTGTGTGTTGCTTTAAAAAGACAGTAAGAGGTGTTGTGCGGTAGCTAGCCTATATAAGTGGTCTGTGTTTCATTTTTTATTTTCAAAAGCATGTCCATAGACAGGAAAGTAGACGAGTTGGCCACGTTCCCTTTCACTGATGGCTGCTAAAGCTTTCCATGAAAGTGCACTCAGGTACCAGTGAGGTCAAAGGTCTGAACATGGAGATGAAGGATGGAGGAAAGATGGTAGATATGATTATCTACACGTACACTCCTCGCCTGCTTGAGTTGATTTCCAATCCAGTATAAAAGCGTTTTGTATTTACGATAATGCTCACCACCAACTCTCCTTACAGAACTTTCCCAAACTGTCACCTCACATTTCCCTCCTTTTTGTCTCGGCACGCTTCTTCTTCCTGTCTCCTCTTTCCTTCCTGTGTGAAAGCCGTCAGGTCACCTCCATCATTCTTTGTCACTGTCTGCCACATTTCGGGGCCGATCTGCTCACTATCACCCCACCGTGTTGACTTGTAGCTACCGCCGGGATCTGTGCTCTTGCTGACATGAGGGTAATTGGAAGCAGCCGCTAATTGGAGAGAGGATAATTAAACCGGTTATATACTGTATATATATTAGGGGTGTAATGGTTCATGCAGGGCCGCACGGTGGCTGAGTGGTTAGTATGTTGGCCACACAGTCAAGAGATCGGGAAGACCTGGGTTCCAATCTCCGCTTGGGCATCTCTGTGTGGAATTTGTATGTTATCCGCGTGTGTGGGTTTTCTCCGGGTACCCCGGTTTCCTCCCACATACCAGAAACATGCATGTTAGGTTAATTGGTGACTCTAAATTGTCCAGAGGTGTGAATGATTGCTTGTCTATAATCTCAAGACCAGTTGAAAAATTTCTAGAATTTGCATTTTACACATTTGGATCTTAATGAGGTTTTAATTAGAGCTACAATATGCAAAAACAAGAAGGGGGAGTGAGACAAAAAGCATTTTGAAAAAGTAATTTATTGAAAACAACAATTAAACTGAAATAGGCTGCTTATCAGCTGATCAAAGGTTTAAGATCATTGCTCAAGAAATAACAAAAAACTCTCCAAACCAGAACAAAAAATGTTCTCAGCAGGACTCAGTAATGAGTAGCTCCACCGTTCTTGTTAATCACTTCAAAAATTGGTTTGGGCATGCTTGATGCGAGTGTTTCCAGGAGGCTAGTGGGAACATTGCTCCAAGTGGTGAAGATGGCTTCACCAAGGGCATCAACTGTCTGGAACTCATGGCAATTTTTATAAACTTCCCTTGCCATCCATCCCCAAATGTTCTCTATGGGATTTAAATGAGGGGAACATGCAGGATGGTCCAAAAGAATGATGTTATTCTCCCTGAAGAAGTCCCTGGTCAAGCGAGCATTGTGAACTGCAGCGTTGTCCTGCTGAACAACCCAGCTGTTAACACACAGACTAGGGCCCTCAGTCATGAGGGATGCCCGCTGCAACATCTGCATGTAAGCATCCGCCGTTTGACGACCCTGCACCACCTGAAGCTCCAGTGTTCCAGTGAATGAAAAAGCACCCCAGACCATGATGGACCCCCCTCCACTGTGCCGGGTAGAAAACATCTCAGGTGGGATCTCCTTGTCATGCCAGTAACGTTGGAAGCCATCTGGACCATCAAGGTTACATTTTTTCTCATCAGAGAATAAAACTTGTTTCCACCTTTCAATGTCCCATGTTTGATGCTCCCTGGCAAAGTCTAAACGGGCAGTTTTGTGGCGTTGAAGGAGACAAGGTCTTTGAATTGGTTTTGTTTTTTAAACCCTTTTCCCCCAGATGCCGTCTGATGGTTATTGCGCTGCAGTCGGCACCAGTAAGGGCCTTAATTTGGGTGGAAGACCGCCCTGTGTCTTGATGGACAGCCAATTGGATCCTGTGGCTCAGCGCAGGTGTGATTTTTTGGGAGTCTACCACTTGACTTTTTTGTTCCATAATGCTCAGGAACTTTCAAAAAATTTAGAATGACTGTCTCACTGCTCCCAACCTCAGCAGCAATGGCACACTGAGAGAGGCCTTGCTTATGCAGCTCGACAATCCGACCACATTGAAAAAAAGAAAGCTTCTTAGCTTTAGCCATCAGGAGGGCATGACAGTGTGAATGCCTGACAGAAAAGGAACATTTTGAGCAGATTTGGGCTTTTATAGCCTGTGGTCTTAGACGTTTGATCAGCTGATAAACAGCCTATTTCAGTTGAATTGTTGTTTTCAACAATTTGTCTCACTCCCCCTTCTTGTTTTTGAAAATTGTAGCTCTCCTTAAAACCTCATTGAGATCCAAATATGCAAAATGCAAATTCTAGCAATTTTTCAACTGGTCTTAAGATTTTGATCAGGAGTGTATGTGCCCTGCGATTGGCTGGCGGCCAGTCCAGGGTGTACCCGAAGTCAGATAGGCTCCAGCATACCCCCGCGACCCTAGTGAGGATAAGCGGCATACAAAAATATTGGATGGATGATTCATCCACTACATCGATGTATCAATTTATATTGCTATGATACAACTACATCGATCTGTGTTCAGCAAGTTGCCATTCCAGATGACATATGTCAATCTAACATTGTTTAAAAGGTAATCAACTGATTGCATCGATACTAGAAAATAAAGCGTTGGATTTTAGCAGGCTTTAAATGAATGTGTTTTTTTAGCAAATTTAATGAAGATGTTAAACATTACTTGTGTAACAGTTTGATTTGGCATAAGTTGATTAGTCATGCCTGTTGAGTAGGGCGCACGGATGACGTCATGTAAAGGCGGAATCAATCCCTGCGTGTGCGCTCGATGAGGAGAGACCGTGGGTATGTCTGTGAAAATGCAACTTTTTCATATGATATCAGGTGTATTTTCATTTGTATACATGTTTGGTGAGTTGATTACTTCTTCCTCTTCAATTTCGTATTACATTTGTACTGAGTGTTGGACCACACCGAGTCAAACGAGTGCTTCGAAAGTTAAGTCCTTAAGTCGTTTCAAACTCATAAATCGGAGCTTCAGGACAAGATAAAAGATATGCAGGATATAAATTCATTTTAATATCTTTCTGCAGATGAAATTTAATTCAAATCTGATGCAAAATATCTCCATTTTGGCCCAGAATTTGTAAAAATTTGGAAACTAATCCAACTGCTGCACTGAGTGCTCAGCCCATCCTGACTCAATGTTAAAGCAATGGGAACCAAAGGCACTATTTCCTGGTATGAAATTTGCTCTAACTTCTTTAATACTTGGGGTAGAGAAGTGAATGAAGTATCAATTGAAAGTTCAAGTCATATTTTATCAGATACAATTAATCACACAGACTTGATTTGACATATTTCCAAATTTTGTAACATTCCTACGCAAGGTATTTATTTTGAAAATCAGCAAAAGTAGCATGTAAACCTACTTTTAATTCAACCTGAAGATGTTGGTTTCACTTTATTTTGATATTAATATTGTATTATTTTTATGTTGAAAAACAAAAGCAGAAGTAGCAGATAAAGCTACTGCTGAAATGTTGGTTGCACTTACTGTACTTTTATTGAAAATGTATGCAATATTGAAAATGAGAGCAGAAAAGGTTAACCTCCTGTTAATTCAACCTGAAGTGTTGGCTGCACTTTATTCAAATAAAATGTGAATTTATTTGCCATTAATTGCTGTTTACTTGTTTGTTTAT
This sequence comes from Dunckerocampus dactyliophorus, assembly GCF_027744805.1. Lineage (NCBI taxonomy): Eukaryota > Metazoa > Chordata > Actinopteri > Syngnathiformes > Syngnathidae > Dunckerocampus > Dunckerocampus dactyliophorus. The sequence continues at coordinate 9,760,464 of NC_072828.1, forward strand.
ATCCGTAATTAATTTATACCTGATTCCCTTACAAAAAACAACAGGAATCTAGGAAACTTCACCTGCACTGTCCAGTATCCAGGTATTCATTTCACAGTCACACTGGTTGAATTTTTGGCTAAAAAGTTACTGAATCGATTTAAAGTTACTGAATCGTTTCAGAGTTCATGAACAACTACATCAGGAGGTTCCCTACAGTCACAGCTGTTAATGTCAGTGTATTTTTACCCGAGACCTTGGCGTTTTTTTGCTTTTGTAGACCAGAGCGATTAATCGAATAGGAGCTTTAACTTTTGTACGTTCCTTTCATAACTTACTGTGTGCTCAATAAGAAATATTGAATACGTTATGGAGAGAAAAATGGCACCTTTAACAATTAGGACATTATAAAGTAGGCTGTCAAAATGAATGCGTTAATTCCAGATGAATTAATTTGCGTGATTAATTTGATGAAACAGTTTAATGCAATTAACACACACGCAGCACACACTGACTGACACACATACTATATTGTCTTCTGCGTGAGTCTTTTTTGCCTCCACCAAATGGTGTATTCATCGTGATTAATCTGAGTTAATCCCTGTGATTAATCTCAAACCTTAGTTTTTAATGTCTCAAGCATTGAATCATAATTGTCTCAAGTAACTACATTTGATTCAGTAGTTGTGTGTGTGTGAGACCACCTGAGTCAGAGGTGGGGATATCAGGTGTGTGTGTGTGCGCGCGCGCAATGAGGTGCAACACTGGCCAAAAGAGTCAAACAGGGAAATAGAGGGCAGAGTATGAAGATGACAAAGCCAGCCGGAGAGACATGAGAGAACATGAAGGAAATAGAGTGAAAAAGAGCTGAAGGGAGAATAAATGTTCAATCGCCTGAGCGGCAATGAAAAAAATGGAGCGGGATAAAGAGCGCAAGCAGAGAGAGCGAAAGAGAGAGAGAGGGAGAGAGAGAGAGAGAGAGAGAGCTGTTGCTTGCTGACCTTCACTGGCTCTCCACTTATCCTCTGCCAGAGGAAGAAGAGATCATATGGAGAAATGACGGCAAGGAGGATGGATGGATGGCGGCGTTGTGACTAATGCCGTATTTGAAAAAGAGAGCAGCGCGAAGGCGTGAATGCAGAAAAGGTCAACTATTCTTAGGCTTGGCCGAGCGCCGTGTGATGCGTTTATCCCGCTAAACGCTTCACATTGGAAGCCTCCAGCTTCTGATAGTCTCGCAGATAAATAATGACTTCATTAGGGTTGAAAAGTTTCTCTGGAATCTTCCAAACTGTACTTAACATTGTGCCCTCTGCTGTTTTTAAAGTGTGCTTCACACAAACGCAAAGAAATATGTCTGAGTGCTTTTAGAGGGGCCAACAGCCGCACTCGCCGCTCATTGAGAAGAGCAATACGTGCTTTCATGTCAGAGTCACCAAAAGATTTGTCACCGGCCACTTTTTTGAGTAACTAGAGGCGTCTGATTACTCGCTAAATATAGCGACAACACCCATCCCTCCTGCGCCGTTTTCTTGTTCTCTGGCAGACCAGGTGTGTTTCAATGTGTTTATGAGCAAAGGCAAATAGGTAGTGCTAAATCTATGTGTGGCCGTCCAAACTTAACATTTAACAACTGATACATCGTTATAATAAATGTATTAATGATGATTCCTAAGGCTGAAAAAAAGATAAAAGCAGCCTGCATCTCAGCTTTGTGCTGTCGGTGTCAAAGCATATTTTGCTATTTTTGTTATTTTGACAAATATTTCAGCTTTCTTCTTGTACATTTTTTCTCGTAATATTATGACTTTATTCTCATAATATTATGCCTTTATTATCATAATATTATATAACTGTTTTCCAACTTTTTTTGTTTGTTTCAGTCATGACTTGACGTGAGGAGGTGGACTCAAAGGCAGAGTTGGCAGACAGTTCTCAAGGTAAGGTATAATATGTGGGCATGGGTCGGTACACAAGATGTCAGTCCAGTAAGGCAAAGGTAGAAGAAGAGTTCAAAATCCAGGCAGAGCAAAAACTAGAAATGCTAGGACATGACATGGGAGTACAACAAACTTGCAGAGAACAGGAGGGACCAGAGAGTATAAAATCGGGAGCAGGTAATCAGAGGAGATGAGGAACACCTACGCAGAATCAGGCAGGGGGAGGGACTTCCATAATGAGGGCTTGGCACCAGGAGTGACAGGTGGCAGGCACGACAGTTTCTCATATACTGTGTAAGACTTTTTTTCCCTTCATTTTTCAACCTTATGCTTATCCATCCATCCATTTTCTATGCGCTTATCGTCACTAGGGTCACGGGCGTATGCTGGAACCTAAACCTTATGCTTACAGTATTTGTCTTAATATCATGACTTTACTCTCTTAATATTTTTTTTTTATTCTTGTAATATTACTGGAAAAAATTGTCCTTTTTTCACTTATATTGTTGTTTTTTTTAGTTTTCTTGGTTAATTGTATTTTTAGAACGTACTGAGGGCTAATTAAAAACAGCCATAGGCTAAATGGCCCCGTGCCACACTTTGGTCGTCCCTACATTAAAATGTATATAAAAAATGTTTATATGACTGATAACTGCCCCATAGATTAAATATTTGATGGGGAAAGTAATTAAACAATACAATTATATAACTATTATATATATATATATATATATATAGTATATAAAAAAAATACTAATATTAAAAAAAATCCAAACCTACATGGCCCTGTGTGAAAAAGTGATGGTTAAAACAACTTAACTGAGACTGAGATCTATCAGTCTGGAAAAGGTTATAAAGCCATTTGTAAAGCTTTGGGACTCCAGCGAACCACAGTGAGAGCCATTACCCACAAATGGCGAAAACATGGAACAGTGATGAACCTTCCCAGGAGTGGCCAGCCAACCAAAATTACCCCAACAGCGCAGCGATGACTGATCCAAGAGGTCACAAAAGACCCCACAACAACATCCAAAGAACTGCAGGCCTCACTTGCCTCAGTTAAGATCAGTGTTCTTGACTCCACCATGGAAAGACACTGTCCAAAAATGGCCTTCATGGCAGAGTTCTAAGACAAAAACCACTGCTGAACAAAAAGTACATGAAGGCTTGTCTCAATTTTGCCGGAAAACATCTTAATGATCCCCAAGACCTTTGGGAAAATACTCCATGTCCCATTACATCTGGTGTAAAAGTAATGCCGCATTTCAGAAAAAGAACATCATACCAACAGTAAAACATGGTGGTGGTAGTGTGATGGTCTGGGGCTGTTTTGCTGCTTCAGGACGTGGAACACTTGCTGTGATAAATGGAACCATGAATTCTGCTGTCTACCAAAAAGGAGAATATCCGGCCACCTGTTTGTGATCTCAAGCTGAAACCAACTTGGGTTCTGCAGCAGGACAATGATCCAAAACACACCAGCAAGTCCACCTCTGAATGGCTGAAGAAAAACAAAATGAAGACTTTGGAGTGGCCTAGTCCAAGTCTTGACCTGAATCCTATTGATATGCTGTGGCATGACCTTAAAAAGGTGGTTCATGCTGGAAAACCCTCCAGTGCGGCTAAATTACAACAATTCTGCAAAGATGAGTGGGCCAAAATTCCTCCACAGCGCTGTAAGAGACTCATTGCAAGTTATCACAAATGCTTGATTGCAGCTGAGGCTGCTAAGGGTGGCCCAACCAGTTATATTAGGTTTAGGGGGCAATCACGATTTCACACGTAAGCAACAAAAATCTGGGTAGTATTTCTGTGAGTGCCATACAATGTGACGGAAAAAAGTATAGTACATATATAGTGACATATCACTGTATCACTGTAATAACATATAAGTTTGTGTAGGTGTACTAAGTGCAGCTTTTCCACCTTCACCCCCCTGCCCCCATCTATATGCTGATGAGTACAGGCAGTGACATAATTGATGTATTTCTAAATAGCTCTTTGGCCTGCAGGTTAATGCTGTGGTAATTTGGATGTGTAATAAAGAAACATGTTGTCTCATTTCCATGTACAGTATATGTTTAATCAGTGATTAGACGCAATGACAAGATCACCCCCACCGGGGCTCATGCGTGCCCCGTGGAGCAGCGCCACAGCACCACACTGTGCATACTAGCTGGGCGATTGGAGGGACAGGTGTCCACCATGCAGGTATCACCACCGCGCATGAAAAAACACTTTGTAGTTGCCGAGATAAATGTCCTTTTGTCATTGTTGTAAAAAAAAAAAGAAGTGTGCTAAATATGCATTTGGAATGTGGATGGAGGACAATGACTTTTGCAAGGTTATCAAACAGCGTCCACATCGATAGCCATCATCGTGCTAAAAAGTTATTTCGCTCCATTTTAATTTCAGCTTTATCAGCGCTATCGACCTTTTTTACAAAGCATGCCTCGCCTTCCCTCTTAGTCCAAGAAGAAGTAAAAGTGTGGCAATTTTTAATACTCGGACCTTAAAAGAGTGAGCGATAAGAGCAGTGACAAGCGACGGAAATGTCAAGGACATCCTGGCAAAGATGTCGTGGCTGACTGATGGGATGTGGGAGTAAAAAAATAAAAAAAAAAACACATGAGTGACAAAGAAACAAAGTGACTCATCCCACTAGTCACTAATAACTAACAGGTCTTGGAAAAAAACGTTGTATCCTGAAACGACGTTTGCTTTAGATTCATCCATGCATTTGGGTCAAACTCGATTTCACCGCGGCCCACACCACAGTTGTGTTTGCCTGAAATGTTTGCACAACTGGACTGTTAGAAAACGTTTTGCCTCTCATCCAAGCAGGCTTCATCAACTCATGCTCACAGACTAGATAGGACAGCTCTAAACTGAGGGGATGGTCCAAGATCCAAGAATTTATTCTCTCACGTTGGGGTACGCCCCAACCAAGACTGGTTTCACTTTTTTTGGTGCAAAACGACAGTCGTTAAGATGCAGTGGAGTGAGACATCTGCCTGCCAACGACAGGAATCGTCCTCATTCCACCCAAAGCACCCAAAATAAAAACAATCATCCCTCATTTATCGGTTATTTGGTTCCAGACTTCTTTTTCTTATCAGATCACAACTTTTTTCTCTTAATAGTATTTTGACTTTATTCTTGTAAAATTACTGCTGATTTTTCCTTTTTTTATAGTTTTCTTGTTAAATTATATTTCTAGAATGCGCCGCGGGCCTTTGGACACCCCTGACGAACAACGTAGTAACATTAAGGAATGGGACAAGAGGACACACATGTTTAACACTAGCATAGCTACGTGAGCTACGGTGCTAACACTACCATCACATTTGCATAGCAACATCATGCTAGGCTTGCCTGTTCACTGGAGAAAAACAAAATGATCAAAATTACAGCTGCCACGTTTGTAGCTGACTGACGGACAGTTGGCAGAGCTTTATTTTAAGATGAGTAGTGAAGCCTTTTTTGGTACAAAGTGGTGGGTATACACAGGGCAGGCTCATCTAGCTAGGGGCGGGTCAGAGGCAGGATCATGTCAATAAGGAAGGAGGTTTTTCCTTCATGATATCATGAAAAATATAACAAAATTGGGCGTTTGAGCGGCCTCTTCTCTCTAAAGTGGAGCAAACAAGCGAGGGAGATGCTAGATTTTTCTCACATTCAGTGCTCATATACAGGCTCTAAGGACACATTCAATTTAGAACATCATTGAAAAGTCACTTTTGCATAATTGGGGAAAACACAGTAGTGGGCCAAAACAAACAGATCGAGGAAGAACTACAGTCGGCCCTGTGGTTCAAACATCGCACCCTCACTTGATCTAGTTTTTTCAAAAATACATTCATTCATAAATAATCTCTGTTTCGTGGTTGACTACGACCTATTATTAGTTTAAAAACGCATATTAAAGCACATTGCACTTATTCTTGGCCTAAATTTAGCATTCTCAAGCATAAAAATTGTTAAATGGGAGTAAATGAACTAAAATACACTCCTCAAAAAATAAAAGGAGGACTCAAATAACACATCCTAGATCTGAATGATGCAATATTCTTATTAAATACTTTGTTCTTTTCATACAGGCATTGAAAAAATAATCAGACCACCCTTGTTCCGTCAGTTTCTTGTTCATGTTAATGCCTGATAAAACTAAAGGTACCTTCGTGTGGACAAATATAACAATGACAACAAAAATAGCTCATAAGAGTTACATTTTTTGGCAGTACAGTGCTATAGATATTCATGTAAGAACTTAAGTGATTTTGGTTATTATCAAGAAAACCATGGAAGTTGCTAGATATCAGCTCTTAAATTAAACTCTTATGAGCTATATTTGTTATCATCATTATATTTGTCCAAACAAATGTACCTTTAGTTGTACCAGACATTAAAATAAATTCATAAACTGAAGAAACAAGGGTGGTCTAATCATATTTTCCATGACTGTATGTCCAATATGTCTTTTTTTTGTTATTATATCTACTATATTGGGTAGCACAAGTGTAAAGGTGACTATAGGGGTGTTGGTTTATGTCTAGAGGGCTCTAATAATGTGAAAAATCATATTTAGAAGCTTGTGCACAGGTTTTCTATGCCTATGAAAATATTCCATTTATTAATATTGAATCTTACTTAAATTTACTTATCACAGTCAGGTCTGGAACCAGTTAACCGCGATAAACGAGGGCCGACTGATCTAGTTGTAGATGTAGATGTAAATGTAAATGTAGAACACTCAGGTCCAAAATCAGTGATCAGATGGACCCAAATTCACCCCATCACAATACAAGAGCTCGTCGAACGTCTTCCCAGAAGAGCGTGTAAACTTTTTCAGCACAAACAATCTTTCACATGACTTTTGCCCGTACAGTGTGTTGTGGCTAGGCTGCACAAGTAGGCCAGCTGAATTCGATATGTGTTTCTCCACAGCAGCTGGGATGGAGGAGTCGCTCCTCATGATGAATAATGAATGTGTGCCTCCACCTTTATTGAACTGGCATGAATGAATTTGACTGGCACATGCAGAACATGTGTCTCATTAGTCTTCATCTTGTTTGTCCCTGACTGAAAAGTCTATCTGACGTCCACAAAAACTCCAGACTTCTTTCTTCTTTAGGGCTCTTAGCGGATTAATTTACATTACAACACTGGAGGGCAGACAAACCAATGTAGACACTTCATGGAAACTCTTCAATAAGTTTGAACATTCCAGTAAACAAAAAACATTGGCAACACCCACCATAAGTTAGCATTGGTTTTGTTTGTGAATACATGACTGATAACAAACCAGTCCTTATAGGCAGACTTGAAGATTTTTAGAAGAATACAGTGGAACTTCCAAAGTCACGCGGCCCAAAAGTGGTCCAATTTGGAGTTCAAACGTCAAACAAAACTAAAAGTGTAACAAGTGTGACGATAACCATACAAGCAGATATGGAATTAACTCCAACACTCAAACAGGCTGGTCAGTACAGTCAAACCTCGTTTCTTGTATGATTCAGTGTTCGTCCAAAATTTTGCATCAGGTTTCGCACACTGTCTCAGTTTTTGCACAATATTGCTCGTAAAAACTAGTTGGCCCTGTATCGTCGATTTGCGAAATTGAGTGCCCATGCAAAGCACAGGTGCATTTTTTATTGAGTGGGTTAAATAACCTGCAATGGGGCCAAAGAAAGTTGCGAGTGCTAGCACTTTGAAAAAGAATGTGAGAAACACTATTGAATTTGATCTTGCCAGGATATACGGAGAGTCCCCGTGAACAATAACGTCCATCCATACCAATTATTGTGTATAAAATTTATTTTTATTAATATTTTTGGGTGTTGGTTATGGAGAGGAAAATGGCACCTTTACCAATTAGGACATTATAAAGTAGGCTGTCAAAATGAATGCGTTAATTCCAGATGAATTAATTTGTGTGATTAATTTGATGAAACAGTTTAATGCAATTAACACACACGCAGCACACACTGACTGACACACATACTATATTGTCTTCTGCGTGAGTCTTTTTGGAATGTTTCGGTTTTCGTCTAACCTTTTTGATCAAATTCATTCTGAAAACCAAGGTTCTATTGTATAATATGGCACCAACACAACGTAAATAGCATGTAGCTAAAGCATTGTAGCTAGTGACTAGCGTGACAATGTCACTAGCATGGCAATTAAAAACTAGCAGCTTGGTTCAACCATACTCATACTTCCACTCACTGTGTTCTACTTTGAAACGAGAAACCGTGCTGCATTTAAAGTATCGCTAACAACCAATAGCAGTAGAGGAGAGTCAGCGTTTCCTGTATTTACTCATTTTAGGTTCATTTCGTTCCAGAGGAGACTGTGGGCAGCAAGGAAACAGCGCTGCAGCAAAGTGGAGACTGTGTAGTAATAATACTGCAGAGCGGTCCAATTCATTCAAGAGGAGACTGAGACTGAGACTGTACCTCCTCTAAGGCACAGCAACAGGGTAACCTAATGTTTACATGCATGTTTATTTTTTATCAGTTCTGGCCGTGTAGCCTCAGATGCTACAATAAAGACCATTCTGCTGATGTTGCCGGCAAAAGTCACATCCCATGTGCGAGCAATGGCTAGATTCAGTTTCGATTATTTTATCATGTCAACGCAAGTCAGTGTCAACATAAACGGGCTCCACTGCCTGATTTTGCCAATTTTGCCACTTAGCTCCCTGTATGGAGTGGAAAGGGTGCATAAGTGACCACTAAAAATACTACGTAAAATCAGGATCTTGAACGCATCGCAAACAATCACAGCTCCACAGCAAAGTGGATTTTTCTCCTGAGAATCGACCGCCATTATCGTGATATCAGCTCCCCCACCCGCCACCAGCACCCAGCCCTTCCTTCTGAGTGAGTGAGTGAGTTAGCGTAGCTGGTGCTTACAAAGACACGCTTGCCTGCACCTGATTCATATTCGCCCTGAGAGATAACGATAGCTGCAATCTCTGTACATTAGACTCACTGCCCTCCAGTTAAGAGTGGGTGTGTTTTTTTTAAATGGAGGATTGTGGGGGGGAGTATTGAGCATTCAGGACCACTTCATGCTCCCTTGACCCCTTTCACTCTGTTGAACCTCATCACGCCACACACAGCGTAAGGCTGTACTGTAAACCCATGCTATTACTAGTTTTAAAAACACATTTTTCAAAAATAAATTACAATCGTCCCTCGTTTATCGCAGTTAATTGGTTCCACCTCCGACCATGATAAGTGAATTTCTGCAAAGTAGGATTAAATATTAAAAAATTGAATATTTTTGTAATTAGAGCATATGAAATACAGTTTTTCCCATTATTAGAACAACTATTATTAGAACTGTAGACATGAAATAGCACCCCTATAGTCACCTTTGCACTTGTATTAAAAAACATCTAAACATAAATAAGATAAGATAGATTTACACGTTAGCATTGACAGCTCCTGCGGTGGCTATTGTCTCATCAATATCACGTTACTGACACCTGACAGACCAGTGTAGAATGCTACTCTACTGCCGCTGTTTGTGGTTGAGGAGAGACCCCCATTGCACTTACAGTAAGTCGCTTTATTAACAAGCAGAGAACACATGCAATGAATATTCATTCACAATATTCATATTCACACAGGAGCTGTTGTCGGCCACTCTCTACACCGCTAACCTGCTGCCAGCACTCAGCTAACAGTCAACTCTAGCCATCTGACGTCACAAATGTCACTTCCCAGGCGCCGCTTCTTAAAGGCGCACACAAGTCACAGATACTGTATTACACTTCATATCACGCCTTCTGAATGCTTTATATTTTTATTTTCGTTCATTTTGCCATTTTTTTTTTTAAACCACAATAGAGTGAGGGCGTGAGGTTCAAACTGCGATGGAGCAAGGGAGGATTGTAACTAATAAATTATGCTGTTTTGTGGTTGAATATGGTTTATTATAAGTGAAAAATATATAGTTAAGCAAATTTGACACATTTTTTATATAGATGAAGCATTTTCAGGCATTAAAAATGGCTAAATTAACTAAAATACAAATATACAGCATTCAGAAGACGTATTCAAGATGTTGTGATAATATGTAGTTCTACACTGGTCACTAGGTGTCAGCGATGTTACTGTCATGTTCGGTGAGACACCAGACTTGGTCTCCAGAAAAACAGGCTTTTATTGCAGGCTTGAATTATCTCACAACAGGCGCAATAATCCCTAACTCGGGCTACTGTTGTGGCCGTAATTCAAAACTAAAACTCAACTTTGAACCCCCGACGTCACTTCCTGTCCGTATCACTGTATTGGGTAATACGAGTGTAAAGGTGTGTTATTTCATGTCTAGAGGGCTGGTTGGTTGAAAACAGTATTTAGAAGGTTGTTAACAGGTTTTCTATGCTCTAGCTAGGAAAATATTTCATATTTCACTTATAAATATGAAATACGTTGCGGAAATTTACTCATCACGGTCCAGTTTGGAGCCAATTAACCGCAATAAATGAGGGATTACTTTACAGCGGTGTGAAAAAATTAGTACACCACATTGTGTACTCCTCTACTTCTGAAGCACACAAAAGAGTGAAAATGTGCTATTATTTTTCTGGCAAATACAACACACCTGATAAGTCAGACTGACTTGAAATTTCTCACGCAGCTCCACAAAACACCCACTGTAACTTTTGGCTGTTTTGTGGCTTCATTACAAAATTTGGTACACGTTAGGACAATGATTCCAAACCACCGTGTCACGGTACAGTAGTAAATGAATATTTCCTACAAATAATGTATCTTTCTTCGTCTGTCCATGCCAGTGCCATGTAGTGACAGGCATAACAATGAAATGCCACGAGATGGCAAAATAATGAACCTGCGCACCCGCATGATTTGTTTGAGATTTTAGTCTTGTGTAAAAAACGTCCTTATGTAAAAAACAAACATGTGTGTACTGTAATAACGGTTGGTACACATCTTATAGGGAACTGGCACATTTGTGTAAAATTTCAGCAAGATTGGTTGAAAAACATGGCCCCCATCAAGCAAAATGTCTTTGCAGGGGCACAGACGGGACTTAGCAACTAATTGTCCACAAGTCATTGACCGTTCGTCTAATGATTATAAATGTCTTTAATTGATACGTCTTTAAGGATATGCTAGCATGTCTTACAAAGAATTTTGACCACAACCCACTGGGGGTGCCACAAATGAGGACGTAGACTTGACCAATTGATGATGTGTGATTGATTTGTTAAAAAGTGTGAAAGGAACTTTTCAAGAGCTTCTTAATCCTGCCTCTGTAGACCACTAAAGCGTCTCCTTTGAACCTGAGATTACACACACTTAAGTAAAGTGGAGTGAGTGTCTTAAAATACATTGTCCTCAATGGGTGCTGATTTCGTCGAGCGCGTCACTCTAATATCTGGACATTGAGCCACTGATGCAGGAAGAGGTAGAAAACGACACAATTCCCAGCATGATCCGCCTTCAGGAAAGAGACAGATGATCAAGAGGGTATAAGCACTCACTTGACCTCGCACATAAACATTGACTTATATTCACAAACACTGTCCGGCCACGGATTTTTACATGTGTCGTCTCTGGCAAATGGAGGTGCCCTGAAGGGCAGTTTGGAGCGGCCGAGAGGAGCACGGAAGCCAAATCTCCAGATTGCTCTGACTCCGAGGTCAAACCATTAGCTGTGCATCGGATTGGAGAGCGGGAGGGTGTGTGCGGGAAGGAGTGTGGCGTGACGGACTCCCGGCGTTAACATGAAAGGAGCAGTGAATGGTGCGATAAGTGGCCCACTATCTGAGATTAAACTGAGGAGAGCACCCAGCGACGCAATCGCATCATCTTAATGAGCTGATGTGACAACAAGCAAGGTGGAGACCTTGGTGTGTCTTTGGCAAAGTTTGGACCCTTGACTTTGGCATCTTGGGTACATAGCTGGACAGTTACCTTAGCCCTAGATGGAAGCTGCAGCAAGAACCCTGCTTCTTCTGTCTCAGAGTTGTGACTTAACACTTCTTCCTTCATCTCCCCTCACCTTGGAATTTGAAGCCCTCTATCTGGACCCAAAGGCAGAGGTCCTCCGTGTCACAGTCGCACTTCCACGGGTTCCCGCTGAGGCCCAGGGACCTCAGAGCCGGCAGACTGATCAGACCGCTGATGTTGAGGACCGTCAGGTTGTTCCGGCTCACGTCCAGAACCTGCAAAGCCGTGTTCTCCGAGAAGGCATCCGGGTGGATCTCCCCGAGACCGGGGTTATCTGTCAGCCGCAGCATGACGAGGGATGCCAGCGGCCCGAAAGTCCGGTCCTCAATCTGCAGCAGGGTGTTGAAGGACAAGTCCAAGTAGGCGAGTTTGCGCAAGTTCCCGAAGGTGGACTCTGAGATTTCGGTGAGGGAGTTGTTGCTGCAATCCAGGTAAACCAAATCCGACAAGTAGTTGAGCTGCAGCGCCGGCAGATCTCCGATGCGATTGTTGGAGATGATGAGCTGCCGGGTGGCCAGGGGCAGGTCGCTAGGGAACAGGACCAGATCCTGTCCGGCGCACTGGACCACCAGCTGGTCGTCGCACACGCACCTGTCAGGGCAGCCAGCGGTCAAAGCCGGCGAGGGGGCCGCCCCCATCACGAAGATGAAGAGGAAGAGAAGTCGCAGGGAGTGGGTGCCGCGCTCGCACGAGAGACGCATGACGGGGCCGCCCGGAGTGTCATGCACTCGGGCCGTGCTGGACCGGGGCTCCCTCTCTGGTCATCCTGCATGGGCCCGGGGAGCGGCGCTGTGTGGCTGCAGGCTCTCGCTATCCAGATGAAGACTCCTTGCTGGAAGAGCCAGACGGGTGACCCAGGTAGGCAAAAGCAGTTTAGCGGTCCCAGCTGAGGTGCTGAGCCACTGGATGACTCCGTTGGTGACTCATCTTTGGGAGTTAGTTGTCCCCCGCGGAGTGCATGGTGCCAACACGACTGACCTGCACCTCCAATCCCTGCTGACCTTCTAAATGGATGAACAAGCTGTCCTGGTGCTCCCCTTCCTCCTCCACGCTTCTCTCCGAGAGATGCAGCTGCAAACGCGTCCTTCTCTGCGCTGCGCTCCGCACGCTACTGATGCTGCCTCGCTCGCTGGCTCTCCACGCGTGTGCATGTGATGAACAGAGCCATGCACGGTAGCGGCGTGCGCGACAGGATAATTGTGTCACTCGTGGTGCTGATGTCACCAGGTGTCGCCCTTGGGGGGCAGACGATCAGCGGATGAGAACGTCTAAACTCCAAACAAGGGAAACCCGATTCTCTCTCTGTGACACACACACACACACATACACACTCTCTCTCTCTCTCTCTCTCTCTATCTTGCTCTCTCATGCTTTTACTGACTTCTTACTGTTTGTTAAATCTTTGTTTTGGCTCCTATAAATACAACAGTAATAGCATAATAATAAAAATGTGTGTGTCTCTCGCTCTCTCTCTCTCTCTCACACACACACACAATATCTCTCTCTGAGTGCTCTTACTGATTTATTTAAAAAATACAACCAATAACATACTTAAATCTTCACTAAATAAAACAATGTATGTATTTATCAACATAATATCCATATAATGTATCATTTAATGTAAACACCTTTAGGAAGAGCCTGTCATTAGTAAGAAATCGTAGTTGCATGATTTATTTATTTATGAAAACTTCAAATACTCCATTCACATTATATATACACAGGCGACATCGCCAACTAGTGGCCCAGCATGCATATTACAGTCATTAGTGTGGATCAATATTGTTTTTGTGCCATCTAAATAAATAAATCAAACATCTTTCCTGTTTTTGCAAGGTTGTTGTCGGGTTAATGTACCATCAAATTGTATTTGAGTCAATCTGCAGAATTCATGGGGCGCAGTAATGCTCAGCTTAATGCTTCAGAATAGAAGAAGGGCAGGGAGAGTTGCCGATCAGTCTTGTCAAAAAATCGCAATAAGGACTATCAGCTTGTTTATTCATTTTGCATTTGAATCACTGGTAGCAAACATGTTTTTTTCACTCAGGCGCCATCTACTGGATCTGACAGGGTACTGCACCACTTGCACTTATTGCAGAAGCACCTTGGGAGCTTGGGAACGTACATGCACTCTTTTGGACCTGTCTTCATTAGAGTAACACAAGTATGTTACGTTTTTTTTTGTATGTGCGTGACTGCGTGTGATTCTTTAACAATGGAACAAAGTATTTAATAATAATAATTTGGCCTGAAAGCAGCAGCCTGTCCTGTAAAACACACACACACACACAACCGCACACAGATTTTAACAGACCTCATCTCATATGCTCCACTGGCTAATTTCTCCTCCTTCTGTCCCCCCAGCGGTGTCTTGACTACATTATGTATTCAGATTGAATTGTGGGCGCCACAGTTTATTAACTTTTTCCCGCTCCATATTTACATTTTTAATTGAGGCTGTGTGTCAGAACACTGGTGGTCTCTGAAGGATACTGATTGCCACATCTTCTATCATCCCCATTGTCTTATTAAATATATATGGAAGCTAACATTTATATCTTGACACTTTCCGTAGGTTGCAGGTTTAGGACCATAGGCCCACATAGAGAACTTAAAGGTCCCGTATTATGGTTATTATTTAACTATTTTAAATCCCTATTTTAAATCCCACAACAGTCCCACAACAGTATATTGGAAGAGTGGTGTCTAAAATCTAGCCTTGATGCAGGAATTTAGACACTTTAAAAGCCCTGTTGGGAACACACTACTGTGTGTGTGTAGCTTTAATGCTAATGAGCTGTATTGTTGGTGCACTTTATCCACTTTTTACTTCAATACGCTGTAGCTCTGCACTTGTCCAACATAATAGATGCCATACATCACTAAGGATGCTCCAATCAGGGTTTTATGCTGCCGATTCTGATACCGATCATCCAAGACTGAAATCGGCCGATATCGATCACATGGATTAATTATACATTTTTCAGGTTATTTATGTTGAGTGCTATTGGCCGGGGGTGGCGTGTAAAGGGGAAAAGTCAGGACAATTCCAAGGTCCTGTAACTGCCAGGGGGCCCAAAAAATAATGAATTAGTAATAAAAATGTGTAATTAATGAATAAATAACATAAAGGAGTGGTACAGGAGGACGCAAAGGTTAGCAACACTAACATAGCTGTGTCAGCGACAATGCTAACATTACACTCACATTGTAAGAGCAAGGTCATGCTAGGCTAGCGTATTCAATGACGACAAACAAAATGATTGAAGCTCCCACGTCTGTAGCCGACTGATTAATAGTTGGCATAGCTGCATTTTCTGATGTGTAGCGAAGCCTGCCCTCCATGAAGTGGTGGGTGTATACACGGGCCGGGTTCATCCAGTTAGCGCATGTCCATGAGGAAGGAGGGTTTTCTTTCATGGCGACAAAAAAAGACACAATTTCAAGATTTTTCCCACCTTCGGTGCTCACAAACAGGCTCCATGACAGGGATGTCCAAAGTGTGGTCGGGGTCCATTTGCAGCCCACGGCGGTTTTATTATTGGCCCGCGGCACAGTCTAAAAATATCATTTAACAGGAAAACTAAAAACAAAACAAAAAAAACAATAGCAAAAATTGAATAATCAGCAGTAATTTTACAAGAATAAAGTCAAAATATTCAGAGAAAAAAGTTGTAATCTAATGAGAAAAAGTCATAATTTTACAAGAGTAATGTAGTAATATTATAAGGAAAAATAATAAGAATAAAGTTGAAATATTAAAGAAAAAATATGTTTGTTTTTTTTAAAGTCATAATATTATGAAAAATGAACAAATCAATGATTAAAATAAATAATTTTTGGACAATTGGGTTGTAACAAAAGTTATAATGTTACAAGAATAAAGTCGAAATGTTATGGGAATAAAGTTATAACTACGAGAAAAAAATGATAGAAATGGAAAACACAGTTGTAGTTTTACGAGTATAAAGTCAAAATATTAAGAGAAAAAGTTGTATTCAAACGAGAATAAACTTGTAATACGACAGGAAAAAATAATGTCATCTTAGTAGCATATAGCTGAAATATTAAAGAAAAAACTTTTTTTAAGTCATGATATTTTGGAAAACCAACAAAACAAAATAAAGTTGCCATTTTTTGCAAACTAGGTTGTAGAAAAGTTATAATATTATAGGAACAAAGTCAAAATATGATGGTAGTAAAGTCATAAAATTACGAGAAGAAAATATACGAAGATCTAAGGAGAAAGTTGAAATATTTGGAACATAAAAAAACAACAACAGCAAAAACAGGGAAAAAAGAGCAAACGACGACGTTGATACCAATAATCGGCTTTTTCACCTGTAGCACAAAGCTGAGATGCAGTTTTTCTTAAAATATACAGCATATAACTTCTTAGAATGTCTACATGTGTTGCTTTCTTTACACAATATCACAGTGGCCCTTGCATCCTTTCATTTTTCACTATGTGGCCCTCACTGGAAAAGGTTTGGACACCCCTGCTCTAGAGACACACATTACGTCTACAACAGCATTAAAAAGTCACTTTTGCATAATAAATAATGATTAAATTGGGACATTAAGACAGCAAACCGTTGACAGAGAGGGGGGAGACAGGCCATTCCTCCCATCAAATAGAAAAGTCTTTCTCCAGGCTCCATTTGGTTCGTCCGTTCCTGACACATCAGTACAAGAGATGGATATCAGCAGCACAACTCAACAGGCTGCAATTTTTTTCCTGTCAGCTCCACTTCACATGGCAGTCATGACTAATTCATTATGTCGCTTACCCTGGCCTGCCTACGAATGTGTGCATGAATCATTTAGGATCATATATGGAGCTATATGATGGATGAATATGGGATTTTTTTGTGCACGGCACTAAAAAATGCCATTTGTACCGTCCACATGTGTACGACATTAGCAGAGCTGTGCTAAACACATCCAGCCTCTGTCACCTTGAAAAATGCTTTCAGCTTAAAGGCTTGACCTTTCACAGCGGGCATCGTTGTTTCTTCATAAATGTGATTATGTGTGCCACCCATCCTAATAGTGAAAATGAGTATTTATAGAAACATTAAACTCACTTATCTGTGAAGGAGGTGGTGAAATATACGCCATACTTTCCTTCCCTGCTAATGACGTAACCATTGCATTCATTCATCAGCATTAGGTTGCTTCATTAGCTAAAATGACAGAGGGAAAGGTCGGCAACCTCTGTGTGACCCTCGGAGGCATAAAATGTGCTTAGGAAGCATCAACGCTGCGCACAAATCCCGCAAAGGACCACTAATTAAAGCCTAAAGTCACTATCACGACATTATGTATGCAATATTTATCAATGCTGCATTATTATTGTTATTCATAATCAAACACATACTGAAAAATGAAAGGATGCAAGGGCCACTTTGATATTTTGCATATGCTAAGACGTTTTATATATTTCAATAAAAAACTGCATCCCCGCTTTGTAATATAGGTGAAAAAAGACTATTATTAGGATCAACTTCAGTCTTTGCTTTTTCTTCCCCATTTCTGCTACTCTGTGCTATTAAGATCACATTATTTTCCTCATAATATTAAGAGTTTATGCTTGTAAATTTACGAACATTTTTCTCTAATATTTTGACTTTATTCTCATAAAATTACAGCAGGTTTTTTTTCCATGTCTGTTTTTTTTTTTTCCAACTATTTCAACTTTATTCTTGTGAATTTTCTTCTTGTATTACTGGTATGGTATGTTCATTTGTTTCAAGTTACACGAAGGAACATCACACGGGTACACAATTCAACATGTCTGAAAAGGAGCAACACAAAATAGCTGTAATTTCTGGAAAATTTGGTCGCGGGAAAAGTTCTAACCTTACGAAAATAAAGTCATATTTATGAGAAAAAAAATGTACAGGAAGAAAGTTGAAATAGTTGGAAAAAAAACATCTAATTGTACAAGAATAAAGTGAAAATATTAAAAGAAAAAAGGCATATTGTGAGGAAAAATGATTCATGATTTTAGTGGCATAGAGTTGCACTTAAAAAGAAAAAAAGTTGTAATATTATGTCGTAATAGTATGAGAAACACCAAATAAAATTTGGGAAAATTAGGTTGGGGAAAAAGTTATAATATTATTGTAATTAGGGATGTCCCGATCCGATCTTAAGGATCGGGATCGGCTGCCGATCTACTGTATTTATGAAGATCGGATAACACCGGCTTCCGCCAAGAGATCAGGCCGATCCGGTTGCCGTATCACGTTCGTAACTCTGAGCCACACTCCAACATGGTAGGTGCAGTAATGCGCCTCAAAGCTGGTTGCCACTCGACTCGCGCCACCCGTGAGAAGAACAAAGCGCAACACCGCCATGCAGACATGTCCGCGGTGTACCGTGGCGAAGTTTCACGTTGGGCGTTGGATGTTCGGCTCCGTAGCTACAGCGGTGGCTCCCTCTCACTGTGCCTTCTTGGTGTAGGGAGCTCGCACGGGAAGTGCCGCTCTAACCGCTGGTTGCTTATAATAGGGACTGCACAAACACGACTAAACATGTCGAAACCACAGGGAAAAACCTTGGAAACTACTCTGTTACGGAGCGTATATGGAAGCTAGCAGGGTTTGCTTAGTTTAGCTGTGTGTGTGTGCGTGTGCATGTGTGTGTGTGCGTGTGTGCGCGGCTCAGGCTGGATGAGTATATTTTCACTGTGTTGTGTTTTACTGCTTTAATGTAAGGACCATTTTACATTGTGCAGGTTCAGAGTGAAAAAAGACGAGAGCCACGTTTATTCTTGCACCCAGCCCGTATCAACTGTCATTTGCCATTCTCAACACAACTCGTTCCAGCCTTCAAAATAAGAGCGCTCTTTATCACATTTGTCTAATTGTGTAAACAAAATAAGTCATTAATATATCTTCCATTAATAACACGAATTGGAATTACATCTGTGACTAAATCTTCCTTAATCACAAGCACGGGCATTACAGTTTGTTGAACATTTTGTTTTGTGGCAATATGTGCTGAGGCTGACATCCCATTAGAAAAGTTAGCTAAGCTACATCCATTTTTCAATTACGGGACAAAATGGCCCAATGATGTATTGCATCAATGAATGTAAGGATTTTTGCATTTTATTCGCAACCCCAAATAGCACACACACAGATTTCATTTTTCATTAAAAAACGTCATATATTGTAAATCACACCACGAGTTGATCTATAATCTTGTCAAATGATTAGTCCTACCCTAAAAGTATTTTGCACGCCCATTTTTTCCAATTTTGTCTTATTGGATGGACTTTTATTGGATTAGGGACCTGACTCAGGGTTTTGTTACAAAAGCCAAACAATATTGTTGGTCATGTTGTGTCATAAAAAAGTCAGTTCAGCAATACGTTGGGTGCATTATTTTGAATGCTTTGAAGCGCTATTTTCATAACCATATTCAATTCCACAAATTTATGTTTGTAACAAAAGCTTTTTTGTTTTTTGTTTTTTTAAAAACAAACTAAAAATGATTTGTTCGGATGGGCTCGGCAAGACTATCAAAAAATCGGATCGGTTCGGAAGTCAAAAAATGTGGATCGGGACATCCCTAATTGGAATAAAGTAAAAATATTGTGGGAAGAAAGTCATAATTTTACAAAACGAAAATTTAGGAGGATTATTTAAGAAGAAAGTTGAAATATTGAAGAAAAAAAACACAAAAATGGGAGCAAAGGCTGAAGTTCATACTAATAATACGCTTTTCCACCTACATCACAATGCTGAGATGAAATATATGTCACTTCTTAGCATATCTACATGTCTTGGTTTACAAAACATCAAAGTGGCCCTTGCATCCTTTTATTTTTCAGTTTGTGGCCCTCGGTGGAAAAAGTTTGGACGCCCCTGGTATACACCAACTCAAACAGCAGAGAAAGGACAGGGAATGTAAGTGGGAACAGGAAGTCCGGCAGACACACACTGAGGAAATGACCACTTGTCAGTAGGCACGATCACTTCAAGCGGAAATTTAAAAAACCCAGCCGTGCTCGCGACCCTGTTTCCATGGCGAGGAAGGACGGGGAGAGTCGGTATGATCTAAGAAATTAGATTAGAATTAGAAATGAGAAAAGTCAGTCTCATTTCTACATGAAGAGGAACGCCAAGAAAATGTAATAACAAGATTTGTCCACCATAGTGCCAACTGCTGCGTGCAGTGGTTGCACTGCCCCAACTTATCATATATCAGGGGCGTCAAACTCGTTTTCATTGAGGGCCACATCGCAGTTACGGCTGCCTTCATAGGGCCACTTGTAAATATGATGAATATAAATAAATAATATATATGAATAGAAATAGAACCTCCTGATATTATTACACGATTGCCCGTGCATTTGATTATTATATTTTTACTACCAAAGTGATGCATAACTTGCTTTGAATTGAGAAGTGAAGTGCAAATGTCAATGTGACTAGCAGACATTCCGGGATTTATTTTTGATAACAAAAAATGCTTGGAATATCTGATCAGATAACGTGAAAGTTTAGAAAAACTGCACGCAGTACAATTTTGTTCGTCAAAATGAAAGAGAAAATACATTTTAAAGGGAAAAATGAAGTGCATTATTGACACACATTAATCCCAGGCTTTTGTGGGACACATAAAATGATGTGGCGGGTCACATCTGGCCCCCGGGCCTTGAGTTTGACACATGTGGCATATATGGTATGAGGTGTTTATTCTGAAAAAAGCAGGTTGGTTTCCTGCTATAACTCCGCCCACCTCCTTCCACTCAATATGGTCATAACTTCTCGGGCCATCTTGCCTCACTTAGACCTTTCCCGCAGGTCCTTTTTCCCAGAACATGTCCACCTCCATCACTCTAATGTAATTACAGCAAAGGCCAAGATCATCCCTCAGTTACACTGATTAGGTTTATAGCTAGTGGCGTAATTGTGCGTGTGTCTGTGTGCATGTTTTGTTTTGTGGTCAACCAAGTTTGTTTTTTTTTTGTAACTTTATTCCATCCATTAATTTGATACAGATGTGTCTGCAAGTTAACTGACCTTATCTATATGGACAAAAATAATGGGAGCGTGTCTTTCTAGGAATCCATTTATCAGGTCAGAAATTGCTCTTTCACACAGTGATACCGCAAAATTGCAGTATTACAAAGCGTAAAAACAGAAGATTTGGCATTTATCCAGCTTTGCAGTGAAGGTAGAATAATGCTGCAACTGCACTTTCACACAGCAGCGCCAGCGCCTTACACATAAGCACCATCCCACCTCCTCTGTTTCGGCTTTGTTACAACCACAGAATGTGAAAATGTGAAGTTTGTCCGGTTCTGTGTCGGTGCTGCTTATACAAAACAGCGCTGCAAGAAATAAAGGTGGAAAAAATGCAAACTCTTCCTTAAAGTAACCCCATAAAATTGCCAAATCAGTAGCATAAAACAGAAGGTATTGTCACGGCGGGGCATGTTAGTGTTGTGGCGACGACCTCAAGATGCAGAGATGGAACTTGAGTGCAGGTAAAAGTCTGAAATGAAGATTGCAGAGCAGAAAAAGGGATCAGGAAACAGAACCATGGTAAACATGCAAGACTTGCAATACATTACATGTACAATGCTCCGACAACGGGAGATGCCACCAGCTGAACAAAATAAAGAGAAACTGAAATTAGCGGCAGGTGCGTGTAATACGGAAAGTGAGGGATAAAACAGAGCAGGGCAAAAACAGAAGTAATGCAAAATAAGAGGATGACACTGGAACTAAGACTTATAGGTGAAAATAAACAAACTGTCACGCAGGCTAAAAGACAGAGCGTGATAGTACCCCCCCCCCCTCTCAGGACGGCTCCCAGACGTCCCAAAGTCCAGAGTCACAAAGGGTGGGTGGCGGGAGGACAGGTGGTGGGTCACCGGCGTAACTTCTCGGGCGGATGGCCGGGACGGCATACCAGGCAAACTGGCAGGACATTTTTTGCAAAGTGGTAGGGGGTGCTGGGCAAAGACCAGATCTACTGTGCAAGGATGTTATTTGACTGCCGTGTTTCTTTTATTTTGAAGACCTGACTTTACCGGCTGTGCGATATGTTACACCAACGCTGTCCAAGTGTTGCTGAGCGGACCAAAATCTGCTCCGGCAGAAGCATTTCTGGATCTTAAAATAAGGGGAAAATACAGGAAACTATTAACCAATGCTGTGTCTTTGCATTTCCTAGCTTGCATATTGCACACAGCCTGTTTCCACTGGTTTGGAAAACAATAACATGGATGCATAGAAGTAAGCTGAAGAGATCTTGCCTGCTGCAAAAGAGACTCTTTTCCTGCGTGGTTGGCTATGTAAGCTCAGTGACTCAGACGTGAAGAGTCGGGTGTGCTGCATTCAGACACAAAGTCAAACACAATGTCCATGCCCCGAGTGCATCAATCACTCGTGTTGTCTCACTCCTTGGCAGACACATGCACCAACAGGATCACTATGACTCATGCCCTGTCACCAACCACCACCACCAGCAGGCCTCGCCGTGTCCGAATTCTGCCCGCCGGCGGGCGTTGATGCGGCCGACGCTGGACGTGCGTCTGCGGCCAGACAGCCAGGGAGGGATGGAGTAGTGGTAGGAGTCATAGGAGGAAGAAGAGCGTTGTGGAAGATGAAGAGACAAGCAAGGTTCAATAGAACCACTGTCTGATATGAGGCTGCCCCCTGCTGGATGGGAGGGGAAGCGATGCACGCTTTATTGTACCAAATGAAAAAAACAATAACAGGAGCGCTTGCTGTTTTTAAGAACATACTGGAAAAAGTAGGCTACTCAAAGATCCTTTATGTCTGCTGTTTTTTGGGATCTACTGAAAAGAATTATAGCTAAGGATCCTCACGCAATGTGTCTGATGATCTCTGCTGTTTTTAAGGACCTACTGCAAAAAATGCTCGTCAAACATCCTCTATATCAGGGGTCACCAACGTTTATTCTTGCGAGAGCTACTTTTACAAAATGAAAATGGCCACGAGCTACTCATTTTTGTAGAAATGATTTTCATACCCTATTTCAACCCAAACAAATCAAATATGCTTGTTTTACCAAAACATTCACAAAATGCTGGTATCCACAACTCACATTTTATGTTTCAGAATACTTTTCTTTCTAGTGTTCTCACATTATTAACTGAAAACCTGAATGAAAAGCAGGCTTGCGGGCACCTCATGTGGTCGTGGGGGGCTACCTGGTGCCCGCGGGCACCACGTTGGTGACCCCTGCTCTATATGATAGGAGTGCCTTGCTATTTTTAACCACATATTAGAAAAAATAGGAGAGTCAAAGCTCCTTTCTATGTTTGCTGTTTTTTGGGACCTACTGATCTACAGAAAAAAACGCTAGTCAAAGATCTGTTATATGGCTGCTGTTTTTTGGGATCTACAGAATAAAATCCTCAACGTGACCTGTGAGCAGTTAAGGATCTACTGCCAAAAGAGCCTCTCTATGACATGGCCGCTCTGTTTTTAGGGCTCGACTGTAAAAATGCTTCTCAAAGATACTCCCTGAGTTTTTTTTTTGTTTTTTTGTTTCTGTTTTTTTAGGGATCTCACTGTCCATCAGTCACAGGTTGTGTGTCAGACACACAACTCTTACCTTTCAGTTTTCCGTCTCACTGCGCGCACACATGAGAAGGGCAAGGCACACCGCGGGGCCTGACGGAGCAAACGGTGTCGACCTGTTGCCCTCCAGGAGCAGAAGCTTGCTGAGCCATCAGGTAGTGTTTCACTGGAGTGCAACAGAAGCTGCAGACAAATGCAGACCTCAGTCCTATTGTTTTACATCTCTGCATGACAGCGAAATACCTCATTACACCTGATTTATTTACATCAGTTTGTCTGCACGTGCACACAGGCGCACGCACACACACTCTGCTGTCTCGGCTCAGTCAGTCTTGTCAGTGTCTGGCGGTAATTGCATAACCTGTAAAGACCTGCTCAATAATGCATGGTCATGGCAGCTAGCCTGATGGAAAAGCCTCAGTGCTTTGTGTGTGTTTGTGTTTGTGTGTGTGTTTGAATCCCTAAACGATTCGAACCATAACTCTTAACAATGCGACCTGAAACCCAAATGATGTGGGAGGAGCCACAACATTAAATGTATGTAACAAAAATGTGTTATAAAAATATTTGTACTCTAATAGAAGCTGTATCACAATAAATACACTAATTAAACATCACACCTCAATTGGACGCATACTTTTTCACCCTCTCCGTCATAAAAAAATAAAAATAACAGGTGGTGCCTCTAATGTATATTTTTAAAATATATTTATATCTAAAATAATTCAATATCTAAAAATACATGTACAATGTAATCTAAAGTATATATTTATTATATTTATCTAAATGTGGAATAGTTGTAGATATTATATCAAATATTATAAAATAATAATAAAAAATATAAAACTTGTATATAAAAATATTAAAATAACATTAAAAGTAATATTATATATAGCATTTAAAACAAAATGTATAATTATATAATATTACATATATTATACATATTACAATATATTATACATGTCCGATATTGGCTTTTTTTTTATTGGCTATTTTCTTATTTTTCTTATCTCTCATGTCTTGCTTTGGTTGTTTATTTTGTGATTAAGCTCATTA